>NC_133057.1:4046176-4349265 GCF_048771995.1 Taeniopygia guttata
GCAAGAGCGGCGGGACTGGCACAGGGCAAGGCACCATGGCCCTTGCTCTGCGCCTCCTCCTCCTGCTCCTCCTGGCCATGGCCCTGTCTGCCAGGGCTGCCCAGGCTGCTCCATTGCAAGTGCGGGGAGCAGGTGAGCCGGCAGCCTGGCTCCCCTTTCCCAGGACAGCGCTCCCTGCTCTCCAGGAAGCGCTGGGGATGGTTTTCCCCTGGGGTTTAGGGAGGGTTTCCTCTGTGGGAGGGAGTGAAGTCCCGTGGCCCATGGGCTGCTCCAGCTGCCCTCCCAGGGATGTGGCACAGGGCCTACCAAAGTGTGGAGACTGGCCAAGAGACAGCCCAGAGCTCCCCAGGCCCCTGTGCAGCTTTGGCCTTGTCCTTTCACATCTGGCTCCCATGGCCTTCCCCGAGCCCCTTGCAGTGCCAAGTTCCCACAGACAGAGGGGGATACCAGCACACAAGGAACTGGTTCTCATCTGTGCTCCCTTCTAGATGAGCATGCTAGGAAGGCTTCTCCAGCAGCTTGGCTCCATGAAGATTTCCAGCCTCTTAAGTCTCGTGCAGGTATACTGATAATGTTCCTAAAAGAATAATCACTGACAGCCTGGCAGGAACCAGCTGGCAAAAGCTTCTGTGGCTATTGAGTTGCAGGTGCGTCTGCAGGGAGGACATTTCAGGCTCCTTTCCTGGTTGCTGAACACAAGTCTGTCTCCCATCGCAGGGGTGAGTAGTGTGTCCCCGATGACACCACAGGCTGAGCCATGGTTTTGTGGGATCCATCCATCTGAAATGCAAATACTCCTCTTAAGGTCCTCTGAGAGGGAGGAACAAACCTACAGGAAACAGTAAGGCTCTAGAGACATACAAACACATAGAGAAGATGCTGAGTGATCTGGAGAGACGCCGTGGTGGGTGCATTCCCCTCCCCCTTCCCCTGGGACTCAGCAGCTGGAGGCTTTCCCTGCACATCTGGACAGACCCTGCCTAGCACAGCAGGAAGGGATCCATGGCAGCCTCGCTGCCCCGCTGCTGCTCTCACGGCCTGCAGGGCTGTTTCCCAGCCTGGCCTGGCTGCAGCTTCTCCCCAGCCTCTGCAGGAAGGCATTTGGCACCAGCTGACAGGGAGCCCCAACTGCACCATGGCTCATGCACACCCTGAGATCCCCTGCAATTTCCCAGTCCCTAAGCACATCTGGAGGGGCAGATGTTTGAAGGAGGGTGGGCCCTGCAGCAGCCCTAGTAACCTGGTCTTTATCCTGAATCTCATCCATGACTGAGACAAGCTTTGCCTCCTGAAGATGCCACCTTCCTGCTGGTGAACAGCCCAAATGATCCAGCTGTCCCTTTTCCTTTCCCCAGAGATGGAAGGAGAGGCTGTGCTGAAGGCTGAGTTTCCCAGAGGAAGCAGTGGCTCATTGGCAGCCTCTGCTGCAGGAAGGGAGGCGCTGCCAGGCACAGTCACAGGAGGTAATTGCTGTGCCTCTGGGCCTGAGCCCTGCTGAGCCTTGAGCTGCCCTCTCTGCTGCTTGGCAGGGCGGGCTCACAGCATTACCTGAGCCCCTTGCAGTGCTCACTTCCTCATAGAAGGGGGATCCCAGCACACCATGGAACATTTCCCATCTGTGCTCCTTTCTAGATTGGGACCGTAACTTGAAGCGTTTGGAAAGAGTGATAAACCACGGTTTAAGGATCTTGGAGTCTGGTGAAGGTAGGTTATCAGCAACCCTTTCCTAACAGAGAAATCATTGTCCAGAGGAATATTTATGTGTGATTTCCTTTAAGATCCTTTGAAGTTTGATGTATTCTAGAAATCCTGTCCCCCAAATTCCTACTCCTGTGCCCAAGAGCAATCCCACAGGAGGATCACTGTCAGTGGGAGGAAGGAGCATTTAGCTGTCCATCTTCCACCCATGTGCAATGCCAGTGTGTTCTTCCGTGTGCTCTGTGCAGCCCCAGAGAATAGCAGAGAGGGAAGGGGCCGGGCCCAGGGCTGTGTCCCGGGGCTGAGCCTTTCTCAGCTCCTTTGCCTGCCCCAGGGAGCCTGAGCTGCTCCTGCTGCCGCTGTCAAGCCCTGGCCCTGTCTGGGGTTGGGTTTAGAGCTGCTGGCAGCTCCAGGGAGTCCTTTCTCCCCTGGCTGCCCCACAAGGGGCTCCTTCCATCCCAGTGAGGGGCCAGCACTGGCATGTGGTCCCCCTGCCCCTGCTCCTGAGTGGAAGGCAGAGCTGAGGGAATGCCTTGGAGGGCTCCAATCGCCCAGGGGCACTCACTGCCACTGCAGCCTGAAGGAGAATCTTCAGCAGTGTCCCCGGAGGTGTTCTGTCCTGCCTTTCTTTGCAGCTGAACGTGAGGATGAAGAGGATCTGGATTCCCAACCCATACCCTTTACTGAGCCTCTGGGAGATGGTGAGGGTAGGTCAAGGCCTTTCCCCCTGCGAGAGCTGCCAGCTCAGAGCCCAAAGTTCGGCCAGGGGGGCATCGCTGCAGGTGCCAGGACAGAACCACGCACGTGTGTGCCCTCGCCCTGGGCCATCCCCTCACCGCTCCTGGGGCTCAGTGCTGCCCCTGCAGATCTGCAGAGATGACAGAGGCTTCTGTGGCTGTTGAGTTACAGGTGTGGCTGCAGAGAACACTTTCTCAGGTCCTTTGGTGCATGTTGCTCGCAAGCCCAGCTTCCATCGCAGGGGTGAGTAGTGTGTCCCTGCTGACTGCACAGGCTGAGCACGG
Organism: Taeniopygia guttata; assembly: GCF_048771995.1. Lineage (NCBI taxonomy): Eukaryota > Metazoa > Chordata > Aves > Passeriformes > Estrildidae > Taeniopygia > Taeniopygia guttata. The sequence continues at coordinate 4,048,897 of NC_133057.1, forward strand.
GTTTTGTGGTATCCATGCCTGGGAAATGGAAATATTTCTCTTAAGGTCCCCTGAGAGGAAAGAACAAACATATAGGAAGGAGTAAATCCAGGGAGGAATCAAAACATCTTGAAGAAATCCTGAGTGATCTGGAGAGACAGCATGGTGGGTGCATTTCCCTCCCCCTTCCCCTGGGACTCAGCAGCCGGGGGCTGTCCCTGCAGATCTGGACAGGCCGTGCCTGGCACAGCAGGAAGGGATCCATGGCAGCCTCGCTGCCCCGCTGCTGCTCTCACGGCCTGCAGGGCTGTTTCCCAGCCTGGGCTGGCTGCAGCTTCTCCCCAGCCTCTGCAGGAAGGCATTTGGCACCAGCTGACAGGGAGGCCCAGCTGCACCATGGGCCTGAGATGCCTGCAGTTTCCTACTCTCTGGGGAGATGCAGAGAGGCACCTGTTTGCTGGAGGGTGGAGTTTTGGAGCAGCTCCAAAACTCTGGGCATTTTCCTTGTCTTTATCCACCTCTTTGACAAGTATTGCTGGGAGCAGCACAGCACAGCACAGAGGAATTATTGCATGCAGGCTCAGGGCTTTGGGCACTGAGCAGTCCTGTGCCAAGAGGCAGCAAGGTGCCTGCAGGCCCCAGCTCAGGGGGAAGCAGAGAGCGAGAATGTCCTGGCCGTATCCACCCTGCTGCCAGCTCAGCAGTGCAGCATAGCAATGGCTCACGCTCCCCATTGCTCCCAAGATGCAGCTGGCACCTCAACACGTGCTGACAAAATCTGGAAAAGCATGAGAAGAGATTTCTGCCGGGGAACATCTTGTTTGGTGAAGTTGATGGCCATTGTGGCTGGTGCAGCACTTGGCCTGATGATGTGCTCTGTCGGAATCTGGTCTTGCTGGAACAGAAAATGGTGAGTGTTTTGCTGATCTCAACCTCAAACAGCTTCCTTTAAAGGCTGCTAAAAATCAGAGAAGATTCCCAGTGAGGCTGCAGTGAAGCTGTGGCCAGTCCATGGCTGTCCAAAGAACTCGGCTGAGGGCTCTGCTCTGCCCAGTGCTTTCCTTGGCCTCTTCATTGCTGAGGCTTGTCCTGCGGGGCCCGCTGGGGCTGCAGCCAGTGCTGGCTCCCACTGAGGCTGCCTGGCCAAGAGCAGCCCCAGGGGCACAGGGCAGAGGCAGAGCAAGGTGGGGAGGAGAAAGAGCAAGGACGAGATTGCCCCTGAAAGGCAGAGGCGCTCTGGGGCCCGCTCCTGGCCAGGGAGCCTGCCCAGAGCCGTCCCCTGCTCGCCGGGGCCTTGAGGGGCAGCTGTCCAGCTGGGCCAAGGTGTGCCAGCCGCTCCAGCCGTGCTGGGGAGCCCTGCCAGCTCTGGGCCCTGCTGTGCAGGAGGCTCCCTGTGTGCCACTGGCAGCTGGGGCCTCAGCCACTGCTCTCTCCCAAGGTGCTGCTGTGCATCTCCAGGAGACGAGCCTAACAACTCCGGCAGAGAGAACTTGACCCGTGTTCCCAGCTCTTCACGTCTGTCCCCATCTGCCCTGCCGCAGCTTCTGGACCATCTTGAGCCATTCCCAAAACAAACCCCTCCACAACGAGACCCTCTGCCCCTGAGCCCCCTGGTCCTGTTCCCCTCCCATGACTGAAGGCGGGCAGGCCCCACCTGCCAGGGCAGGGTTTGGCCCACATTTTATGTTCAAATAAAGTAATAAGAGTTGTCAGAGATATGTCCAGGTGTTTCCAACAGCAAAGCCCAGCCGGCACCAGCACTGGCTGAGTTCCATGGCCAGGAGCAGCCATGGATGCCCATGGTGAGGGCAGGCAGGAGCCAGGCAGGGGCTGCTGTGACCAGCAGCGGGGCCCTGAGGGGCTGGGGGAGCCCATGCTGAGCATCCCTGGGCTGAGGGCACATCTCCTTCAGTGGGATCATCTGGGCCTGGACATCCTCCAGTAGCATGCCCAGGAAAAGAGAGAAGCCATCAAGAACATCTGCAAAGACCCAGCCTGAGCAGCAATGCCAGCAGGCAAAACAAAGCTCCTCCCCAATGAACACACAGTTGGTAAAACCTAATTGATGGGCCATCACCAATCCAGGGTGCTGCACAGGGTCTGCTCCTCTGGGCGAGGGTGGGAAGGGAAGGGAAGGGAAGGGAAGGGAAGGGAAGGGAAGGGAAGGGAAGGGAAGGGAAGGGAAGGGAAGGGAAGGGAAGGGAAGGGAAGGGAAGGGAAGGGAAGGGAAGGGAAGGGAAGGGAAGGGAAGGGAAGGGAAGGGAAGGGCTGTGTGGGCTTGGGGCCTGATGGGGCTGATAAACAGCCCCAGAGGCACAACAACCCCGCTGCAACCTGTAAGAGGCCGTCTGAAGACCCTCACTCATTTGCCTGCCGATTGCCACGAGAAGGAACTCCCTTCCCCCACTGCAGTTCCGGCTTGGAGAAGGCAACAGTGCAGGTGCAGCCGCTGCACCGTTACGTTCTGTTCCGAACGAGGCCCGGCAAGAACTTGGCAAGAAGTTGGCAAGGACTTGGCAAAGACCCAGTGTGGACCCAGCACAGAGCGGCCTTCTGCAATTCCTGCTTCGCTCTCCACCTTTAAGCTGAATGAACTGTTGGGGTGACTCTGGTGGTCTCTCACTGAAGACCCCTCATCTGCCTCATTACCACCGTGACAGACGGAGATCAAGAACCCTCTCCCCAAGGACTGAGACTGAGACCCCTACCACAGAGAGTGGTGGTGGGGGGAATGACATGACCTGTTCTTCTCCAGTAACTTCAATGGACTTATTCATTATTGTGTTTGTTCTGCCTGGATGATTTTCTGTAGATACACCTGTTCCCCCCATAGCAATTTCAATAGACTCTCATTGTTCTGCATGTTCCCCCCTTTTCCTTCTGTGAACTATAACTGGACCCGTGGGTTGGGTAGGATTTCGGAGACTCTCCCCAACACAACAAGACGGATCCCCATCGTCCGGACCACTGAGGACCTCGCCTGTGTTGGTAGCTATTCCCATCCCCCCTTCTCTCTCGCTCTCTCTCTCCTTTTTATTTCTTTTCTGACCTCACTATCGCATTTATTGTTTTTTGGTCCCTAATAAAGGTGCATCTGTTGTGGTTAAACTGATAGTCCCCTGCTGTTTGTCTTTTGCACTTTGGGATCGGCTAACGAACCATCACGACACCCCGCTAGAGGCGGATCGTGACATTAAACTGGCGTCACGGACAGGATTTCTGTCCAGGCAGAAGGGTGCAGGTTCTGTGTAGTCTGTAACAGGGGAAGGACGTTTCTCTCCAGCCGCACCTAGCCTGCCAGTCCAAAAAACTGAGCATGGTCTAGAAAGCAAGGGGAGAGATTCGAATTTCCCGCAGACTGCACATTGCCTAGGCGAAAAAAGCACCCACACTGTCTTCAGAAATTGCAAAAGATCTCTTAGTGCAAAAGGCGGGACACTGTGTTGTTTTATGTTTGAACTGTCTGGGAAGGAAGAGACAACTTGAGGAAACTAAGCAGAGCCTCCCAGGCAGATTTTGTCTCTTCACTCACCCAGGGAAGAGAAGGGTGACACAGTGAAGGCTGTGTGCTTTGCGTAACTTAAGTTTGTACCTCCCTGCCGTGGTTTTGGTCCCTTCACAAAATGAGTAATAATCTTAATGCTAAAGGTAAAGATGAATTTTATGCTCTACTAGCTAAATACAATGCCAAACCTTCTCCAGGAGGAGAAGAATGGGCACAAAGTAACTGGTTTAATTTGGATAATGTGGTTGATAGAATATGTTTTTTACAACATGATACAAAATTTAAACTGGGCAGAAATAAAACCATCTTGTGCTCAGTTTTGGGAGCTTGTCTTATGGCAGCTGTAGAAACTCGCTTTGAGAGAAGAGGTGAGGAAATGCAATAATAGACTCCCTTCAAAATTTGGTTGAAATTTTGCAAAAACAATTAGATGAAGAATAAAGGAATTTTTTACAAGCTGCCCTTAAAAATGAACAGATTAAAAATGCAAAGCTCACCAACAAACTAAAAGAAACAGAGGAAAAGGAAACTCCTCACATTAACCAAGTTTATCCTCATCAAAGAACTTGAGACAGTAAATAATTGTGGGGAACATTGCTGCTCTCATTTAAGACCCTTAATTAAAACAGAATATAACTATCTCAGTGATGATGATCTTGAACCCCACATCACAACCAAACACATACCATACACTGCCACCGAGTTAGCTGAGCTTAAAAGAAAATATGGATGCCTCCCATACGAATCAAAAACAGAATATGTTTTCCAGGTGTCCTTCACCGGTGGCAATCAAATTAAATTAACTGAATAAGAAGCCAGTGGGTACTGGGGACACGGTGTCTTCTTAACAACAGGAGATAAACGTGACTCGTGGTCCCTGACACAACGTGTGGCTTTTTGGGCTGGGAGAACAAGCCCCTTGGAAAGGGGAGATCCTGTAGCTATAATTAGCACCCCTGACCAACTCCTAGAAAGTGTGTCCAAAGCCACTTGTCTGCAAATGATTCACAGAAAGAAATTAATTCCTGGCTTTGAATCCCCAATGCAATTACCTGTGAAGCCTGAAATAATGACCCCTTTAATTTGTGGGCTTCCAGAAACACTCAAACCTACTGCCATAGCCTTACAGAAAACTACAGCAGCTGTATCTCCTGTAGAAAGACCAGACAGATTTCCTAGTAACCAGAAGAACTCATTGGTTCCCCTTTATGACTTGCTGAGGAAAGGAGTAAAATGGGATTGGACTTCTTCTCAGGAAGAAGCATTGCAATTGCTGATTTTTGAAGTAACAGCTCATCAAGCTCTGGGTCTCGTTCATCCTACAGACCCCTTTCAGGTAGGATGGGGATTTGCTGTTTCAGGATTGTCAGTACACATTCGGCAGCGGGGACCCGAGGGTCCAACACGGCCTGTTGGTTTTTATTGCCGTGGTTTCAGAGATGCTGAGAAAAGGTACACTACCTGGGAAAAGGGATTGTTTGTGGTCAGCCTGGCTCTCATTGAAGTGGAAAGACTTGCACTACAACTACCAATTGTATTGAGAAGCCCTTTCAATGATACTAAAACAGTCACTACTGGGACCCCCCCTCCTGACGGGGTGGCCCAGAGGGCCTCGGTAAGAAAGTGGTATGCTCAGATTGAACATTACTGTAACATCTTTACAATAACAGAAGGAGCTGTGAAAAATTTGGCAATACAAGAAACTGAGAGCTTGGACAGCAGCCAGGACAAACCTGCCTCTGTAATCCAAGTAGCCCCTCCTTTCTGCCCTGAACAATCAGCAAACTCTTGGTTCACTGATGCCTCTGCTAAACGAGAAGGGAAGGTGTGGACATACAGGGCAGCAGCCCCCCACATTTCCTCTGGTGAACTAATTAATGAGGGAGAAAGCAGTTCTCAGGTCAAGGAGCTGAGAGCTGTCTGGAGTGTTTTCCAACAAGAAGCACAGAACGCCTCTCTTGTCTGTCTCTACATTGACTCCTACGCTGTGCACCAAATGATCCTGATAATCCAGCACATTACCCTGGCCAACCTGTTCTGGTGGACATCCCTTACTATAGGGCTAGTACCACTTGTGCTAAAACCCCCTCTGAATAAATGTGCATGGAAAGCCTCTGGTGCTCTAGGGAAAGAGCATTGGATAAATACATGCAGGATAATTCCATCATTCTAACCTCTTCTGCCTCTCGCTGGCAGGATTCTGTTGTGTTTACTTTTACAGAAGAACTCCAAGGGACATGAAGACCACCTAATCCATGACAAAACTGGTAATACTTTCCTGCATCCTACCACAACCCCATGGCCAGAAACCAGCTGAGTGGTTGCGGTCTGAAATAATTGTGGTAGCATGCAGAAAGAGTGAAAAGATCTCTTTAAGCACAAAAAGGTTTGTACGCACCGAAGCGTACAGGATTGTTGACACAATTTCACATTAACACAAACTGCAGAAGTAGTTTGTCTTTGGTCCAAAAATACTGAAGCGCTTTCTTTTAAGTTTAAAGTATTGATTTAAATACTGGGGAGAACTTGATGTTAATGTTGTGATACCTACCATCCAACCACCAGTTATGCTTACCCCAAAAATTTCTAAAGTTGGACCATATATAATCAGAAAAAATGGCCAACAACAAATATTGTTCAATCCAGCATGGTCTCTTAAGAAAGTTAAATTGCTAATGCAAAGCAATGTCTCTGAAATTCAGCCAGCTTGTTCACCTTTCTTGTAAACTTCTTTCCAGGGGTGGACGACCTGGTTACGACAGTGGAACCCTTCTAAAACACGGATGCCAAGAGACATAACTGGTGTTGTGGGAACAGGATTGGGAATTCTAAATAGTATTAATTCAGAAGTAATATTGAATAAATTGGCTGCTACAACTAAAGATTTGACCCAATTACAACAACCATTGCAATCGTCCTTATCAGCCTTGGGAACGCATCAGTGGCTGCTAAGAAACATATTACCAAATTGGGAAAGGGTAAATATGAATGACCACGAATTGATAATTGATGCACTCAATGCTACACAAAGCAACGTTTCCTTAGCCCTTAGCTGCATCCAGGCAAAATTATGGATGCAGTCAGTTGCTGCTTCAATTATAAGAGAAGGTGAAGAAGGCACGTTTCCTATGGAAATTCGGAAAATAGTTTGGGACAGTGCCACTGACTTTGAAAAAGATTTCCAATCCTGGTAGAATTTGGTGAACTTTACTTATGACCCCACTGCAAACTTAGCCACAGCTTTTGTGTTAACCATACGCAATGCCTCCGTGCATTCAATATTCCCCATTATTGCATTAGGATTGAATCATGATGGAGCCACTCTCTATCCTTCCGAGCATAGAGAACGGGCCCGACAAATTGATGATAAATGGCAAACTGTTAACTTAGAATCTTGTATTGTCCGAGAACAACAAGGGTTCATCTGTGAAAGAATGCAAATATAGCTCAGGATCTTTGTCTGGACATTGAACAAAATATCTGTCACTTTGAAATCCATCCTAATGAAACTCCTAAAACATTCCTTGTATATATAGGCAATGGATGTGCATGCTTTAGAACTGCTTGTAACACAGTGTATGTAGAAGACACAGTAGTAGATACTAAAAATCATTCAAATTTTTGTGCTTGCAATTTCACTAAAATTACAGGATGTGATTTTTCTTTTGAAGCTCCAGTTACTTCATATCAACTTTTAGAATCTAATTACACGCTGATTCATAAGCTATTGCCTACCCCCATTGTAATGAATCTTACTCTGGTAAGGCAATTGTTGCATCACCAGGACTTAATTGAAATCTTAGGAAAAATCAAGGAGAACGGACAGAAAACACTGGTAACTATTCATCATGATGTACAAGAAATACATCGGGTTATAGAAAGGGTGAAAAGTGATGCAGAACATAGGTGGTGGGATACACTTTTTGGGTGGTCACCTACTGCTACAGGTATCCTGAAAAAATTGTGTCATCCCATTGTTGTCCTTTTGATTTTAGTTTTGATTGGCTTTGCTTTATCAGCAATCTTGCTTATTATGAATTGGAGAATGATAAAACAATTAACAAAATTGACAGCTATAATTAATGCACACCACTTGGCCGATCTGCTTTATACTATAGACATCCCCAGGACTATAGACACAAAGCAATTATAAGATTGGAAGATTGTTTGTTTTAGAAAACCTGATTTGAATTCTTAAAAATTGTTTTATTAGTTTATTATTAAAGATTTGTTTCAATATTATTTAATCAACTCATTGTTTATTGATTAGAAAATTGTTCCAATTAAAATTGTTCCAATTAATATTGATGCAATTTATACTAATTATTGTTATTGTTTTACTATTTCCCCTATTCTCTTTTCCCCTTCTTTTTCTTTTCTTTCCTTTCTCTGGGATATGCTGCCAACACTAGATGAGTCCTGAAAACTTCACAATGACATTACAGAACCCTGCTAAAGATCTCTTGAGGGCAATCGTCAGTCACGGGGTGGTTAAGAGGCTGTCTGAAGACCCTCACTCATTTGCCTGCCGATTGCCACGAGAAGGAACTCCCTTCCCCCACTGCAGTTCCGGCTTGGAGAAGGCAACAGTGCAGGTGCAGCCGCTGCACCGTTACGTTCTGTTCCGATCGAGGCCCGGCAAGAACTTGGCAAAAAGTTGGCAAGGACTTGGCAAAGACCCAGCATGGACCCAGCACAGAGCGGCCTTCTGCAATTCCTGCTTCACTCTCCACCTTTAAGCCAAATGAACTGTTGGGGTGGCTCTGGTGGTCTCTCACTGAAGACCCCTCATCTGCCTCCTTACCACCGTGACAGACGGAGATCAAGAACCCTCTCCCCAAGGACTGAGACTGAGACCCCTACCACAGAGAGTGGTGGGGGGGGAATGACATGACCTGTTCTTCTCCAGTAATTTAAATGGACTTATTCATCATTGTGTTTGTTCAGCCTGTATGATTTCCTGTAGATACACCTGTTCCCCCCATAGCAATTTCAATAGACTCTCATTGTTCTGCATGTTCCCCCCTTTTCCTTCTGTGGACTATAACTGGACCCCTGGGTTGGGCAGGACTTTGGAGACTCTCCCCAACACAATGAAACACATCCCCATCGTCCAGACCACTGAGGACCTCGCCTGTGTTGGTAGCTATTCCCATCCCCCCTTCTCTCTTGCTCTCTCTCTCCTTTGTCTTTCTTTTCTGACCTCACTATCGCATTTATTGTTTTTTGGCCCTTAATAAAGGTGCATCTGTTGTGATTAAACTGATAGTCCCCTGCTGTTTGTCTTTGGCACTTTGGGATCGGCTAACGAACCATCACAACACCCCGCTATAAGCGGATCGTGACACTGGCGCCTTAGAGCAAGAGCCTCTCAAGGTTCTGCCTCTGATAAATGCCCATAGCGAGGCAGTTCCCCACTCCTGGTGTGGCGCCGGAGTTCTGAGAGCTAGACTGAGTTCTGGTAGTGACTTCACCAACCTACGGAACGTCCCTTCTTCAGTGCCTGCTCTGGTGCCCTGCCATCTCACACACCAGAGCGTGATTCACATACTGCAGCCCAGAGTTCGGTTTTTGCAACATTGAAATGGGTGTGGTCAGCAGGATTGCTGGGGATAAATCGCTGCAGAACTAAACAAAATGTGTGCACCATCCCAGGCTGGACTTAAATAGGCACGGGAATTTTGGAAAGATGAGGACAAGATAGCAGACAACAATGTAAAAATCGGCTGAAAATAAAATGAGGAAAGGCTGAAGGTGTGATTTGTGCACATTTGGGGGTTTATTTTTCTTGGGTCCAAAGCAAAATCAGAAGGTCCTAAGTGCCCAAAAGACTGGAAATGTGGAATGTCCTCCATAGCAGAGTGTCTAACCTCTGGATCCTTAAAACAATTTTATTGTGCTGGAACAGTGGCAGTTTGAACTGGTGCCTCTGGGGGACCCTGAACAAAGAACCTCTTGGCTTTTATACCCTCCCAGCTGAAGTGTGACAGTCTGGGGCCTTCCTGCTGTGTCCAAGTGGCCGGTCACTGGCTGGCACCACAGGTCCCCAGGTCCTCTGCTGAGCCATCCCTCTCCTACAGTCAAGTTCAGTCCCTCACATTTGGCTTTTCTCTCTGATCCACCACCGGGACCACAAGAGCTCATCATGCTGAGGATGTAAAAATGCCTGTTCTTGCTGGGACATTGCTGTTGCGTGACACCCTGCAGGCAGAGCGGGCAGCTGTAGGGATGTTGACTTGTTTCCCTGGTGCCAGCCGTGCTGCATGCAGCAGAGCTCCTGGGTGTTGGTGCTCGCTGGGACACGGCCCGGCACCACGGGGAGTTACAAAGGGTCTTCAAGGAATCCCCACACGTTGAACCATATGATTTAGCCTGGGATTTTAAGTTGTTTCTCAACTTGAAGAGAGCCTAAACAAGTCTGTAAAAGGCCTAAACAAGTCTCCTATGAATTCTCTCCCTGGCAAGTTCAGTTCCACCCCCGAATGGCCCTCAGCATTCTCAAGGCAGCGGCAGGAGCCGGGTGCTGACCCGGAGCTCCGTTGGGCAGGGAGAGCGCGGCACAGAGCGAGCCCTTGCCGCCCGGGATGGCCACAGGCCCAGGAGAGCCGGGGGGGCAGCGCCAGAGCCCTGCTCAGGGCCCCCCGGCTCCTCTGGCATCGGTTCCATCCCCACGGGCGCTGAGTGGTGCCGGTCCCGCCGCTCTGCCTGCGGGGCTGTCTGTGCCCGGCCCTGATGGAGGCAGGGCCAGTGCCCTTCATGCCTCAGAGGAAACCTAAAATATCCCTATGTGTCTCACAAGGGACCATCGCCCCTCATGCACCTTATGGGGTCTCCAAGTCCCTGCGTGACTTATGGGGAAATGTCTTGGTAAAAAATATCCACAGCCCTCCCTGCCAGCCCTATCCCCTTCCTTTCCCTCAGTTTATTGCTGACCATGACATTGCATGGAATGGGAGATCCCTTGGGTCAGTCCAGCCCAGCTGTCCCCTCCCTGTGCCCTCAGGAACACTTGCCCATCCCCACCCATTGCCTGGGGGAATTGCAGACATGCCCTGGGCATGGCAGGGGCAGGGCAGGGCTGGCAATGGCAGGGCAGGGCCCGGGGGGCAGCGAGATGGGAGTGTGCAGCCTGCAGGGACACAGCAGCAGCTGTGGGACAGCGCAGGACAAGCTGTGCTGGACATGGCCAAGGGCCCTGGCAAGGCTGGCAGTGGCCAGGAGAAGCCAGGCCTTGGTGCCCTGGGGCACAGCAGCGTCTTGCCACCAAGGGCTGTGAGGAGGAGACACCTTGTCCTGAGGCACTGGGGCCTCCTGGCACAGCCCCTGCCAGGCTGGGCACTGTCATCCCTTGTCCTGCCCTCAGCATCCCTCCCTATGCCAGTGCTCCCGGCAGAGCCCTGAGCAGGCGGGGAGGGACAGGATCTGCCTTCCCTGGGGCTGGGGCTCAGGCCTTGGCCTTTCTGCTGCCTCCAGCCAGCCCAGGCTCTGCTCAGCAGCTGAGCTGCCTACACAGAGCCTCTGCCTCCCTGCACTCCTGGCCTCGGGGAGCTGCTGGGAAGAGGCCCTGGGGAGCCTTGGTCAGGAATGGCCCTGGGCCCTCCTTCATGCTCCCAGGGACGGCAGGTTCTTCAAAGGACTTGGGCTTTTGCCTTGGGGTCCTGAGAGGTTTGTGCAATCATGGCCTGCAATTATCTGCTGGAATTAGTCTCTGTTGTCAGGAACAACACTCAGTGGGGCTCATTAATGCTTCAAGGTACTGCAGTTCTTTTAAGGTACTTGGTGTTTCCCTTTTGATACAGACTCTGTGGGAGGTTTGTGCAATCATGGCCCCAATTATCTGCTTTAATGAGTCCCTTGAGAGCTTTGTACTGACACTCAGTGGGGCTCATTAATGCTTTGAGATACTCAACTTTTCTAAGGTACATTAGAATTTCCTTTCCAAAGTGAGCGGGTTTTGTGCCATTTTGAGTCTCTGAGAGGTTTTTGTGCCATCCTGGCCTCCACTTCTCCCCTCCAAGGAGTCCATGAGGAGCCTGCATTGGGCTGGACCTCAGTAGGACCCATTTATGTTTTGAGACATTTTGGGGTTTTCTTCTGACTTGGACTCCTGGAATGGTTTGTGCTATCTCCTCGCAGGCCCTGAGATTCCAGGGCTCAGCTCCAAATGCACCATGGGGCTCATTGGGATAAAGCAAGTCCTGACAAACCACAGCTCTGCCTTGATTTCCTTCCTGTCTGGGGCAGTTCATGAGGAAGTTTGTGTAGTTGTCTTGGTTCACCAATTTGAGATTTCTCCGTCAATGCATTAATTAGTGTGTGGGTTCAGTGTTGGCTAATTACCAGTGCACTCACTAGCATACACTTACTCATTTCTTGCTGTGAGATAGGATTAGGAGAACGGCAAAGTAGGCTCAAAACTTTAAAAGGTTTTGAAGAAAAGTTTATTAACAGCAACTAAAAGAAAGAGTAATGAGGATCAGAACTGTCAGAACACTTTTCCTCTCCATACAACCTGACAATGTAAAGAAGCAAAATCTAAAATTTTCAGTCAGTTTACCACCTCTAGAATAGTCTTTCTTCACTTCACTTAGGGAGAAAAGTTCCTCATGTTAATGTTATGGAGACTTCTCCACAAGAAAACAGTTCTCTCATGGCTTTTCATTTCCACGAATAGCAGCTGCCTGGAAAAATCTGCAATTGTACAGTCTCTCCCATTTTTTCACAGCCTTTCCCACAGCTGTGTTTATGGGCCATGTCAGCCTATGGGGTATTAAAGATGAGCTGTTTAAGAGCAAAGGTTCTCTTCATCTATTTCTGAAATAATTTTCATCTCTGGGAACTGAGGTCTTCTCTCCCTGAGGGTACTGGGTCTTACCACTCTGTTCTTTTTCTCTGTTCAAACTTCTCATGGGATCACAGCTACTTCAACATTTCCTTACTTTAGCATGGAGGCCTTTGCTGAAACAAGTTGTTACAGGTAAAAATGATCAAGCCAAATTTCATAAATAATAAAAATAGATGTTTATCTCACAACTGAGATTAGGTCTGAGATAAAAAACAGTGCCGAGTCCGGGATCAGCACTGGGTGAAACACAGGTCCAACTTTTAAAGCATAAGGTCTCCTATGTTCATGCCGACCATCCTGTTAGATTGCTTTTTATACAGTTTACTCTGCCCGGGGCAGAGTTCCATTTTCTTCCTTTCAGAATTTCACATATTTATGTGGAGTCTTTTTCTCTGCCGTGAACTGAACAAAACCATGTCCGGGGAGTGATGTACATCCATGATTGAGTTCCCTGGAATCCGCATTGAGATGTATCACTTGATGACTCTGGCTATCTGAATCTTAGATATTTATCACATATTCATCATCCAGGTGTTCCCTGGATCACCTTGAGGAATGACCCATCTCTGGGCTGGCTACCTGTGGGGAATTGTAATTTCTCCTGTAACCCCCCGCCTCCCCCCCCACCCCCCACCTTTCCCATCCCCGTCCCTGTCCCCGGGGTCTCCTGCTTTCCTGGGGTGTTTTCCCTGCCTCTGTCCTATCCTTATTGGCTCTGCCTCCGTTTCCCCCCCTCCCCTGGGGGAAGTAATAGAATCAGAACCCCTGAATGCCACATAGTCAGCACAAACTTGTGAACTGTATGCAGGATTTAAGAGCTTTACAGAAATTAAAGGGGAAAAGGGGAACGATCTTCACAGATTCAAAATATGCATTTGCAGTGGTACACACTTTTGGAAAAATTTGGGAAGAAAGAGGGCTACTTAACACTCGGGGGCGAGGGCTAGTGCATGAAAAAATAATCAGGCAAATTTTAAAGGCCATTAGAGGGCCAGAAGCAATTGCCATAGTCCACGTGAAAGGGCACAAACAGGAATGCAGTTTAGGGCCCAAGGAAGTAACTTAGCAGACAAAGAAGCTAAAAGCATGGCTTTACTGGAGGTAAGTACCCCGGGAATCGAAGAAGGGAAGGTCTGGAAATATCCCCCACATCCTTCCCCAAAAGAAACTGAGGGGGACGAAAAAATAGGAGGCCAGCTAGAAGGAGGTAAGTGGAAATTGCCCAATGGGAGGGAGCTATTGTCTAAAGATTATACCAGAAAAATCCTAAGGAGACTACATCAACAGACACACTGGAGAGCCCAGGCCCTGGCAGAGCAATTCCTGAGATTCTTCGAGTGTAAGGGGATTTATGAATTTGTGAAACAAGAGGTGTAAGGGTGTATGATTTGCCAAAAAGTTAATCAGGCAAGTCGAGAGAATGAATTAAACACTAAAAGCTCAATTGGTTAAATTGATTTTGGAAACAAAATGTCCTAGTTAAAATGCCTCCCCTTAGTCCTGTTACATATTTGGACCCTGTCTCATTCTGAGACTGGGCTGTCACCCTTTAAAATGCTATATGGGATGCCCTACGAACACGGCATGCTGGTGGGGCACCCGAGGGTAGAAGATGGACAGATCCAGCCATATCACATATCCATGAACAAGAATCTGCAGGAATTGTGAAAGCAGAGAATAATAACACAGAGTACCCCCTTTGGTTTCTCCATACATAAAGTGCAACCCAGGGACAAGGTGCTCATCAAAACTTGGAGAGAGGCTCCTTTGTCACCTCATTAGGAAGGCTTTTGTTTTGTTTGGTTTGGTTTTGTTCTCTTAACTACAGATACAGCAATACAAACCCAAAGGGTTTGTGTGATAAATGCCAGGAGGAAGAACAGTGCCTGACTAGCCGTGTTTTAGGGCTCACCACTAGTCTGGGTATAATTGAAGTAGATTCCTTAGTGTGGTTTCACCTATTCCAAAATGGGGTGAAGGGAAAACTAAGGTCAAAAGCTCAGATCATTACTGTTGAGTGCCGGAGATTAAACAAAGTACCCTGCAGCGCAGACTCAGTTAAACTATCAAGGTGGGGCATCTTTAAACGGAGGGATGCAGCTCGGGCCAGGTACAACACCACAGACAACTACTCCTGCTGCCGAGAAGATGGTTTACCCCGCTGCTGGTTGCAACCCAGTTGGGCGAAGGCAGAGATAGAGGAGTTTTCATAGTGGGGGTCCTGATGATCCTGAGTCTAGCAATGTGCCTCAAAATTAGTACGCATTCAGGTTGCTTACCCAGCACGGATGTACGAGGCCCCGGCGGCGAGGACGTACCATGCGTACAGAATGCCCGGAGGGGACAAGGGGAATCGGGGGCTCCAACATTCCCGACCCCCGAGAACTGCAGCCAGGACAAGATAAGAGGACATAGTCCCATCAATGGCACTCAACAGGGGAAGTGTAAGAAAATAAAGTGTGATCTAAAAAGGGTGACCCCTAAGAACAGGCAGTCAGAGCACAAAATATGCAAGAGGAATGCTGAACGAATACCTGTCCCTATCTGTGATAAGCGTAATCGCACATTATGGGTTGGGGGAAAAATGGAGTCAGTATTTGTAGCTTATTTTCAGGCTAAACCACTGTGTTACGATAATAATCAATTGGGAATGTGTGTGATGGGTAGAAAGACATATTGGGTTGGAGGGAATTCGAAATATAAGAATAAATTGTACCTCGAAAATGAACCAGTTCTCCTTGACCTTTTAGAGGATCAGGATGACAGGATCTGTCTGCAACACGATAGGACATTCTGCTTCTCAAGAAATAAAGAGGGGGTGGACCCAGAGAATAAAATAAAGCAGGTGGCACAAGAACTAAAGAGACCATCAGAGGCTTGGCAACTGAAATCAAAAGGGTAGACACGTTCCAGTGCAAAAGTGGAACTCCATCCTCCAAGCATCCTGATGGGACCATTTGTTTGATAGTACTTGGGGGGAAAAGGTCGTATTTTTTGCATTGTGTTCAATAGTCGGAATCATATTCCTGCCCTGCATGGTAACCTGCTTTATCAGGTTAATACACTCAGTGGTACAAGTGATGCAGGTAGCAGCCATGCCCACGGACCCAGAGTGTGCAACTGGAAAAATAAATCAGGTATCTAAAATAATGAAACTAGGTGAAGAAAACCCACACAGCAGAGCAGCCAAAGCCTATGCCAAGTTCAAGGGGCAAGTAAAAGAAGAAGGAATACTTACAGGCTTTGCCAAGAAATTCCAAAAGAAGAATGGGGTGATGGGAACTAAGAGGGAACTGAGGGTTCTTTCTTTTTAGGTAGGATTAAAAGTAATTGCACCAAACTAAGGGAATAAATAATTAAATATAGAGTTTTTAGGCATGAATTAATGGGTTAATGTAGAAGGGGAGGGATTGTTATATGTAATAAAGATAAATCATGCCAGTAGAATGATATGTATGTAATATTTTATATTATTAAGAAAATGTACCTGTCAGCACTGGGGGGTTTGTCTGACATATGTGGAAACTGGTCCCCTATAAAATCTCAGGATGGGGAATGGGTGAGCAACAAGGCAAAACAAGGAAGTAGTGTTAGGAAGGGTAAAAGTAGGACACAGAGGGCTCAGAAAGCAATGCAAAGTCCAATGCAAGCCTTGCGTTGCCTTGCTCGCCCATGCACAGCAAGGAGGAGATGGCAGGGCAAGGACAAGAAAAAAAGGGATAGGAAGTTCAAGGTTGTGGATGGGTGAGGAAGGCAATGCAAGGCAGTGGAGTTGAAGGAAGGACAAGGGAAAGGCAAAAAGGGGTTGCTAAGACAAGGCAGGGAGAGTAGAAAAGGCAAGGCAAGTCAAAGGAAGGGAAGGCAAGGCAAAGCAAGGCTAAAGAAGAAAGGGGAAGGGAGGTGAATGTGGGGGATGGGTAAGCAAGGCAATGAAAGGGAATGGTGGTAGGAAGGAAAAGGAAAAGATACACAGGGGGCAGTGAAGCAGTGTCGGGTTAGAGTAGGCAAGGTTAGTAGGACTAAGCAGGGGAAGACAAGACAATGGAAGGGCAGGGAAGATAAATTTAGCTATGTCAAGGTGGGGATAGGCATGCAAGGCATTCCTGTTGCCTTGCCTTGCCCATTTTACACCTTCCTTGCTTTATTTTGCCATTCACATCCTTCTCGTCCCTTGCCTTGCCTTCTCCAGCTATGTATTGCCTTACTGATCTCTCATGTCTTTCCCTTGTCTTTCCTATGACTCCATTGCCTTGCATTGCCTTGATCACCCATCCCCTATCTTGACTTTTCTTCTGCTATTTTCCCTGGCTTTGCCTTCTGTTGCCTCCTTCTCCTGAGTCTCACTTCCTTGCCTACTCCTGCCTTGCCTTGTCTTGCCTTTCTTACCCTACCCCAAATATTTTTGCCATGCCTGACCATCCCTACTCTTGCTTTACTGAAGCCTCTGTGTCCTTCCATTGCCCATCTTACAATTCCCTTATCTTGCATTGCACTGCTCACTCATACCCTACCTTGACTTTCCTACTCCTTTTTCCCCTGCCATTGCATTACTCCTCCTTATTCTCTTTCCCTTGCCTACCTGTCACTTGCCTTGCCTTATAGGCCCAGCCCTTTTCTTGCATGGCACTGCTACCCCTCCCTTGCCTTGCATTACCTTGCAGACCATTTGCCTCACCGTCGTCATCTGCTTACTTCTTTCTTCTCCTCCATTGCCTTGCCAGTCCCACCCCTCCTCTAACTTGGCTTGCCTTTCCTATTCCAACCCTGAATTGCTGTGCCAACCTCTCTCAGTGTTCCCTTGCACTTCCTACCACTCCATTGTCGCAGTCTTCTCTCGCTCTGATCCCTAGTTTGGCTTGGCTGGGGGAACCGGCAAAACAAATGAGGAATGGGTACCATGGTCTTGCCCAAAAAATAAAGACTTTAATAACAAAATAACAAATGTGGAAAACTGCATAGTCTGGGGGCAAGATCCAAAGACCCAGGGGCATGGTGAACGAAACAAGGCAGAAGGGTCTTCTGAGGGCAAGGGTCCAATCACAAACTTGGAACATGACCTTACACACAACAGGTTCCAAACCAACTGAGAACAAGAACCAGAAACCTGACCAAATGTTGGATAGTTCTATTAACATATTGACTCCCATGGCCCCACTCGTCTCACCATGACCTGACTAGGTGTCCTGTTCCCCGTGGTCTCATACTAAGGCCAAACCACCACTCATTCCAGCCAGGTGTGTTTCCACATCTTCCCCTCTCTTTAGAAAATTTTTCTGTAAAGATTTATGGACAGCTCTTAATAGACAACTTACAAAATAGGGTAACAATAGAAACACAACAACAACAGCTCCAAAAATCAGTAAACCCGTCTGACCAAAGATAAAGCCCAACCAGATAAGTTCCATTTTTTGAATAGTCATTTGAGCCAGTCTTCATCATCTTCTATTTGCAGTTTCTTGACTCCCTCTCTGAGAATTTGGATGCTTTTGTGTATGGACTCACTTGCTGTGATCTGAAAGATTCATGTAGCACATACCAGGAAATTTCCCTGTTCCGGTGCAGCCCAAGTCCAGAAATTTGCTGGCACACAAATCCAAAACCAGGCATAGACATGGTGCCTACACCAACCCAATCTTGTGTTTGCTGACACCGCCAGTGCCCAGATCCAGAATTTTGTTGGATTCCTGAACAGCATAATTCCAGCAACATGCTGGCAGTGAAATTTAAAATCAGGCAATTTCCCAGTGCCAGCACTTTCCCTGCCCAGATCTGGCATGCACTGGCACTGCCAGTGCCCAGATCTGGCAATTTCCCAGTGTCAGCACAACCCAAATGCAGCAATTTTCTGGCAAAGAAAGCCAAAACCTGGTAGCTTCCCAGTGCTGGAAGTAGCACTGCCCAGATCTGGTCTGTTGGGGTTGGTTTAAAAGAAGAAGGAGACCTTGATGTAAAGCCTTGGGAAAACCCTCTATGGTTAGGGTGAGCAGGAGCTCCCACCCATAATCCTCTTGTTCAGTTATGCAGATAGTTACTAGAAAGTTCTGACTTCTCTTTGCCACCATTGCTTACTTTTTACTGCAAAAATTGTCATATTCTGAATTGTTCCTTCCTCTTGGATCCTGCCCTCAGATCCCGCCTTTACCCCTCCCCATATATAAATGCATCAATATCCCTGCTAGACACTGGACCCAGGCTTTCTTGTCATTCGCTCTCTGTACTCTGCACGCCGTCCTGTTTGTTGTGTTCGCCTTCATTGAAGTTCTGTTTCCAGACAACCAGATCAAAGCAGTCTTTCTTTTTAAAGTCACCAGAGCCAATTCTCGGGGAAACCACTGGTCATCGGTCTGCGTGCGGACCAGAAGGTTTCACTGGTGTTTGCTGGCACCACCAGTGCCCAGATCTGGATATTTCCCTCTTCCGTCACCGCTCATGTCCAGCAATTTGCTGGCAAAGAAAGCTAAAACCTGGCAAATTCCCGTTTCCCGGCACCATCCAGTCTGGGGTTTGCTGGCACCAGAACCCCAGGAAGGAAGGAAGGAAAAGAGGAAGGGGTCCAGATCCAGTCCTTCCCGGCACCTGGAGCCTGAAATGTGGTCTTTGCTGGCACTGCCAGTGCCCAGATCTGGAAATTTCCCTCTTCAGGCACAGCCCAAGTGCAGCAATTTGCGGGCACAGAAATCCAAAACCTGGCAACTTCCTGGCACTAGGTCTAGCCCTGTCCACATCTTGTTTGCTGCGCCAGTACCCAGGTTTGGAAATTTCCTGGTGCCAGCAGTGCCCAGATCTGGCAGATTTCTCTTGCTGCCAACAACACGGCCCAGATCTGGTGTTTACTGGCCCCGCCAGCGCCCAGATCTGAAAACTTCTTAGTGCCAGCACATCCCAAGTCCAGTGATTTGCTGGCACAGAAAGCCAAAAGCCAATAATTTCCAGTTCCAACACCACCCAGGTGTGGTGTTTGGTGGCACCACCACTGCCCAGATTTGGAAATTTCTCGGTGTCTTCACAGCCCAGGTCTAGTAATTTGGTTTTTAGCTAGCTGAGGCAGAGAAGGCTCAGCTCGGATTGTGGCTTTCCTTTTTCTTGGAACTGGTTAAATATGCTCTGGACTGAAAACCCAGAAAAACACTCGCAGCTCACACCTGTGGCCCACTGAGGTCTGGGACCCTGCATTCCAGGGCCAGAGGGACTGAGAAGAGACTGAGTGAGCCAACTACAACCCACAAAAAGGACTTTCTGAATTGCCATCTCTTCAGAACTGTGTAGGGTTTTATTTCATATTAGTCACGCTTGTGAATACTTTACTTGTTAAATACACTGCTTTTTTTTCACTTTTCTCCAGGGAAGTCTTCTCCTGAAATAGTAGGGGGAGGGGCTGCTTGAACTTCATTTGTAGACGGACTCCTTTTGGAGGTTTCCTCACAAAATTTGCCCTAAACCAGGACAAACAGTCACAATTATGCCACTTCACCAGTGGCACAACTCCCCCACCCCCCAGGAAAAGAAAGGACATGTAAAGTTCTCCAAACATTTGGCCTGCTTTGCTGCAAAAGTCATGCTGCACACACAGTGCAGTGTAGAAAGCCAAGAGAAGCTGCAGTAGGTAGCAAATCTTGGGACAGAAGCTCGACCTTGTTCTCCATGAGAGTTTCTCGACAAGAGCAGACAGGGGAAGATTCCTGGAAAAGTGGAACAGCTTTGCAGAAGTGAAATGAAAATGAAAGAAACTATCTAAGATGTTTTCCTCTTTATTTCTATGCTCGCCTTTTCCATGTTGCACGACTTCTCCATGCCATGAATTCCAAATGGATCTCACCTCTAAGATGGGTCACTTAGCAAGTTATAAACACTCTAAAACACCAGGAGCTACACGCAGTTTTCCTTCCCCTGTTTCTACTGGAAAGCAACGCTGGAGACGTAAGTGCAGTGCTTGGGTCAGGTATGAATCCTACACCAAGGGAATGTGCCCCAATAGTGTTTGAACCTCAGCAAGGACAATGCACAGCAGCGACACAGCGCAGGGGATTCCTCTGCCAGTGTGCAGGAGTCAGGACTCTGGATCTGGGCTCAACACTGCAAAGTTCCCGTGTTTGGACAGATGAAGGAGCTGTCCCCGGGGCGCGCGGGGCTCGGCCGTAGGGCGAGCGGGGAACGGACACGCGGACAAACGGCCTCGGTGCTTCAGTTGCAGAGGCAGCAGCGGCGGCGGCGGCAGCAGCGGCGGCAGCAGCAGCGGCAGCAGCGGCAGCAAAAGCAGTTTTTCTCTTCTTTCTCTTTCTATTCTTTCTCTTCTTTCTCTCCCGCTGTCCTCTCGGTGTCCCTTACCCGCTGTCCCTCCCCTCTCCCCGCCTCCTTCTCCCCCATGCCGGGCCGGGCCATGCCCCCGGCCCGCCCCCGGCCCCGGGCGGGGCTGCCCCGTCCCCGTCCCCGCCCGCCCCGCCGCGGTCTCGCCTCCGCCCGGCTCTGGCTGTGCTGGCAGTGGCGCTGCTGGGCGGGCATCAGTGCCTGGGGCTGGGCCCTTTGGCTCCGCCTGGCCCGAGCCCGGCCCCGGCCCCGGCGCAGGCTCCGGCCCCAGCCCCGGCCCCGGCCCCGGCTCCTCCCGGGCCCCGCGGAGGACACACGCGGCACGGCCGCTGCCGCCTCCGCCGCGGCTTCCCCGGCCCGAGCTCCGCCGCTGCTCAGCAGCGCGGCCGCCGCCCCCGAGCCTCCCGTGTCCCGTTCCCGAGACCGAAGGCCTGGGGATGGCCGGCCCGAGGCGGTTGAGGGGCGCTCGGGGGCCGCTCCTGGCCCCGGGCCGAGCGCTGACAGCCGCGTCCCGCCCGCAGGGAAGGCGCAGGAGGCGCTGCAGCAGCGGTACCGAGTGGGTTCGCTGCTGGGGCGCGGCGGCTTCGGCAGCGTCTTCGCAGCCACGCGGCTCTCGGACGGTGCCCCGGTGAGTGGCGGGGCCGGCGGCGGGCGCAGGAGGAGGAGGAGGAGGAGGATGGAGGAGGAAGAGAAGGAGGAGGCGGAAGGAGGAGAAGGAAGCAGGAGGATGGGGCTCAGCAGGGCGGGCGGCGAGCTGAGCCCGGTGCTGCCTTTGGCTTGCAGGTGGCCATCAAAAGGGTGCCACGGAACCGCATCCGGCACTGGGACGAGCTGGTGAGTGAGCGGGGCCAGCGGGAACAGCCGGGCCGTGCCGGGCGGGGATGAGGCGAGGCCCGGCATGGGGGAAGCCACCAGGACCCCTCGATGGGGAGCGGGCGTGGGGCCAGCACAGGGCACAGAGCATCCCGGGCTGGCTGAGGGGTTCCCCAGCCCTGGCACGACATCAGTCCCACTGGTGGCACCATGGTCCTCCCACAGCCCGACGGCACCAGCGCACCCCTGGAGATCGTCCTGCTGGACAAGGTGTCCACTGGCTACCCTGGTGTGGTCCAGCTGCTGGAGTGGCTTGAGCTCCCCAACAACATCGTGATGGTGCTGGAGCGGCCGGAGCGGTCTCAGGACCTCCTGCATTTCATTCGGGCACGGAGGTTCCTTTCTGAAGAGGTGGCACGGCAGCTGTTCCGCCAGGTGCTGGAGGCCGTGCGGCACTGCACCAGCCAAGGGGTCCTGCACCGTGATATCAAACCAGAGAACATCCTGGTTGACCTGGCCACTGGCCAGGCAAAATTGATCGACTTTGGCTGTGGCACCTACCTGCAAGACACAGCCTACACTCACTTTGCAGGTGAGCCTGGGCAGGGGTCTGCTCCCGGTCCCACCATCTCATGGCCCAGCATCTCACAGGCCAAGCTGGGTGTGGCAGCGAGGATCCTCCCTTTTGCTGCCAGTCAGGGTACTGAGTCTTCAGCTGAGTTGCTTTTGAGCAGGGCTGGGTGGGGAGGCATCTTCCAGCCCCGCTGGCAGCCTTTGCCCACCACTCTGCCTGGGGCTGGGGTTAGAGCAGCAGCAGCCAGCCTGACAAAAGCACTTGTGCGTGGGGCTAGCAGAGGAGGGGTCCAGGACCAGTGCACCAGCCAGTTTGGTGTGCAGGCGAGAGGAAGGGCTTGGGCTGCTCCACTCACCTTGTTTGTCTTGGCTTCATAATATTTTTGGGGCACTGCAGGCAGGGAGGATAAGGACATGTTTTTTTCCCCCAGCCCTGAGTGGGTTTTTGCTTTGCATGTCATGGTCAGGCCTTGCCGGGGCTTCTGCTGCCCTCTTCCAGCACCAGTGGCCTCTTGTCCAGCCCTGAGTTTGTACACAAGTCCCAGGTGCTGGCGAGAGTGCAGCAGTCGCCCCGTGTGCCACTGGGGCAGCCCCTCCACGCCCAGGGATGCTGGGGCCAGGCTCTGGGAGCAGCAGCATCCCCCTGATGAACTCCATCTGTATTCCACAGGAACACTGTCATACAGCCCCCCGGAATGGACCCACTTGGGCTGGTACTACGGAGAGGCAGCAACGATCTGGTCCCTGGGCATCCTGCTGCACCAGATGGTCTGCGGGCAGCACCCTTTCAGGAGGGGCCGGAAGATCAGCTGGGACCATCAGCTCTCGCTGCCACAGCGGCTCTCTCCAGGTGGATCCTCATCTCTGGCCACGGGGGAATACCAGTGCTGGGAGACAGCAGCAGCTCGTGAGCATCTCGCTCTGGCAGCCGCTGAGGAGGTGGCACATGTCCTGCTCTCCTGCTCTCCTCCACAACAGGGAATTGATGGGAAAGTTTAGGCACAGCTCTGAGCACAAAAGCAGCATGGCCTGGGCATGGGAAGAGTGGGGCAAAGCAGACAGGAGCCTTCTCTAGCTGACCGCTGGTTTCTGGTTTCTCTGCCCAGAGTGCCAAGATCTTATCAGGTGGTGTTTATCCATGCACTTCTTGGACAGACCTTCATTAGAAGACCTGTTCTGTGAACCTTGGATACAGGATATTCACCTGCCATAGAAGAAGGGAGAGAGCCACATGCACACTTTGCTCCAGGGCCCTGGTAAGTTACAGGTCCACACATGCCCTGGCAATCAGAAGCAAGGAAACCCAGACTTTTTTCCCTGCCTGTATCAATGCACTGGGATCTTTGGGTGGGAACACACAGCCCTTGTGCTGCAGCTGAGCTGCTCTGCCCAGCACTGGTGGCTGCCATCCGAGCTGGTTTTGCGTGTCCTGCTTCCCTGACAGCTGGGGCCCTGGGCAGAACCCTGACAGCCTGGTCTGACCCCCAGGGAAGGAGAAGGAGCCCCTGGAGAAGCTGTACCAGCTGGGGCTGCTGCTGCTGGAGACAGTGAGGATGACATCAAGGATGACAAACTCTTCCTCAAGTTGGCCACTGGCAGCTGAAGATGATGGACTTCTGGCACTGTCTTCAAAGCCTGGCTCCACAGCAAATTCGCAGATGAGTCCACAGCCGGGGAAATGCTCCCAGATTTGGGCATTGCTCAGACTGGCTGGGAACAAAAGGTTCCCCCTGTGCTGGGGCAGATGCAACTTCAGTCGCTGCCCAGCTGCTTTTTGGCAGGGCTGGGGGCACGGGCTTGGGTGGATACAAAATGGGAGTGGGCTCCTGGCCCTGCCAACAGCCCCCAGCACCCAGCATGGCCTGGGCTGGGGCTGGGGCTGGGGCTGGGGCAGCCAGCCTGACACAAACAAACCTCCATGGTGGGAGCAGAGGTGGGACTCCAGAACCTGTGCAGGGGCTGCTTTGCTTTGCAGGCAAGGAAGGGCTTGGGCTGCTCCACTGCCCTTGTTTGCTTTGGGATCACTGTTATTTTGGGGGGCAGTGCAGGAGGGAAGAGAGAAAGTGTGGGCTTCTCTCCCCTTTGGGTGGGATTTTCCCTAGCATGTAGGGGTTGGGCCTTCCTCAGGCCCTTGACAGAGATAAAGAGTTTTTTTCTTGTTTCCCTTTGTCTCCAATCTCTTTTCAACAGTTTGTTGTTTGTTTTTCTAGAGGAAGCGTTCTATGTAAGGTCCAGTCGGGATTGGGAAGTGCCTGGGAGCAGCTGCAGCGTGGATGGGCCGTGCCCTTGGAGAAGGCTGAGGACATCGTTTGGGACCAGCTTTTCTCCCAGCGGAGGATGGCGTGAGGTGAGTCCCCGTCTGCTTGGCATGGTGGGATCAGAGCTTTTGGGAGACAGCAACAAGCACAAGGAGTCTCTTGCTCTGGGCAGCTGCTGAGGGGCTGGATGTGCCGTGGCTGGCTGCAGGCTGGGAATGTCCTGCCCTCCTGCTCTGCTCCCAAAGGCAGCAGTGATGGGCAGCTCTGGGCACAGCTCTGGGCACAGCCAGCATGGCCTGGGCTCTGTGGGCAGCTGGGACAAGGGGACAGCAGCCTTCAGCTGACGGGCAGTTTCTGGTTTCTCTCCTTGCAGCCGGGCTCTGCGGGTGCTGAGGCTGCTCTGGGCTCTGCCAGGGCTCTGCTGGGCTCTGCCCCGGGCACAGCTGGGCTGGCTCTGCCCTCACATTGCTCTGACAGCTTTGCATCAGACAAGCCTATTCCGAGCACAGTGCCTGAGCTTTCTGCTTTGGCAGGTGAGTGAGACTCCCCTGCAGGCCAGGAGATTGCAGCTGGGGACACACATCCAATTGGCAAGGACCCAAACTCTTCACTGTCCCAGCTGAACCCCTGAATCTCCACAGGAATGCCTGGATCTCCACTATTCATTCTTCATTTCTTTTTGGCTGGAATCGTGCAGTTGCACTTTCTTCCTCCTTTAGACGTGCCACGAGTGGCCAAAGCTGGCAAGTGAGCCGTGTTCCTGAGGCAGTGCAGTCTGGAGCTGATGGATGGAGAATTGCCCTTCCCACTTCCAAACCAGAGCAAAAAGCCGTAAGTGGGATTTTTCATCTGTAAGAAACCCCTGACAATTTCAGAGGGAATGTGCAGCTCATTCACAGAGTGAGAAGGAAGGTCATCTTCTAAAAGATTTGGGGTTTGACAGAGTTGAGATTCCCAGTCCTGCCTGGAGCTCGAAGGGCCCCAATCAATTTCCTATTGCTTTGACCACAATTTAAAATAACAATGTTGGAAACAAACCCCAAAAACTGTAAAAAAGGCTGTTGAGGTCAGTAAGATGGATCCATGCCATCAGCACATTTACAATGTAAATAACTGAGTTCTCTTTTTAAAAAGATCATTTACCTCTTAATGCAAAGTTACAGAAGTTGTTTCACTAGCACTTGGATTTTACTTGTATCTTTTACAATTCATCTAATTGTTTGTTTTTTTTTTTCTTTACCTTTTTTTTTTCTTTAAATAGAGGTCCTGGCCCTCTTCCAGCCAAAGGGGAAAGGGCCCCACCAAGCCTTGTTACCCACAGACAACATGATAAAGCTGAACAATAAAGGACCTTGGAGCATTATACTGTAATTAAAAAGGTGCCAGCTCCATGGACAACAGAATTATTGTTCCTAACTTGAATGAGATTGAGCAAAAAGAATGAAGAATGGTGTCACTAAAGTACTACTGACGTTTGCCAAAACACTTCCAGAGTTTCACCAAGAGATCAGTCATCAAAATGTTTTGGAAATTTAAAGACCAAGGTAGCCAAAGCACTCAGTGTCACTAATTGCTGGGTATGTTCTCAGCTGAAGTTGGGAGGAATGGGGTTCCCTTGGAGGGCCCACCCTGTGGGGTGGCCAGAACTCTGTCAATGGGCTCTGCCTCGTAACAGAGTCAATGAAGGGACAGTTACAGAAACCTGTGCTGTGGGACACGGGAATACAACGATCCGTGTGACAGGATTCACTCAGATTTCCCGTCAGGAGAAACCAAACCCTGTTATAGTTATAGAGGCTACAGTGTCAGAAGATTTCTGTGCTTTACCATCACTCCCAATGTCAATAGAACTTGGGGTGCTGCAGCTGGTCAGTGTCAGTGTCTCACCACTCCCAGCTGCAGGGCCCCCATTTAGGGTCCTTCAGCAACGACCACACTGAAGAGTTAGGACCCAGAGAACATTTTCCACCCAAAGAGTGCCTTGGGTTTCAGAAAGTAAAAGATTCTGGTTCACCCTGTGCCCCATGTGCGCTGCCCCGTCCCGTGGAGTTTACATGAATGAGCTGAATGGATTATTAGAAGAGGTAGTAAATGATACTGTTAAAATGTCCAATAGCACATTGGATTATTAGAAGAGGTAGCAAATGATACTGTTAAAATGTCCAATAGCACATCCTACGAGCTCCAACAAACAAAAATGGGGACTCCAGAGAACCGCATGGCCTTGGATTATCTGCTTGCTGGCCAAGGAGGAACCTGGGCTATCAGGAGACGGGGATGTTGCACTGCTAGCAGTGATGGGTTTGAAGGCCAACAGTCAGGAATCACCTTGACAGAAAGAGCAGTAGAAGAGTGGCAGAAAGAAGAAAATTCTTCTTGGTGGGATTGGCTTCGTGGCTGCCAAATTAGAGGCTGCTGTGAAATGCATTCGTGGCAGTGCCTGTCATCATTGCAATGTGTGCACTTGGTGAGTTGCTGTGACACTTTGTGCTGGGAAGTGGAGTATTGGGACCTTTCTTAAAAGAGACAGTCTCAAGAAAAGAGAGGCATTTGATAAATAACAGAAAATAGAAACTATTTAGGTATGTTTAAAAGGAACGTGAATAGCTCTGAGTAATGAACTTAAACTGCACTGAATTGTAGAACAAGAGGAGATGCCTTTATGCCTAATACCTAAATCTAAGCTGTGTTACTGAAAGAATTATTACAAAGGTTGTAGTTGATTGTAGGTCTCAGGACCGATCAAAGTACCAAGGCCTGAACAGGTTGTGATCAAGGCCTGAACAGGCCCTGAGGCAAAGCTCACCTCTAGATGAACCTCCCAAGCAAATGTTGTATTTGTATCCACTCACTAACGAAGCATGATTAACAACAGGATCAATGTATGTGTTCCTTGATAAAACATGTCCTAGTTTAGGGCAAATTTGGGGAAAACCCTCTGAAAGGAGCCCCCAGGAAATAAACCCCCACGGCCCCTCCCCACCCACCTGGTTCAGGGAAAAATTTCCTCTGAGAGAGAAGTGGAAAAGAACCTGTTTATTCAACGAACAAAGCACTCCCCAGCACCAAAACAATTAACAACACCAGATGACAACAAAACTCGGGTCTGGACGCTGGGGATTGCTCTCCAGCACTGGGAATGGCTGCTGCAGATCACCAAATGCAGGCTCCTGGTGTTCCTTGGTGTTTCCCAGATCCCAGTCCAGAGCAGGTTGGATGGTATTCAGGAAGAGGAAAGGAAAAAGCAACAGTCCACGGAAAGAATTGGACTGCTTAGCTAACCTAACTAGGAAGCAAAGGCAAAAGCAGAAGCAAGCAAAGCAAGCAAGCCAAGCAAGCAAGCAAAGCCAAAGCCAGCCAGGCAGCACCAGCCTTTTCTAGACAGCAGACCATGGGGGGAGGTGAACCAGATGATAACAAGGCAAAACAAACCTTCACTTTCAGAGTCAGTTCTTAAAGCACAGAACATAATATCAAATGTAAACAGAACACTCGACTGGAGATACAAACACCATAACGTCACTCTAGGACAATATTTCTGTATTTAGAAACAGACAAGGCCCCATCTGGCCTTGTTTGGGGGTGAAGGATGAAAGTCAACTCCCTTGGTTCCTCCTTCAGCCCTGGCCAGGCTTTGGGAGAAAGCAGTCAGGAGAATGAAAGCAGATGTTCTCGCAGTGGCAGTGATGCCAGCTTGTTTGTTTAACACTGTAAAAGCTGGGTCCTCTCACAGCTTTGGGCTTGGAGCCTCATTGCCTGCAGAGGTGGAGGCACCTGCAGGAATTCCCAGTATCTGGGAGTGGCTCTCCAGTCCTTGGCTTCCCCCAGCTGATATGTGGCTGTGGATGATGGTAAAGCCTGAGGCTAACTGGTGATGGATCTTTCCTTAATCACTCCAGGCAATCTCTGGTAGCAATGACTGGATGCATTGCTGAGCTTCTTTTGTAATGCTTTGCTAATGATGATGTGCTTTGCTGAGCTTATCCTTTTGTAATTCTTTGCAGCTGTGCATGATATAAATGACACAATTCCTTCAGTTGGTGTCTGTCTTTGGTGCTGACCCTGCCCACTGGTGAAACAGGGCCCCCTCCAGCCTAAGTGTTACCTAGGAAGAGAAAAGCCATCACTCCAAATGTCCCCCCTTCCTCCTTGTTCCCCCCACTTTATACCCTGAGCATGATGCCCTATGGTCTGGGGTATCCCCGGGGTCAGTGGGGGTCACCTGTCCTGGCTGTGTCCCCTCCCAGTCTCCCCCGCAGCCCCAGCCCCTCTCCAGCGTGGCCAGAGGAGGGGCAGGCCTGGCTTTGGCTCAGTGGGAGCTCAGCAAGAACAAAAGCATCTCTGTGTGCCCAGCCCTGTGCTCAGCACCCGGCCCAGCAGCAGCGTCTCAGTGCCAGGGTCTGTGCCATCAGTCCCTGCCAGGGGTTTCCATGGCACCTGCCAGGCCAGGTGACCCAGGTGTGGTGTCCCAGTGAGGGCTGCCATGCAAACAGTGCCCAGCACTGCCCCTTTCTGTCTGCCTGACCTGGCCTTGGCCCTGGCCCTGCTGTTTGCTGCAGGTTCCGCGGCGCCTGACCGGCCCGCGCGGCACAGGGCAGGCGGCCACGGCACAGACCCACAGCAAGGGCTCCCCTCTGGCTCTGGGCAGTGACACCAGCCCTGAGCAATGGGCTGGCGCACTGGGGTCAGTGCAGTGTCCATGGCAGCAGTCCCTTGCAATGCCCAGTGCAGGTTGGGATGATGATCCACCCTCACAGCCGGCCCAGGGCAGGTGTGCGGTGCCCTTCCCCACAGCCTGTCTGCACAGAAGCACTTCCAGGGCTCTCTGCATTTCCCTTCCCTCCCTCTTGAGTCACTCACACACCTCCCAACGACCCACTGGGAGCTTTGAGCTGCAAGGAGTGCAAAGCTGGTCTGTCCTTCAGGAGTGGCTCTAATTATGCCCTGAGCCAACTCTGCATTTGTGTTCATTGCAGATCTTCCTGTGTGTCTACATCATTCCTTGCAGGGCTCTGCCTTGGGGAAGGGGAACCTCCTTGGAGGTACCTGGGGCTTGGCACACACTTGAGGAGTGTGTCTGTTTTAAATGGGGAAGCTTAAGAGTTTTAGATTGCTTCAAAAAATAAAAGAAGAAAACCCCTCTTTGCCTGAGCGCAGCCAGTTCTCCAAGCACAGCAGGTCCCAGGTGACTGAGCAGAGACAGGACGGGCTTGGGCTATGTGGGGCAAGGTTGTCCACACTGCCTCAGACCTCCAGGCAAAGCTTCTCTGACTAGGCCAGACATCCTCAGGAGAGTCCCTGGGCCAATATCAGTCGCTGAATGCTGCAGTCACCTCTGCTCTAAATAGAACAGTCATAAAATATACTCTTCAAAGAGGAATGTGGATTTATTGGAAGCTCTTGCAAATAGTTTTCCATCAGTATTGTAGGAAACCTTCCTAATGGACTGCACTAGAGCAGAGGGAAATCAGGGCAGAGCCATGGTTTGTCAGGACTTGCTTGATCCCAATGAGCCCCGTGGTGCATTTAGAGCTGAGCCCTGGAAGCTCAGGGCCTGAGAGGAGATTGCGCCAACCTAACCAGGAGTCAAAATCCGAGGAAAAACCCAAAGTGTCTCAAAGCATGAATGGGTCCCCTGAGGTCCATCCACACAGACCACTCATGGACTTGTTGGAGGAGAGAATTGGAGGCCAGGATGGCACAAACCTCTCAGAGACTCAGTGTGGGAAGGAAAAAGGGAATTACTTTACAAGAACTGCAGTACCTTGAAGCATTAATGAGCCCCACTGAGTGTTGTTCCTGACAAAGAATCTCCAGGGACTAATTCCAGCAGATAATTGCAGGCCATGGTTGCACAAACCTCTCAGGGACTCCAAGGCAAAAGCCCAAGTCCTTTGAAGAACCTGCAGTCCCTGGGAGCATGAAGGAGGGCCCAGGGCCATTCCTGACCAAGGCTCCCCAGGGCCTCTTCCCAGCAGCTCCCTGAGGCCAGGAGTGCAGGGAGGCAGAGGCTCTGTGTAGGCAGCTCAGCTGCTGAGCAGAGCCTGGGCTGGCTGGAGGCAGCAGAAAGGCCAAGGCCTGAGCCCCAGCCCCAGGGAAGGCAGATCCTGTCCCTCCCCGCCTGCTCAGGGCTCTGCCGGGAGCACTGGCATAGGGAGGGATGCTGAGGGCAGGACAAGGGATGACAGTGCCCAGCCTGGCTGGGGCTGTGCCAGGAGGCCCCAGTGCCTCAGGACAAGGTGTCTCCTCCTCACAGCCCTTGGTGGCAAGACGCTGCTGTGCCCCAGGGCACCAAGGCCTGGCTTCTCCTGGCCACTGCCAGCCTTGCCAGGGCCCTTGGCCATGTCCAGCACAGCTTGTCCTGCGCTGTCCCACAGCTGCTGCTGTGTCCCTGCAGGCTGCACACTCCCATCTCGCTGCCCCCCGGGCCCTGCCCTGCCATTGCCAGCCCTGCCCTGCCCCTGCCATGCCCAGGGCATGTCTGCAATTCCCCCAGGCAATGGGTGGGGATGGGCAAGTGTTCCTGAGGGCACAGGGAGGGGACAGCTGGGCTGGACTGACCCAAGGGATCTCTCATTCTATGCAATGTCATGGTCAGCAATAAACTGAGGGAAAGGAAGGTAAGGGAGTTCTGAGGTAAAAACAATTTAGCAGCATTAGAAATTACTGAGAAAACATAAATTGAGAGACATCAGAAAGTGATATACCGATCATAGTTACAATGAATTGGGCAAAAATCTTTTCCACATTTACATTTAAGATAAAGGGTACAAAATTATCATAAAGACATTCTGTATCGAGGAGGAAAGCGGGATTCATGATGTGATGCTTGTGATCTTCAAGTTCTAGAGAGCAGAAGCAGGCAGCGAACAGCGATGTGGTTTCTCCAATTTGATTATTTGATTGCGAAGTTGGCATATCATTGTGGGAAGTAATTAGAGAGGGTGATCTTTCCTTCTATAAGATATAACTCAATCCAAGAAGTTATTTCCAAATTATTACAAGCAATGGGAAAAACTTGTATTAAAATAATAAGGGAACTTTGGGCAAGGTACATTTAGGAGATGGGACAAAGGAGTGAACCTGGGCACCACCGTTTCACGGGAAAGAAAACAGCGGAGCCCTGGTCCGGGTCTCCAACTCCACTCCCTTTGAAAGGCCCCCCCACCCCCCCCAGCAAAAAGGAAAGCTCTCTTACAAAGGAAGGTCCTCTAATGGAGGGGCCCCTCCGGCAATCCCTCCCATCAGAGGGGGGCCAGAAGAAGGACTGAGGGATTAATCCAAACTCACCTCCCCCCCAATATGGGCTGGCCCACTGCAGGATGGTGCAGGGCCATTGGGGGAGGGGAGGGGCTGGCAATGAAACGTGGGCGGAAGAGAAGGGTTATGGTGGGAAAATGGGGTCCCTGTAGCGTGGCCAGTGCCATCTTGGGAGGGGGTGCTGGGTGCACTGCATCTCGCCCGGGGAGGCACGGCCAATGCCACCCCTAAGGGAGGATAACAGTGTCCGGCAGGGCACTTGGGGCGGCTCGGCCACTGCCATCCCCAAGGGAGAAGGTTTGGGGAATTGCAGGGAAAAAGGAACGGGGGGCTTCGCAGAAGCCGAGAGCGAAATCTACAGGAGAGGGGCCCAACGCGGCTGGAAGCCGACGAAATGCGTGGATGTGAAGGGCCTCTCTTAGCATGTTAACAATTCTCCCATAGCTGATGTGTCACCGTTTACAATTCTGTCCCATTGGTGTCCTTTCGACCCCCCCTGCCCCCATAGCCTAGAATAGGGAGGAGAGGGTAGAAAAGGCAGCTTTCCGAGAAAGAGAAGGAGCTTTCCAGTATGAGTTACCCCAAAAAAGACCAAGCGAGTTTGCGTCCTCATCGGAAAAGAAAAAGATTCCTGGCTGCCAGGGACATGCAAGCCTACAGCCCCCGTCTGGGCGTGGACAGTGGTTAAAACTCAAAAGAAAAATAAAGGTAGCCCAGCCACCCGCCAGGAATCCAACCCTGCTCAGACCCACTTACCCTCCGGGCTCGGGCGGTGAAATCTCTATCTCTCTCCTCGGTGATGGAAAATCACGCTGAACTGAGGACGTTTTCTTTTGCGGTTTGGCTCTTCTAGAAGCCTGGGTGTTCCTGTTAACCAGGGCTCATCCCTGAAACCCTGGTTTCGGCCACTGTCAGCCTCTAGTAGTCTCTATGCATGTGTGGTCGCCTGATGCACCATTCTCGGGGCTCAGGCTCAGCCGTGACCCACTGCCAAACCTCCTTCTTCTGTCTTCGGGTAAGCCTGCCCCTGCAAACCCCTGAAGCCTGGCACCCCTGCGGCGTGGCTCTGCTGCTGGCGCGGGCAGAGAGCGCAGCAGTGCAGACAGAAGAGTGTCCAGAAGCTTCAGTTTTGTTTTCCGCCCGGCAAATCAGCTCCGCTTAGTGTGGGGCAGAGCTCTCAGGATGGCAGCCTTCCTCTCTCCCTCTTTCACAAGACGAAGGAAAGAACCTTCCTCTGCTACCATTTGTTGCCTTGCAAAGCCAGACTGGGTGGGTGCCGGCCAACGCGCGAGAGGAGCGGGGGGAGTCGGCCGCCACTTTCCCCTGGGCTCTGCAGGCTCAGTCTCAGCGCAGGGACAGACAGATGGCAGACACGGGACTCGGGTGCATACACGTGTTTATTGTGGGTGCGTGCTTCCCGAGACAACCGGGGCACCGGCAGGGTATCTGATATATCCCCCGAACTGGGGGAAGGGGCGGAAACGGAACCGTGGCCAATGAGGATAAGGCGGGGGTGGGGAAACCTCCCCAAGAAAGCAGGAGACCCCGGGGACGGGGCTGGGATGGGAAAGGCGGGGGGGGGTGGAGGGAGCAGACCGTGTGGTGAGGGGGAGGGGGAAGGCAGGGTCGCAGCACAAAAGGGCACCGCATGGTAGTGGGGGCTGGAAGGAGAAGGAATGGAGGGGGAAAGAAAAAAAATTACAACTCCCACACTGGTGTGTGCCTCAAATGAGGATATACTTACCCACGTGCTTGACCTAACGACCAGTGCGTTGATTGCTGCAGGGTTTGATCTCCAGGCAAAGATTCAACAGATGCCACCCTGGAAGTACCTGGGTGTTGAAGTAGGAAAGAAGACCATTGTGCCTCAGAAATTTGCTTTCAAAAATAGTGTCCGTACCTTGGCAGATGTTCAACAACTGTGTGGGTCCTTAAACTGGGTAGGACTGTGGCTGGGTATTACCACCAAAGACCTGGCCCCCTTTTTCAATTTGTTGGAAGGGGGAGAGGGGCCTAGTTCCACCCGGACCCTTACCCAGGAGGCAAGCGCTCTTCTAGAGAAAGTTCAGGAACAGATAACTGCCAGGCAGGCCCACCGCTACCAACCGGGCCTGCCCTTTAGGTTTATCATATTAGGGAAACTGCCACACCTACATGGGGTGATCTTTCAATGGGACCAAAATATCAAGGGAATGAACCAGGGCAAAAGGGACCCTCTCCTGATCATAGAGTGGGTTTTCCTCAGCCATCACTGCTCCAAAAGAATGACAAAGCCACAAGAACTGGTGGCCGAACTTATCCGCAAAGCACGTATGCGGATCCAGGAGTTAGCAGGATGTGATTTTTACATCATTCATATAACCATACAATTGAATACGGGCCAAATGACAAAAGCAATGTCAGAGCACCTGTTTCAGGCGAACGAAACACTGCAGTTTGCATTGGACAGCTACACTGGCCAGATTTCACTCCATTGGACGGCCCACAAAATTTTCAATTTGGACATCCAATTTTCATTATTGTGAAAGAGTGTTTAGAGTAGAACCCCATTTGAAGCTCTGACCATTTTTATAGATGCATCCAGGACATCCCACGAGTCAGTAATGACTTGGAAAGATCCTCAAACTCAGCTGTGGGAGGCAGATGTTGGTGAGGTAGAATGATTGCCTCATGTAGCTGAGTTGGCTGCTGTTGTCAGCGCATTTGAAAAGTTCCCCGAACCATTTAATTTGATTACTGATTCGGCATATGTAGGACACTGGTGTAGTGTCCTAAGCCGAAGATGCAGTACTGCAGGAGGTATCTAACATTGCACTTTATGAATTGCTCTCCAAATTAGTTGATATTGTCTCCCACCAAGAGCAACCTTTTTATGTAATGCATGTCAGGTTGCACACAGACCTGCCGGGGTTCATCATGGAGGGCAATCGTCGAGCTGATGCCCTGGCTGCACCAGACCAGATGGCCCCGCTCCCTGATGTGTTCGAGCAGGCAAACATAAGCCATCAGATGTTCCATCAAAATGCACCCGGCCTTGTACGGCAATTTCACCTGACCCCTGAACAGGCTCAAGCCATTGTGGCAACATGTTTCGCATGTCAACAACATCAAATGCCGGTGCTGAGCGCAGGGGCAAACCCCCGAGGATTACACAGTTGTGAGGTGTGGCAGATGGATATCACCAAAGTCCCTTCATTTGGCAGACTCAAAAATATACATGTTTCTGTGGACACCTTCTCTGGCACAGTCTATGCCTCAGCCCAAGCAGGGGAGAGGGCACTTGACACAAAAAAACATCTTATACAAGCCTTCTCCACGTTGGGGGTCCCCAAGGTCATTAAGACGGACAACAGACCCGTGTACACATCCAGGGAGTTCCAGAGCTTCCTGCAGCAATGGGGAGTGGAACATAAGACTGGCATCCCCCAATCCCCTATGGGCCAAGCTGTGGTTGAGAGGACCCACCAGAGTCTAAAAAGAATTTTACTTCACCAGCAAGAGACAATGAAGGGGGAAGCCCTTCAAATCCATCTTGCCAAGGCGTTGTTTACATTGAACTTTCTAAATTGTGCTTTTGAAATCCTGAATCCCCCCATCATTAGGCACTTTAAAGACAATCACCAGTTGGAGTTGAAAGAAAAACCCCCAGTCCTCGTCAAGGACCCGGAGACCTGGATGACACAATGTTCCTATCACCTGGTCACTTGGGGGAGGGGGTACGTCTGGGTATCCACCCCCTCAGGGTTAAAATGGGTCCTGTCTAGATGGGTCTGGCCTTACATCCCCAAAGCCACCAAAGAAAACACTGTCCGGCAAGTCCAGGATGTCTGTTGGAGGAGGAGGAGATGCAGGACCTATTCCATTTAAGATATCCCTGTTAATATCTTTTTATTTCATTGCAGCCCAGACCTGATGGCCACATGCTCTATTAAAATGCTAGTTTGGCTTGTCACCGTGCTCTGCATCTTAAAAGAAGGAGACTGGAGACTGGCTTGGGAACATTTTAGCTGGCTGGGGATTCTCAGGATGGGTGAGCTCAATTGTCAAAACAGGACTTCTAGCCTTACTTATTTTTATTCTTATTTTAATTGTTTTTGGTGTCATCCGGCACATGATATCTCAGTTTATAGCCAAGGCAACAGACATCCCAAGCATCAACCATGTTGCAGCTCCATCAGCTTCTGATCTAGAAGATGAAGTTCCACCAGTCCCAGATCCTGAAGATGCATCATGGACTGAAACAGGGCTTATCCGTCAGCCTTGGTTTGCAGGCACCTACCCTGAATCTGAGTTTCTCCCCTGTATGGAGGTTACCCCTGTTTGAAAGACTGAGTTTTCTTACTCGATCATTTGTATTTGAAAAAGGGGGAGATGTTGTACTGTGTTATTGAGTTTGTTCAGTTTGTTCAGTGGTTTAGTCCTGTGCCCCCTGGTAAGTGGTCCTGCCCTCCCTTGCCTACTCCCATCCCTATGTCAATCCTCCTTTCCCTCCTCCACTGAAATGTAACCCTTCTGAGGACCTTGCCCCTGGACCTGTCCATCACTTGGCAGCCCTTCCTTTCTTTCTGGAAGGTTCTACCCAGAACATCGAGTGATAGGCTAGAGAGCCAGGTCTCCTCCTACCCTCTTTCCCCATTGGTGTTCCCTCATGTATGTCACCCTGATATCCACACCCCTGTTTGATCTCATTGGCCCACGTAGGGCCATCCCCTGGTTACACTCACTGTTATAAGCCTGTGCAAAAGGCTGCTCGAGGTTTTTGCAGGCAGTTTACCCTCCAAGATGGGAAGCTCTTCTGAGCTGCCCAATAAAGTTGGATTACAAACCCCTGCAAGAGATGACTCCTTGCCTTTGTCATTGTTGCCAAGGTCTCCCTGGGGCTCAGGAAATCTGAACCCAAAACTGCTGTCCTTACCTCCCAAGGACTGGGAAGGTGGCCAGTGTTGACCTCGGTGTCCAGCTGAGCTGGGCAAGCATTTTCCAGGACAGACACCGTAGCAGTGGTGGATCAGAGAGAAAAGCCAAATGTGACGGACTGAACTTGACTGTAGGAGAGGGATGGCTCAGCAGAGGACCTGGGGGCCTGTGGTACCAGCCAGTGACCGGCCACTCGGACACAGCAGGAAGGCCCCAGACTGTCACACTTCAGTTGGGAGGGTATAAAAGCCAAGAGGTTCTTTGTTCAGGGTCCCCCAGAGGCACCAGCTCAAACTGCCACTGTTCCAGCACAATAAAATTGTTTTAAGGATCCAGAGGTCCGACACTCTGCTATGAAGGACATTTCACATTTCCAATCTTTTGGGCACTTAGGACCTTCTAATTTTGCTTTGCACCCAAGAAAAATAAACCCCCAAATGTGCACAAATCACTCCTTTAGCTTTTCCTCCTGTTATTTTAATCTGACTTTTACATTGTTGTCTGCTATCTTGTCCTCATCTTTCCAAAATTCCTGTGCCTATTTAAGTCCAGCCTGGCATGGTGCACACATTTTGTTTAGTTTTGCAGCGATTTATCCCCAGCAATCCTGCTGACCACACCCATTTCAATGTTGCAAAAACCGAACTCTGGGCTGCAGTATGTGAATCACGCTCTGGTGTGTGAGATGGCAGGGCACCAGAGCAGGCACTGAAGAAGGGACGTTCCGTAGGTTGGTGAAGTCACTACCAGAACTCAGTCTAGCTCTCAGAACTCCGGCGCCACACCAGGAGTGGGGAACTGCCTCGCTATGGGCATTTACCAGAGGCAGAACCTTTAGAGCCACTTGCTCTAAGGTGCCAGACACAAGCCACCACAGGGACCGGGCAGAGGAGAGAGGAGGCAGATCTCCGTCTTGAGGTTCCACAAGAAAGAGTTTATTTCAGGTGAAGAGAGCAGAAACAGAGAGCCCACGGCACTCCTGTGCAAGATACAAGTCAGGGGGTGGATACAAACAGCTCACCAAGAGGGAATCCTCAGGGGAAGAGTGAGGGGATCACATCCAGTCTCTGGAGCCCATTGGGGTAGGAGGGTGGAGAGGATGGGTCACACGGGCTAATGGGGCCTTGAGGAATTGGGGCATCCCAAAAAGGTGTTGCAATCTGGGATTGGCCCCATGGGAAAGTGCCAGGGAAGGTTCGGGGACCAAGGGGCTGGGTTGCTATGACAGGCAGGGAAAGAGCTGGAACAAGGGGCGGGGAATGGCATGGGGGTCAGCTTTGAGGGAGGGTAAAAGCCAGGGGGGAACAAACTCGGGGAGAACATGGGGGTACAACAGAAGGAACCACCTAAGAAGGAAACAGTAAATGAAATTTGTACTGCAACAATCAAGAGCATCTGCTGGGAGCCACTCTGACCAGCAATGTCAGCAGGCAAAATAAAGGTTTTTCTGAGCAATGGCCCTTGGATGAAGCAAAATATTTACACTCAGGGCAGTCCATTTGTACAGAAAGGGGGTACACTCTGGGGTACAGCTAAGGCCATGAGGTCCCAGCAGGCTCTGGGGTCGCAGCAGGCTGAGGTCATAGCAGGCTCTGAGGTCACAGAGGTCCCAGAGCTCCGTGGTTGCAGAGCACCACAACGCCCGAGCAGGCAGTCCTTGAGCACAACTGCTGCAGCAGCAGCGGCGGTGGCAGCAGTGGTGCTGACATTGGGACAGCGGTGTCAGGACAGTGGTGGCAGCAAGAGCGGCGGGACTGGCACAGGGCAAGGCACCATGGCCCTTGCTCTGCGCCTCCTCCTCCTGCTCCTCCTGGCCGTGGCCCTGTCTGCCAGGGCTGCCAAGGCTGCTCCATTGCAAGCGTGGGGAGCAGGTGAGCCGGCAGCCTGGCTCCCCTTTCCCAGGACAGCGCTCCCTGCTCTCCGGGGAACCGCTGGG
Organism: Taeniopygia guttata; assembly: GCF_048771995.1. Classification (NCBI taxonomy): domain Eukaryota; kingdom Metazoa; phylum Chordata; class Aves; order Passeriformes; family Estrildidae; genus Taeniopygia; species Taeniopygia guttata. The sequence continues at coordinate 4,087,287 of NC_133057.1, forward strand.
GATGGTTTTCCCCTGGGGTTTAGGGAGGGTTTCCTCTGTGGGAGGGAGTGAAGTCCCGTGGCCCATGGGCTGCTCCAGCTGCCCTCCTAGGGATGTGGCACAGGGCCTACCAAAGTGTGGAGACTGGCCAAGAGACAGCCCAGAGCTCCCCAGGCCCCTGTGCAGCTTTGGCCTTGTCCTTTCACATCTGGCTCCCATGGCCTTCCCTGAGCCCTTTGCAGTGCCAAATTCTCACAGACAGAGGGGGATGCCAGCACACAAGGAACTGGTTCTCATCTGTGCTCCCTTCTAGATGAGCATGCTCGGAAGGCTTCTCCAGCAGCTTGGCTCCATGAAGATTTCCAGCCTCTGAAGTCTCGTGCAGGTATACTGATAATGTTCCTAAAAGAATAATCACTGACAACCTGGCAGGAACCAGCTGGCAGAAGCTTCTGTGGCTATTGAGTTGCAGGTGCGTCTGCAGGGAGGACATTTCAGGCTCCATTCCTGGTTGCTGAACACAAGTCCGTCTCCCATCGCAGGGGTGAGTAGTGTGTCCCCGATGACACCACAGGCTGAGCCATGGTTTTGTGGGATCCATCCATCTGAAATGCAAATACTCCTCTTAAGGTCCTCTGAGAGGGAGGAACAAACCTACAGGAAACAGTAAGGCTCTAGAGACATACAAACACATAGAGAAGATGCTGAGAGATCTGGAGAGACGCCGTGGTGGGTGCATTCCCCTCCCCATTCCCCTGGGACTCAGCAGCTGGGGGCTTTCCCTGCAGATCTGGACAGACCCTGCCTAGCACAGCAGGAACGGATCCATGGCAGCCTCGCTGCCCCGCTGCTGCTCTCACGGCCTGCAGGGCTGTTTCCCAGCCTGGGCTGGCTGCAGCTTCTCCCCAGCCTCTGCAGGAAGGCATTTGGCACCAGCTGATAGGGAGCCCCAACTGCACCATGGCCCATGCACACCCTGAGATCCCCTGCAATTTCCCAGTCACTGAGCGCATCTGGAGGGGCAGATGTTTGAAGGAGGGTGGGCCCAGCAGCAGCCCCAGTAACCTGGTCTTTATCCTGAATCTCATCCATGACTGAGACAAGCTTTGCCTCCTGAAGATGCCACCTTCCTGCTGGGGAACAGCCCAAATGATCCAGCTGTCCCTTTTCCTTTCCCCAGAGATGGAAGGAGAGGCTGTGCTGAAGGCTGAGTTTCCCAGAGGAAGCAGTGGCTCATTGGCAGCCTCTGCTGCAGGAAGGGAGGCGCTGCCAGGCACAGTCACAGGAGGTAATTGCTGTGCCTCTAGGCCTGAGCCCTGCTGAGCCTTGAGCTGCCCTCTCTGCTGCTTGGCAGGGCGGGCTCACAGCATTACCTGAGCCCCTTGCAGTGCTCACTTCCTCATAGAAGGGGGATCCCAGCACACCATGGAACATTTCCCACCTGTGCTCCTTTCTAGATTGGGACCGTGACTTGAAGCATTTGGAAAGACTGGTAAAGCACGGTTTAAGGATCTTGGAGTCTGGTGAAGGTAGGTTATCAGCAACCCTTTCCTAACAGAGAAATCATTGTCCAGAGGAATATTTATGTGTGATTTCCTTTAAGATCCTTTGAAGTTTGATGGATTCTGGAAATCCTGTCCCCCAAATTCCTACTCCTGTGCCCAACAGCAATCCCACAGGAGGATCACTGTCAGTGGGAGGAAGGAGCATTTAGCTGTCCATCTTCCACCCATGTGCAATGCCAGTGTGTCCTTCCGTGTGCTCTGTGCAGCCCCAGAGAAGAGCAGAGAGGGAAGGGCCGGGCTCAGGGCTGTGTCCCGGGGCTGAGCCTTTCTCAGCTGCTTTGCCAGCCCCAGGGAGCCTGAGCTGCTCCTGCTGCCGCTGTCAAGCCCTGGCCCTGTCTCCGGCTGGGTTTAGAGCTGCTGGCAGCTCCAGGGAGTCCTTTCTCCCCTGACTGCCCCACAAGGGGCTCCTTCCATCCCAGTGCAGGGCCAGCACTGGCATGTGGTCCCCCTGCCCCTGCTCCTGAGTGGAAGGCAGAGCTGAGGGAATGCCTTGGAGGGCTCCAATCGCCCAGGGACACTCACTGCCACTGCAGCCTGAAGGAGAATCTTCAGCAGTGTCCCCGGAGGTGTTCTGTCCTGCCTTTCTTTGCAGCTGAACGTGAGGATGAAGAGGATCTGGATTCCCAACCCATACCCATTACTGAGCCTCTGGGAGATGCTGAGGGTAGGTCAAGGCCTTTCCCCCTGCGAGAGCTGCCAGCTCAGAGCCCAAAGCTCGGCCAGGGGGGCATCGCTGCAGGTGCCAGGACAGAACCACGCACGTGTGTGCCCTCGCCCTGGGCCATCCCCTCACCGCTCCTGGGGCTCAGTGCTGCCCGTGCAGATCTGCAGAGATGACAGAGGCTTCTGTGGCTGTTGAGTTACAGGTGTGGCTGCAGGGAAGACTTTCTCAGGTCCTTTGGTGCATGTTGCTCGCAAGCCCAGCTTCCATCGCAGGGGTGAGTAGTGTGTCCCTGCTGACTCCACAGGCTGAGCACGGGTTTTGTGGTATCCATGCCTGGGAAATGGAAATATTTCTCTTAAGGTCCCCTGAGAGGAAAGAACAAACATATAGGAAGGAGTAAATCCAGGGAGGAATCAAAAGATGTTGAAGAAATCCTGAGTGATCTGGAGAGACAGCATGGTGGGTGCATTTCCCTCCCCCTTCCCCTGGGACTCAGCAGCCGGGGGCTGTCCCTGCAGATCTGGACAGGCCGTGCCTGGCACAGCAGGAAGGGATCCATGGCAGCCTCGCTGCCCCGCTGCTGCTCTCACGGCCTGCGGGGCTGTTTCCCAGCCTGGCCTGGCTGCAGCTTCTCCCCAGCCTCTGCAGGAAGGCATTTGGCACCAGCTGACAGGGAGGCCCAGCTGCACCATGGGCCTGAGATGCCTGCAGTTTCCTACTCTCTGGGGAGATGCAGAGAGGCACCTGTTTGCTGGAGGGTGGAGTTTTGGAGCAGCTCCAAAACTCTGGGCATTTTCCTTGTCTTTATCCACCTCTTTGACAAGTATGGATGGGAGCAGCACAGCACAGCACAGAGGAATTATTGCATGCAGGCTCAGGGCTTTGGGCACTGAGCAGTCCTGTGCCAAGAGGCAGCAAGGTGCCTGCAGGCCCCAGCTCAGGGGGAAACAGAGAGCGAGAATGTCCTGGCCGTATCCACCCTGCTGCCAGCTCAGCAGTGCAGCATAGCAATGGCTCACGCTCCCCATTGCTCCCAAGATGCAGCTGGCACCTCAACACGTGCTGACAAAATCTGGAAAAGCATGAGAAGAGATTTCTGCCGGGGAACATCTTGTTTGATGAAGTTGATGGTCATTGTGGCTGGTGCAGCACTTGGCCTGATGATGTGCTCTGTCGGAATCTGGTATTGCTGGAACAGAAAATGGTGAGTGTTTTGCTGATCTCAATCTCAAACAGCTTCCTTTAAAGGCTGCTAAAAATCAGGGAGGATTCCCAGTGAGGCTGCAGTGGAGCTGTGGCCAGTCCATGGCTGTCCAAAGAACTCGGCTGAGGGCTCTGCTCTGCCCAGTGCTTTCCTTGGCCTCTTCATTGCTGAGGCTTGTCCTGCGGGGCCCGCTGGGGCTGCAGCCAGTGCTGGCTCCCACTGAGGCTGCCTGGCCAAGAGCAGCCCTAGGGGCACAGGGCAGAGGCAGAGCAAGGTGGGGAGGAGAAAGAGCAAGGACGAGATTGCCCCTGAAAGGCAGAGGCGCTCTGGGGCCCGCTCCTGGCCAGGGAGCCTGCCCAGAGCCGTCCCCTGCTCGCCGGGGCCTTGAGGGGCAGCTGTCCAGCTGGGCCAAGGTGTGCCAGCCGCTCCAGCCGTGCTGGGGAGCCCTGCCAGCTCTGGGCCCTGCTGTGCAGGAGGCTCCCTGTGTGCCACTGGCAGCTGGGGCCTCAGCCACTGCTCTCTCCCAAGGTGCTGCTGTGCATCTCCAGGAGACGAGCCTAACAACTCCGGCAGAGAGAACTTGACCCGTGTTCCCAGCTCTTCACGTCTGTCCCCATCTGCCCTTCCACAGCTTCCTCACCATCTTGAGCCATTCCCAAAACAAACCCGTCCACAACGAGACCCTCTGCCCCTGAGCCCCCTGGTCCTGTTCCCCTAGCATGACGGAAGGCGGGCAGGCCCCGCCGCCAGGGCAGGGCTTGGCCCACATTTTATGTTCAAATAAAGTAATAGGAGTTCTCAGAGATATGTCCAGGTGTTTCCAACAGCAAAGCCCAGCTGGCACCAGCACTGGCTGAGTTCCATGGCCAGGAGCAGCCATGGATGCCCACGGTGAGGGCAGGCAGGAGCCAGGCAGGGGCTGCTGTGACCAGCGGCGGGGCCCTGAGGGGCTGGGGGAGCCCATGCTGAGCATCCCTGGGCTGAGGGCACATCTCCTTCAGTGGGATCATCTGGGCCTGGACATCCTCCAGTAGCATGCCCAGGAAAAGAGAGAAGCCATCAAGAACATCTGCAAAGACACAGCCTGAGCAGCAATGCCAGCAGGCAAAACAAAGCTCCTCCCCAATTAACACACAGTTGGTAGGACCTAATTGATGGGCCATCACCAATCCAGGGTGCTGCACAGGGTCTGCTCCTCTGGGCGAGGGAGGGAAGGGAAGGGAAGGGAAGGGAAGGGAAGGGAAGGGAAGGGAAGGGAAGGGAAGGGAAGGGAAGGGAAGGGAAGGGAAGGGAAGGGAAGGGAAGGGAAGGGAAGGGAAGGGAAGGGAAGGGAAGGGAAGGGAAGGGAAGGGAAGGGAAGGGAAGGGCTGTGTGGCCTTGGGGCCTGATGGGGCTGAGAAACAGCCCCAGAGGCACAACAACCCAGCTGCAACCACACTTGATTTCCAGGCCAAAACACTTGGCGTCGGTGCCCCGGGCTTCCCCATAAGGCGTGTGGGGGCTTGGATACCCCATAAGGTGCACGAGGGGCTAGGGTCCCTTGTGAGACACACAGGGATAATTTAGGTTCCCTCTGAGACATGGAGGGCACTGGGGTCCACTTGAAGTTATGCATGAGATTTGGAATCCTATGTGAGGCATGCAGAGGACTGGGATCTTTTCCAATGTGTGCAGGGGGCTGGGGGTCTCTGCTGAGCACAGGACGGGGTTTTGGGGTCTCATTTCAGATGTGGAGAGGGCTTCAGGGGTTTGCAGGGGCAGGCTTACCCGAAGACAGAAGAGGGAGGTTTGGCAGTGGCTCACGGTTGAGCCTGAGCCCCGAGAACGGTGCATCAGGCGACCACACATGCATAGAGACTACTAGAGGCTGACAGTGGCCGAAACCAGGGTTTCAGGGATGAGCCCTGGTTAACAGGAACACCCAGGCTTCTAGAAGAGCCAAACCACAGAAGAAAACGTCCTCAGTTCAGCGTGATTTTCCATCACCAAGGAGAGAGATAGAGATTTCACCGCCCGAGCCTGGAGGGTAAGTGGGTCTGAGCAGGGTTGGATTCCTGGCGGGTGGCTGGGCTACCTTTTTTTTTCTTTTGAGTTTTAACCACTGTCCATGCCCAGACAGGGGCTGTAGGCTTGCATGTTCCTGGCAGCCAGGAATCTTTTTCTTTTCCGATGAGGACGCAAACTCGCTTGGTCTTTTTTGGGGTAACTCATACTGGAAAGCTCCTTCTCTTTCTCGGAAAGCTGCCTTTTCTACCCTCTCCTCCCTATTCTAGGCTATGGGGGCAGGGGGGATCGAAAGGACACCAATGGGACAGAATTGTAAACGGTGACACGTCAGCTATGGGAGAATTGTTAACATGCTAAGAGAGGCCCTTCACATCCACGCATTTCGTCGGCTTCCAGCCGCGTTGGGCCCCTCTCCTGTAGATTTCCCTCTCGGCTTCTGCGAAGCCCCCCGTTCCTTTTTCCCCGCAGATTCCCCAAACCTTCTCCCTTGGGGATGGCAGCGGCTGAGCCGCCCCAAGTGCCCTGCCGGACACTGTTATCCTCCCTTAGGGGTGGCATTGGCCGTGCCTCCCCGGGCGAGATGCAGTGCACCCAGCACCCCCTCCCAAGATGGCACTGGCCACGCTACAGGGACCCCATTTTCCCACCATAACCCTTCTCTTCCACCCACGTTTCATTGCCAGCCCCTCCCCTCCCCCAATGGCCCTGCACCATCCTGCAGCGGGCCAGCCCCTGTTGGGGGGGAGGTGAGTTTGGATTAATCCCTCAGTCCTTCTTCTGGCCCCCCCTCTGATGGGAGGGATCGCTGTAATTGAACTGAAAGCCTGCTAGGTAATGCTTGTTTTAAAGTACAGATTTAATAAAGTTACACAGAAAGCAAATATTAAATATTGATAAATAATCTTTATAATAACATTTTAAAATATTTTAAAATCTATGATGGGAGAAATTTCTGTGATCTTTTTCCAGTCCCACAGTGACAAAGAATTCTATAAAGCAAATTACAACTGAATATTTTCAGCCTTTAAAAATAAGGTAAGCAAAATAGTAGAAAGAGTTACATGTGAGTTGCATTTCCAAAGCAGATGATTGACTTTAATGCTTAAGGCTAAAGAAGGGGAAATAGAGAATCTGTGTGTTGAAAAAAAATCCACCCATAATGGAACTGTGCAAATGCATTCTGTTCCTCCCTGAAATGGAAAGTCTCATTTTCAAAATATCATTGAAAGTTGAGGCCATAATTTCAAGTGATTTAATGGCAATCAGCTGTGTTAAATCATTAAAGAGAGCATTACTGATCTGGTTTCACAGGTGTCTGAATGAATGATGAACAGAAAATCGATACATTCCTAATAATGTTTTTTTGGATAAGTCAGATTTTCCGAGGATTCAGAAAACAGGTTTGGGTTTGTTTTTTTCTCCCTCTAAAAAATGGCCAAAAGAGTTCATGCTTTCACTTAGTTTTGAAGGATCACTCAGCTAGTATCAAGGGCAAAGATAGCAGATTCCAAAAAGATGTCCTTGATTTTCAGACTTTTCACAGACAAAACATCATGAAAGAAAAAATTTAAATCAATTGAGTTCAGACACCACTTTGCTCTCCATTAAACCACAAACCCACACTCCAACCTAACCCTAACCCTAAACCCACACTCTAACCTAACCCTAAACCCACACTCTAGCCTAACCCTAACCTTTCTCATTAATACAAACACAGAAACACTGACAGCCTTGGTTGGCAGAAAAAGTAAAACTGTAATTTCTCGACAACTCATTGAGAGCAGTCAATGTTAAAGCCCCTGCCCTGGGTTTCACTGCCACTCCCCACCTGTGCCCATCCCTGTAGGGCAGGACCAGTATCAGGAGGACCTGTGGCAAGAGGTGGTGACAGTAGCAGGCCTCTCTGCCCAGGGCAGAAGGCACAGCACCTCTGCTCCTGGCTGGAACAGGGGCCCCTTGCCCGGGGGGGACATGGTGTCCCAAAAAGAGGAGGGGCCTCAGCAAGAGGCCAATCCCCCAGCAGCTCTAGCAGGGCTCGTGCAATTCTTTATCCAAGGAAAAGGAAATAAATTGTTATTTCCCTCACATAGTCCCTAGATGCTGGTTTCTCTCCCTTCTAATGCCCTTCACCGTCCCCTCGTGCCCCGCTGTGGGTGACACCCCTGTGCTGGAGGGCACAGCCATGGGCCCCTGGAGTCCGAGGGCTATGTCAGCAGTGGTACCTCTTCCCACAGGAAATCCTGCTGCAGCTGCCATACCCTCAGCAGAGCAGATGCCAAAGGCAGAGCAGGCAGCAGGAGCAGCTGGTCTGTCAGAGCACCAAGCCCCAAACCTTCCTATCCAAATATCTGGATACGCAGTGACTCCGCAACCCGATGTAATCGAATTGGGGGCACTCACCGCTGATGTTTCAGCCCAGAAAGCAGAACTAATTTCAGTCACTTGAGCTTTGGAACTGAGTAGAGGAAAAGGAGTTTACATTTGAACTTATTCAGAATATGCCTTTGGAGTGGTACATGCACATGGGACTTCTGGAAAGAAAGAGACCTTTTGACATATCAAAGCTCCGATCAAAAATGGAGAACAAATCTTGGGTTTACTTGAAAGTATCCAGAAACCAGAGGAAGTTGCCATCAGGCATTGCAGAGCACACCAAGTGGATAAGACCAAACTGGAATTGGGGAAACATTTAGCCAACGAGAGTGCAGAAGAAGACATGTTAGAAAACATGTTAGAAAACAAAGTTTTCCTTTGCTGCAAAATGAAATATAGGTATTAAGAAACTAGTTCCCCATACAGAAGTTTGTCTCAAGAAAAAGGGGGACTTGATAAGGACCATAGAACAGAGTGTTAGCATTCAGGAACACACATAATCACGGGATATGATTATAAGCAGGTGCTTTTATTGAGAGCTCTGGGAATCAGGGGTACAGACCCAAATCTGACTCCGACATGGCTTTTGAGCTGGACGTATTTTGTATTCTATCGTTATATAACTTACATATTAATTATTAAACTTACATTGTTCTATTGTATACATTGACTTTATTCAAGCATGAGTTTCTTGTGATCTTTCTGAGGCCCCTGACCACACTTTCTCATGATTATTCTTACAATTAAACAGTAATTATATTTAATTACTAAACAATCATCACATCTAACAAGTATATCATTTATCATGTACTAGCTACACAGGTGCAGTTCTAGCAAGGTACAAGGCCTATATGTACCTAGGGTATTTTTTTTTCAGGGCTTACTAAGCTTAATTTTCCTTTTAACCCTAAATCCCCATGATTTTAAAACTCTTTTACTATCACAACCATCATCAGCTCTTGGGGGTGGCACAATTCCAGTGGCACAAACAGTGCCTTGAGGCCACTTCACTCTGTTATAAATGCCTATTGCAATGGTTGGCTCTCTCAATTCAGAGATAAATATTATATGTATGTTAAGGAAAGTATATTGACTTATAGTTGTGTTATTGTGATTTGTTGTTTAGATGTCCTCTGTTCTCCCCATAGTCCATCTTCCCCAGCCCATGCAGTTGCCAAGAGAGGGCTTTAGTAGTCCAGGCCTGAGGAAGGAGGGTGTGTCCCTGTGCCTTTTCATAAAACATTTGAGAAAAGGGCAAGCTTGCTACTAGGAAGTGCAGCATGACAACACCTCATCTCAAATCAAGTGGCAAGAAAGAAACCTCCAGGGATGAACGGCAAAGAAGAGTCCACTGACAGACCTTGGGAGGCGCCAGGGCTGCCTGAGGCAACCCCCAGGGGTACAAAAAGCGGAGCAGCCAATTTATAGATGAGCTCATGGCTGAGGGGTTGCAAACTCCCAGCATTGCACCGTCCTTTTTCCTTATTCAGTCCTTTGTTGTATTTTGTTAAAGTTTTTAGTAAACCTTTAAAATCCTTAAAAGTGAATGTCGCTTCTCACAGCTCGGAGAGTAACATCCCCTGGGAAACCACCTGAATTCTTTGCTGCAATGTGCTGAGGGCTGCATGGAGAGAAACATCCAGGACAGGGAGGCTCCAGGGGAAATGCTCAGGACAGCCACGGACTGCCCAGAGGGACATGAGAGTGGTGGGTGTGCAGGGAGAAGTCACAGCTGCCTCCCTTCTGAAGCACCCTGAGGACCTGGACAGGGCTGTGCTGTGCCCTGGGCACTGACCTGGAACTGAGGGATGTGGCAGAGGCCTTTGGTGTCAGGGATGTTGAGAAGGCTGGGCAGTGTCACGGTGAGACCTCTCTCAAAGCCCCTGGAAAGGCCAGAGCCATCCCAGAGGGTCCTGGGCACTTGGGAAGGGCACACATAGAACCAGTCTGCAAACAGGGCAGGGAGGGGATGGGGACAGTCACAGACTGGTCAGGCTCAGCAGGGAAGGGGATGTGGCAAATCCTCCTGCAGCCATTCCAGGCACGGGCAGCACAAGGCAGGGACTGCAGAACACACGTGGCAGGGAAAAGAAGGGGATGTTGTTTGCCCAGACCTTAGCAGGGTCTGTGACATGGTCTGCTGGCTCTCCTCAGAGCCAGATTGGAGAAAGATGGGCTGAAGGAATGGAACATGGGGTGAGTGGGAATTTGGCTGAACAATGAGGGTCAAATGTTGTTCATGGAACAGAGTCCTCTTGGCAGCCACGCCCAGGTAACATCCCGCAGTGACCAGCCCTTGACTACAATGGAATATTCATATATTCCCTGTGCCATGGGACAAAATGCACTTCCAAGTCCTTTGTGGATGATGCCAAATTTCTGGAAACCCTTGCGCAGCTGCATCTGGTTAATGCTGCCTGCTAGAGAAAAGCTGAGCAAAACGACACTGGCGGGTTAAATGTGTGAGGCCATCAGGGGCCAGCAAACCGCTTTCTCCCTCTCTCTCTGTGATCTCCCAAACTTAAGGCAAAGGAAACACCCAAGTTTTGTAGATGCTTGTGGCTGAAAGAAATTAAAAAGCTCAGAGAGTCCACAAAGGCCTATAAAGTTTTATTAATTCATTATGCATTTAGCATAGAAATTGGGATGTCAGTCCCTGAGCTATAAAAGGGCATGTCAGTAGGTTTTGTATAAAGGCACAAGAGGAAAGGTGAAAGAGAGGAGAGACAGAGACAAGAGAGACAGAGACAGACGTGAATCAGAGGAGCAGAGAGAAAACAAGAGAGAGAGAAGAAGAGATCCCCAGTCCTGGTTTCAGCATTGATCCAGCCAATGGGATGTCCAGGGTGCTGGGGCACAAATGTGCCTGGGCTTGGTGGGAGGACCTCTTCACTGATCACTTTTTCCTGCCCTGGCGATAAGTGTCTCACTTTCTGTGCAAATGAATTATCATGTGCTGTTTGTTTTGCTGAACCTTTCTCTAAATGGCTCAGAGGCTTTGGGGGTCTTTGGTGGTCTTGATCCCCCCACAGTCCATGCCCACTTCTCATTCCTGCACTTGGGCCATGTCGTGCTTATGCCCAGGAGCCAGGGCAAGGATGTTTGTCCTGGAAAAGTTCTGCCTTTATCTGCATGACCCCTTCTGCAGACACAGCCTGTTCTTCCTCAAAATGTGTTATTGCTAAGAAATCTTGGCTCTTCTTACCAATCCCTGGTTGGTCCCACAGCCATCCAGTTTTTGATGTTTGGGACATGCAAACCAGGTCCTGATCTTCTGGGCTTCTACACCCTCCTCAGCAAGGGCCTCAAAAGGCAAAGGCCACAGGTGGAAGCAAAGAAACAACAAATGAGATCAATCCTCTATTGATGATTCCCATCAGCAGACAATGTCCAGCCACCTCCTGGCAGGAAGGGATAAAGAACACGTACTTTGTGTTTTGTATGAGAAATGTCTTGGTAAAAAATATCCACAGCCCTCCCTGGCAGCCCTATACCCTTCCTTTCCCTCAGTTTATTGCTGACCATGACATTGCATGGAATGGGAGATCCCTTGGGTCAGTCCAGCCCAGCTGTCCCCTCCCTGTGCCCTCAGGAACACTTGCCCATCCCCACCCATTGCCTGGGGGAATTGCAGACATGCCCTGGGCATGGCAGGGGCAGGTCAGGGCTGGCAATGGCAGGGCAGGGCCTGGGGGGCAGCGAGATGGGAGTGTGCAGCCTGCAGGGACACAGCAGCAGCTGTGGGACAGTGCAGGACAAGCTGTGCTGGACATGGCCAAGGGCCCTGGCAAGGCTGGCAGTGGCCAGGAGAAGCCAGGCCTTGGTGCCCTGGGGCACAGCAGCGTCTTGCCACCAAGGGCTGTGAGGAGGAGACACCTTGTCCTGAGGCACTGGGGCCTCCTGGCACAGCCCCAGCCAGGCTGGGCACTGTCATCCCTTGTCCTGCCCTCAGCATCCCTCCCTATGCCAGTGCTCCCGGCAGAGCCCTGAGCAGGCGGGGAGGGACAGGATCTGCCTTCCCTGGGGCTGGGGCTCAGGCCTTGGCCTTTCTGCTGCCTCCAGCCAGCCCAGGCTCTGCTCAGCAGCTGAGCTGCCTACACAGAGCCTCTGCCTCCCTGCACTCCTGGCCTCAGGGAGCTGCTGGGAAGAGGCCCTGGGGAGCCTTGGTCAGGAATGGCCCTGGGCCCTCCTTCATGCTCCCAGGGACGGCAGGTTCTTCAAAGGACTTGGGCTTTTGCCTTGGGGTCCTGAGAGGTTTGTGCAACCATGGCCTGCAATGATCTGCTGCAATTAGTCCCTGGAGATTCTTTGTCAGTAACAACACTCAGTGGGGCTCATTAATGCTTCAAGGTACTGCAGTTCTTTTAAGGTACTTCCCTTTTTCCTTCCCACACTGAGTCTCTGAGAGGTTTGTGCCATCCTGGCCTCCAATTCTCTCCTCAAACAAGTCCATGAGGGGTCTGTGTGGATGGACCTCAGGGGACCCATTCATGCTTTGAGACACTTTGGGTTTTTCCTCGGATTTTGACTCCTGGTTAGGTTGGCGCAATCTCCTCTCAGGCCCTGAGCTTCCAGGGCTCAGCTCTAAATGCACCACGGGGCTCATTGGGATCAAGCAAGTCCTGACAAACCATGGCTCTGCCCTGATTTCCCTCTGCTCTAGTGCAGTCCATTAGGAAGGTTTCCTACAATACTGATGGAAAACTATTTGCAAGAGCTTCCAATAAATCCACATTCCTCTTTGAAGAGTATATTTTATGACTGTTCTATTTAGAGCAGAGGTGACTGCAGCATTCAGCAACTGATATTGGCCCAGGGACTCTCCTGAGGATGTCTGGCCTAGTCAGAGAAGCTGTGCCTGGAGGTCTGAGGCAGTGTGGACAACCTTGCCCCACATAGCCCAAGCCCGTCCTGTCTCTGCTCAGTCACCTGGGACCTGCTGTGCTTGGAGAACTGGCTGCACTCAGGCAAAGAGGGGTTTTCTTCTTTTATTTTTTGAAGCAATCTAAAACTCCTAAGCTTCCCCATTTAAAACAGACACACTCCTCAAGTGTGTGCCAAGCCCTAGGTATGTCCAAGGAAGTTCCCCTTCCCCAAGGCAGAGCCCTGCAAGGAATGATGTAGACACACAGGAAGATCTGCAATGAACACAAATGCAGAGTTGGCTCAGGGCATAATTAGAGCCACTCCTGAAGGACAGACCAGCTTTGCACTCCTTGCAGCTCAAAGCTCCCAGTGGGTCGTTGGGAGGTGTGTGAGTGACTCAAGAGGGAGGGAAGGGAAATGCAGAGAGCCCTGGAAGTGCTTCTGTGCAGACAGGCTGTGGGGAAGGGCACCGCACACCTGCCCTGGGCCGGCTGTGAGGGTGGATCATCATCCCAACCTGCACTGGGCATTGCAAGGGACTGCTGCCATGGACACCGCACTGACCCCAGTGCGCCAGCCCATTGCTCAGGCTGGTGTCACTGCCCAGAGCCAGAGGGGAGCCCTTGCTGTGGGTCTGTGCCGTGGCCGCCTGCCCTGTGCCGCGCGGGCCGGTCAGGCGCTGCGGAACCTGCAGCAAACAGCAGGGCCAGGGCCAAGGCCAGGTCAGGCAGACAGAAAGGGGCAGTGCTGGGCACTGTTTGCATGGCAGCCCTCACTGGGACACCACACCTGGGTCACCTGGCCTGGCAGGTGCCATGGAAACCCCTGGCAGGGACTGATGGCACAGACCCTGGCACTGAGACGCTGCTGCTGGGCCGGGTGCTGAGCACAGGGCTGGGCACACAGAGATGCTTTTGTTCTTGCTGAGCTCCCACTGAGCCAAAGCCTGGCCTGCCCCTCCTCTGGCCACGCTGGAGAGGGGCTGGGGCTGCGGGGGAGCTTGGGAGGGGACACAGCCAGGACAGGTGACCCCCACTGACCCTGGGGATACCCTAGACAATAGGGCATCATGCTCAGGGTATAAAGTGGGGGGAACAAGGAGGAAGGGGGGACATTTGGAGTGATGGCTTTTCTCTTCCTAGGTAACACTTAGGCTGGAGGGGGCCCTGTTTCACCAGTGGGCAGGGTCAGCACCAAAGACAGACACCAACTGAAGGAATTGTGTCATTTATATCATGCACAGCTGCAAAGAATTACAAAAGGATAAGCTCAGCAAAGCACATCATCATTAGCAAAGCATTACAAAAGAAGCTCAGCAATGCATCCAGTCATTGCTACCAGAGATTGCCTGGAGTGATTAAGGAAAGATCCATCACCAGTTAGCCTCAGGCTTTACCATCATCCACAGCCACACATCAGCTGGGGGAAGCCAAGGACTGGAGAGCCACTCCCAGACACTGGGAATTCCTGCAGGTGCCTCCACCTCTGCAGGCATTGAGGCTCGAAGCCCAAAGCTGTGAGAGGACCCAGCTTTTACACTGTTAAACAAACAAGCTGGCATCACTGCCACTGCGAGAACATCTGCTTTCATTCTCCTGACTGCTTTCTCCCAAAGCCTGGCCAGGGCTGAAGGAGGAACCAAGGGAGTTGACTTTGATCCTTCACCCCCAAACAAGGCCAGATGGGGCCTTGTCTGTTTCTAAATACAGAAATATAAATCCATGTTTTATCAAGGAACACATACATTGATCATGTTGTTAATCATGCTTCGTTAGTGAGTGGATACAAATACAACATTTGCTTGGAAGGTTCATCTAGAGGTGAGCTTTGCCTCAGGGCCTGTTCAGGCCTTGATCACAACCTGTTCAGGCCTTGGTACTTTGATCGGTCCTGAGATCTACAATCAACTACAACCTTTGTAATAATTCTTTCAGTAACACAGCTTAGATTTAGGTATTAGGCATAAAGGCATCTCCTCTTGTTCTACAATTAAGTGCAGTTTAAGTTCATTACTCAGAGCTATTCACGTTCCTTTTAAAACATGCCTTAATAGTTTCTATTCTCTGTTATTTATCAAATGCCTCTCTTTTCTTGAGACTGTCTCTTTTAAGAAAGGTCCCAATACTCCACTTCCCAGCACAAAGTGTCACAGCAACTCACCAAGTGCACACACTGCAATGATGACAGGCACTGCCACGAATGCATTTCACAGCAGCCTCTAATTTGGCAGCCACGAAGCCAATCCCACCAAGAAGAATTTTCTTCTTTCTGCCACTCTTCTACTGCTCTTTCTGTCAAGGTGATTCCTGACTGTTGGCCTTCAAACCCATCACTGCTAGCAGTGCAACATCCCCGTCTCCTGATAGCCCAGGTTCCTCCTTGGCCAGCAAGCAGATAATCCAAGGCCATGCGGTTCTCTGAGTCCCCATTTTTGTTTGTTGGAGCTCATAGGATGTGCTATTGGACATTTTAACAGTATCATTTACTACCTCTTCTAATAATCCAATGTGCTATTGGACATTTTAACAGTATCATTTACTACCTCTTCTAATAATCCCGTCAGCTCATTCATGTAAACTCCATGGGACGGGGCAGCGCACATGGGGCACAGGGTGAACCAGAATCTTTTACTTTCTGAAACCCAAGGCACTCTTTGGGTGGAAAATGTTCTCTGGGCCCTAACTCTTCAGTGTGGTCGTTGCTGAAGGACCCTAAATGGGGGCCCTGCAGCTGGGAGTGGTGAGACACTGACACTGACCAGCTGCAGCACCCCAAGTTCTATTGACATTGGGAGTGATGGTAAAGCACAGAAATCTTCTGACACTGTAGCCTCTATAACTATAACAGGGTTTGGTTTCTCCTGACGGGAAATCTGAGTGCATCCTGTCACACTGATCGTTGTATTCCCGTGTCCCACAGCACAGGTTTCTCTAACTGTCCCTTCATTGACTCCGTTACGAGGCAGAGCCCATTGACAGAGTTCTGGCCACCCCACAGGGTGGGCCCTCCAAGGGAACCCCATTCCTCCCAACTTCAGCTGAGAACATACCCAGCAATTAGTGACACTGTGTGCTTTGGCTACCTTGGTCTTTAAATTTCCAAAACATTTTGATGACTGATCTCTTGGTGAAACTCTGGAAGTGTTTTGGCAAACGTCAGTAGTACTTTAGTGACACCGTTCTTCATTCTTTTTGCTCAATCTCATTCAAGTTAGGAACAATAATTCTGTTGTCCATGGAGCTGGCACCTTTTTAATTACAGTATAATGCTCCAAGGTCCTTTATTGTTCAGCTTTATCATGTTGTCTGTGGGTAACAAGGCTTGGTGGGGCCCTTTCCCCTTTGGCTGGAAGAGGGCCAGGACCTCTATTTAAAGAAAAAAAAAAGGTAAAGAAAAAAAAAAAACAAACAATTAGATGAATTGTAAAAGATACAAGTAAAATCCAAGTGCTAGTGAAACAACTTCTGTAACTTTGCATTAAGAGGTAAATGATCTTTTTAAAAAGAGAACTCAGTTATTTACATTGTAAATGTGCTGATGGCATGGATCCATCTTACTGACCTCAACTGCCTTTTTTACAGTTTTTGGGGTTTGTTTCCAACATTGTTATTTTAAATTGTGGTCGAAGCAATAGGAAATTGATTGGGGCCCTTCGAGCTCCAGGCAGGACTGGGAATCTCAACTCTGTCAAACCCCAAATCTTTTAGAAGATGACCTTCCTTCTCACTCTGTGAATGAGCTGCACATTCCCTCTGAAATTGTCAGGGGTTTCTTACAGATGAAAAATCCCACTTACGGCTTTTTGCTCTGGTTTGGAAGTGGGAAGGGCAATTCTCCATCCATCAGCTCCAGACTGCACTGCCTCAGGAACACGGCTCACTTGCCAGCTTTGGCCACTCGTGGCACGTCTAGAGGAGGAAGAAGCTGCAACTGCACGATTCCAGCCAAAAAGAAATGAAGAATGAATAGTGGAGATCCAGGCATTCCTGTGGAGATTCAGGGGTTCAGCTGGGACAGTGAAGAGTTTGGGTCCTTGCCAATTGGGTGTGTGTCCCCAGCTGCAATCTCCTGGCCTGCAGGGGAGTCTCACTCACCTGCCAAAGCAGAAAGCTCAGGCACTGTGCTCGGAATAGGCTTGTCTGATGCAAAGCTGTCAGAGCAATGTGAGGGCAGAGCCAGCCCAGCTGTGCCCAGGGCAGAGCCCAGCAGAGCCCTGGCAGAGCCCAGAGCAGCCTCAGCACCCGCAGAGCCCGGCTGCAAGGAGAGAAACCAGAAACTGCCCGTCAGCTGAAGGCTGCTGTCCCCTTGTCCCAGCTGCCCACAGAGCCCAGGCCATGCTGGCTGTGCCCAGAGCTGTGCCCAGAGCTGCCCATCACTGCTGCCTTTGGGAGCAGAGCAGGAGGGCAGGACATTCCCAGCCTGCAGCCAGTCACGGCACATCCAGCCCCTCAGCAGCTGCCCAGAGCAAGAGACTCCTTGTGCTTGTTGCTGTCTCCCAAAAGCTCTGATCCCACCATGCCAAGCAGACGGGGACTCACCTCACGCCATCCTCCGCTGGGAGAAAAGCTGGTCCCAAACAATGTCCTCAGCCTTCTCCAAGGGCACGGCCCATCCACGCTGCAGCTGCTCCCAGGCACTTCCCAATCCAGACTGGACCTTACATAGAACACTTCCTCTAGAAAAACAAACAACAAAATGTTGAAAAGAGATTAGAGACAAAGGGAAACAAGAAAAAAACTCTTTATCTCTGTCAAGGGCCTGAGGAAGGCCCAAACCCTACATGCTAGGGAAAATCCCACCCAAAGGGGAGAGAAGCCCACACTTTCTCTCTTCCCTCCTGCACTGCCCCCCAAAATAACAGTGATCCCAAAGCAAACAAGGGCAGTGGAGCAGCCCAAGCCCTTCCTTGCCTGCAAAGCAAAGCAGCCCCTGCACAGGTTCTGGAATCCCACCTCTGCTCCCACCATGGAGGTTTGTTTGTGTCAGGCTGGCTGCCCCAGCCCCAGCCCCAGCCCCAGCCCAGGCCATGCTGGGTGCTGGGGGCTGTTGGCAGGGCCAGGAGCCAACCCCCATCTTGTATCCACCCAAGCCCGTGCCCCCAGCCCTGCCAAAAAGCAGCTGGGCAGCGACTGAAGTTGCATCTGCCCCAGCACAGGGGGAACCTTTTGTTCCCAGCCAGGCTGTGCAATGCCCAAATCTGGGAGCATTTCCCCGGCTGTGGACTCATCTGCGAATTTGCTGTGGAGCCGGGCTTTGAAGACGGTGCCAGAAGTCCATCATCTTCAGCTGCCAGTGGCCAACTTGAGGAAGAGTTTGTCATCCTTGATGTCATCCTCACTGTCTCCAGCAGCAGCAGCCCCAGCTGGTACAGCTTCTCCAGGGGCTCCTTCTCCTTCCCTGGGGGTCAGACCAGGCTGTCAGGGTTCTGCCCAGGGCCCCAGCTGTCAGGGAAGCAGGACACGCAAAACCAGCTCGGATGGCAGCCACCAGTGCTGGGCAGAGCAGCTCAGCTCCAGCACAAGAGCTGTGTGTTCCCACCCAAAGACCCCAGTGCATTGATACAGGCAGGGAAAAAAGTCTGGGTTTCCTTGCTTCTGATTGCCAGGGCATGTGTGGACCTGTAACTTACCAGGGCCCTGGAGCAAAGTGTGCATGTGGCTCTCTCCCTTCTTCTATGGCAGGTGAATATCCTGTATCCAAGGTTCACAGAACAGGTCTTCTAAGGAAGGTCTGTCCAAGAAGTGCATGGATAAACACCACCTGATAAGATCTTGGCACTCTGGGCAGAGAAACCAGAAACCACCGGTCAGCTAGAGAAGGCTCCTGTCTGCTTTGCCCCACTCTTCCCATGCCCAGGCCATGCTGCTTTTGTGCTCAGAGCTGGGCCTAAACTTTCCCATCAATTCCCTGTTGTGGAGGAGAGCAGGAGAGCAGGACATGTGCCACCTCCTCAGCGGCTGCCAGAGCGAGATGCTCACGAGCTGCTGCTGTCTCCCAGCACTGGTATTCCCCCGTGGCCAGAGATGAGGATCCACCTGGAGAGAGCCGCTGTGGCAGCGAGAGCTGATGGTCCCAGCTGATCTTCCGGCCCCTCCTGAAAGGGTGCTGCCCGCAGACCATCTGGTGCAGCAGGATGCCCAGGGACCAGATCGTTGCTGCCTCTCCGTAGTACCAGCCCAAGTGGGTCCATTCTGGGGGGCTGTATGACAGTGTTCCTGTGGAATACAGATGGAGTTCGTCAGGGGGATGCTGCTGCTTCCAGAGCCTGGCCCCAGCATCCCTGGGCGTGTAGGGGCTGCCCCAGTGGCACACGGGGTGACTGCTGCACTCTCGCCAGCACCTGGGACTTGTCTACAAACTCAGGGCTGGACAAGAAGCCACTGGTGCTGGAAGAGGGCAGCAGAAGCCCCGGCAAGGCCTGACCATGACATGCAAAGCAAAAACCCACTCAGGGCTGGGGGAAAAAAACATGTCCTTATCCTCCCTGCCTGCAGTGCCCCAAAAATATTATGAAGCCAAGACAAACAAGGTGAGTGGAGCAGCCCAAGCCCTTCCTCTCGCCTGCACACCAAACTGGCTGGTGCACTGGTCCTGGACCCCTCCTCTGCTAGCCCCACGCACGGGTGCATTTGTCAGGCTGGCTGCTGCTGCTCTAACCCCAGCCCCAGGCAGAGTGGTGGGCAAAGGCTGCCAGCGGGGCTGGAAGATGCCTCCCCACCCAGCCCTGCTCAAAAGCAACTCAGCTGAAGACTCAGTACCCTGACTGGCAGCAAAAGGGAGGATCCTCGCTGCCACACCCAGCTTGGCCTGTGAGATGCTGGGCCATGAGATGGTGGGACCGGGAGCAGACCCCTGCCCAGGCTCACCTGCAAAGTGAGTGTAGGCTGTGTCTTGCAGGTAGGTGCCACAGCCAAAGTCAATCAACTTTGCCTGGCCAGTGGCCAGGTCAACCAGGATGTTCTCTGGTTTGATATCACGGTGCAGGACCCCACGGCTGGTGCAGTGCCGCACGGCCTCCAGCACCTGGCGGAACAGCTGCCGTGCCACCTCTTCAGAAAGGAACCTCCGTGCCCGAATGAAATGCAGGAGGTCCTGAGACCGCTCCGGCCGCTCCAGCACCATCACGATGTTGTTGGGGAGCTCAAGCCACTCCAGCAGCTGGACCACACCAGGGAAGCCAGTGGACACCTTGTCCAGCAGGACGATCTCCAGGGGTGCGCTGGTGCCGTCGGGCTGTGGGAGGACCATGGTGCCACCAGTGGGACTGATGTCGTGCCAGGGCTGGGGAACCCCTCAGCCAGCCCGGGATGCTCTGTGCCCTGCGCTGGCCCCACGCCCGCTCCCCATCGAGGGGTCCTGGTGGCTTCCCCCATGCCGGGCCTCGCCTCATCCCTGCCCGGCACAGCCCGGCTGTTCCCGCTGGCCCCGCTCACTCACCAGCTCGTCCCAGTGCCGGATGCGGTTCCGTGGCACCCTTTTGATGGCCACCTGCAAGCCAAACGCACCACCGGGCTCAGCTCGCCGCCCGCCCTGCCGAGCCCCATCCTCCTGCTTCCTTCTCCTCCTTCCGCCTCCTCCTTCTCTTCCTCCTCCATCCTCCTCCTCCTCCTCCTCCTGCGCCCGCCGCCGGCCCCGCCGCTCACCGGGGCACCGTCCGAGAGCCGCGTGGCTGCGAAGACGCTGCCGAAGCCGCCGCGCCCCAGCAGCGAACCCACTCGGTAGCGCTGCTGCAGCGCCTCCTGCGCCTTCCCTGCGGGCGGGACGCGGCTGTCAGCGCTCGGCCCGGGGCCAGGAGCGGCCCCCGAGCGCCCCTCAACCGCCTCGGGCCGGCCATCCCCAGGCCTTCGGTCTCGGGAACGGGACACGGGAGGCTCGGGGCCGGCAGCCGCGCTGCTGAGCAGCGGCGGAGCTCGGGCCGGGGAAGCCGCGGCGGAGGCGGCAGCGGCCGTGCCGCGTGTGTCCTCCGCGGGGCCCGGGAGGAGCCGGGGCCGGGGCCGGGGCCGGGGCCGGAGCCTGCGCCGGGGCCGGGGCCGGGCTCGGGCCAGGCGGAGCCAAAGGGCCCAGCCCCAGGCACTGATGCCCGCCCAGCAGCGCCACCGCCAGCACAGCCAGAGCCGGGCGGAGGCGAGACCGCGGCGGGGCGGGCGGGGACGGGGACGGGGCAGCCCCGCCCGGGGCCGGGGGCGGGCCGGGGGCATGGCCCGCCCCGGCATGGGGGAGAAGGAGGCGGGGAGAGGGGAGGGACAGCGAGTAAGGGACACCGAGAGGACAGCGGGAGAGAAAGAAGAGAAAGAAGAGAAAGAGAAAGAAGAGAAAAACTGCTTTTGCTGCCGCTGCTGCCGCTGCTGCTGCCGCCGCTGCTGCCGCCGCCGCCGCTGCTGCCTCTGCAACTGAAGCACCGAGGCCGTTTGTCCGCGTGTCCGTTCCCCGCTCGCCCCACGGCCGAGCCCCACGCGCCCCGGGGACAGCTCCTTCATCTGTCCAAACACGGGAACTTTGCAGTGTTGAGCCCAGATCCAGAGTCCTGACTCCTGCACACTGGCAGAGGAATCCCCTGCGCTGTGTCGCTGCTGTGCATTGTCCTTGCTGAGGTTCAAACACTATTGGGGCACATTCCCTTGGTGTAGGATTCATACCTGACCCAAGCACTGCACTTACGTCTCCAGCGTTGCTTTCCAGTAGAAACAGGGGAAGGAAAACTGCGTGTAGCTCCTGGTGTTTTAGAGTGTTTATAACTTGCTAAGTGACCCATCTTAGAGGTGAGATGCATTTGGAATTCATGGCATGGAGAAGTCGTGCAACATGGAAAAGGGGAGCATAGAAATAAAGAGGAAAACATCTTAGATAGTTTCTTTCATTTTCATTTCACTTCTGCAAAGCTGTTCCACTTTTCCAGGAATCTTCCCCTGTCTGCTCTTGTTGAGAAACTCTCATGGAGAGCAAGGTCGAGCTTCTGTCCCAAGATTTGCCACCTACTGCAGCTTCTCTTGGCTTTCTACACTGCACTGTGTGTGCAGCACGACTTTTGCAGCAAAGCAGGCCAAATGTTTGGAGAACTTTACACGTCCTTTCTTTTCCTGGGGGGTGGGGGAGTTGTGCCACTGGTGAAGTGGCACAATTGTGACTGTTTGTCCTGGTTTAGGGCAAATTTGGTGAGGAAACCTCCAAAAGGAGTCCGTCTACAAATGAAGTTCAAGCAGCCCCTCCCCCTACTATTTCAGGAGAAGACTTCCCTGGAGAAAAGTGAAAAAAAAGCAGTGTATTTAACAAGTAAAGTATTCACAAGCGTGACTAATATGAAATAAAACCCTACACAGTTCTGAAGAGATGGCAATTCAGAAAGTCCTTTTTGTGGGTTGTAGTTGGCTCACTCGGTCTCTTCTCAGTCCCTCTGGCCCTGGAATGCAGGGTCCCAGATCTCGGTGGGCCATAGGTGTGAGCTGCCAGTGTTTTTCTGGGTTTTCAGTCCAGAGCATATTTAACCAGTTCCAAGAAAAAGGAAAGCCACAGTCCGAGCTGAGCCTTCTCTGTCTCAGGTAGCTAAAAACCAAATTGCTACACCTGGGCTGTGAAGACACCGAGAAATTTCCAAATCTGGGCAGTGGTGGTGCCAGCAAACACCACACCTGGGTGGTGTTGGAACTGGAAATTATTGGCTTTTGGCTTTCTGTGCCAGCAAATCACTGGACTTGGGATGTGCTGGCACTAAGAAGTTTTCAGATCTGGGCGCTGGCGGGGCCAGTAAACACCAGATCTGGGCCGTGTTGTTGGCAGCAAGAGAAATCTGCCAGATCTGGGCACTGCTGGCACCAGGAAATTTCCAAACCTGGGTACTGGCGCAGCAAACAAGATGTGGGCAGGGCTAGACCTAGTGCCAGGAAGTTGCCAGGTTTTAGATTTCTGTGCCTGCAAATTGCTGTACTTGGGCTGTGCCTGAAGAGGGAAATTTCCAGATCTGGGCACTGGCAGTGCCAGCAAAGACCACATTTCAGGCTCCAGGTGCCAGGAAGGACTGGATCTGGACCCCTTCCTCTTTTCCTTCCTTCCTTCCTGGGGTCCTGGTGCCAGCAAACCCCAGACTGAATGGTGCCGGGCAACGGGAATTTGCCAGGTTTTAGCTTTCTTTGCCAGCAAATTGCTGGACATGAGCGGTGACGGAAGAGGGAAATATCCAGATCTGGGCACTGGTGGTGCCAGCAAACACCAGTGAAACCTTCTGGTCCGCACGCAGACGGATGACCAGTGGTTTCCCCGAGAACTGGCTCTGGTGACTTTACAAAGAAAGACTGCTTTGATCTGGTTGTCGGGAAACAGAACTTCAATGAAGGCGAACACAACAAACAGGACGGCGTGCAGAGTACAGAGAGTGAACGAGAAGAAAGCCTGGGTCCAGTGTCTAGCAGGGATATTGATGCATTTTTATATGGGGAGGGGTAAAGGCGGGATCTGAGGGCAGGATCCAAGAGGAAGGAACGATTCAGAATATGACAATTTTTGCAGTAAAATGTAAGCAATGGTGGCAAAGAGAAGTCAGAACTTTCTAGTAACTATCTGCATAACTGAACAAGAGGATTATGGGTGGGAGCTCCTGCTCACCCTAACTAGAGAGGGTTTTCCCAAGGCTTTACATCAAGGTCTCCTTCTTCTTTTAAACCAACCCCAACAGACCAGATCTGGGCAGTGCTAATGCCAGCACCGGGAAGCTACCAGGTTTTGGCTTTCTTTGCCAGAAAATTGCTGCATTTGGGTTGTGCTGACACTGGGAAATTGCCAGATCTGGGCACTGGCAGTGCCAGTGCATGCCAGATCTGGGCAGGGAAAGTGCTGGCACTGGGAAATTGCCTAATTTTAACTTTCACTGCCAGCATGTTGCTGGAATTATGCTGTTCAGGAATCCAAAAAATTCTGGATCTGGGCACTACCGGTGTCAGCAAATACAAGATCGGGTTGGTGTAGGCACCACGTCTATGCCTGGTTTTGGATTTGTGTGGCAGCAAATTTCTGGACTTGGGCTGCACTGGAACAGGGAAATTTCCTGGTATGTGCTGCATGAATCTTTCAGATCACAGCAAGTGAGTCCATACACAAAAGCATCCAAATTCTCAGAGAGGGAGTCAAGAAACTGCAAATAGAGGATGATGAAGACTGGCTCAAATGACTATTCAAAAAATGGAACTTATCTGGTTGGGCTTTATCTTTGGTCAGACGGGTTTACTGATTTTTGGAGCTGTTGTTGTTGTGTTTCTATTGTTACCCTATTTTGTAAGTTGTCTGTTAAGAGCTGTCCATAAATCTTTACAGAAAAATTTTCTAAAGAGAGGGGAAGATGTGGAAACACACCTGGCTGGAATGAGTGGTGGTTTGGCCTCAGTATGAGACCACAAGGAACAGGACACCCAGTCAGGTCATGGTGAGATGAGTGGGGCCATGGGAGTCAATATGTTAATAGAACTATCCAACATTTGGTCAGGTTTCTGGTTCTTGTTCTCAGTTGGATTGGAACCTGTTGTGTGTAAGGTCATGTTCCAAGATTGTGATTGGACCCTTGCCCTCAGAAGACCCCTCTGCCTTGTTTTGTTCACCATGCCCCCGGGTCTTTGGATCTTGCCCCCAGACT
Organism: Taeniopygia guttata; assembly: GCF_048771995.1. NCBI lineage: Eukaryota > Metazoa > Chordata > Aves > Passeriformes > Estrildidae > Taeniopygia > Taeniopygia guttata. Next base: position 4,111,562 of record NC_133057.1, read on the forward strand.
ATGCAGTTTTCCACATTTGTTATTTTGTTATTAAAGTCTTTATTTTTTGGGCCAAGACCATGGTACCCATTCCTCATTTATTTTGCCGGTTCCCCCAGCCAAGCCAAACTAGGGATCAGAGCGAGAGAAGACTGCGACAATGGAGTGGTAGGAAGTGCAAGGGAACACAGAGAGAGGTTGGCACAGCAATTCAGGGTTGGAATAGGAAAGGCAAGCCAAGTTAGAGGAGGGGTGGGACTGGCAAGGCAATGGAGGAGAAGAAAGAAGTAAGCAGATGACGATGGTGAGGCAAAGGGTCTGCAAGGTAATGCAAGGCAAGGGAGGGGTAGCAGTGCAATGCAAGAAAAGGGCTGGGCCTATAAGGCAAGGCAAGTGAGAGGTAGGCAAGGGAAAGAGAATAAGGAAGAGTAATGCAATGGCAGGGGAAAAAGGAGTAGGAATGTCAAGGTAGGGTATGAGTGAGCAGTGCAATGCAAGATAAGGGAATTGTAAGATGGGCAATGGAAGGACACAGAGGCTTCAGTAAAGCAAGAGTAGGGATGGTCAGGCATGGCAAAAATATTTGGGGTAGGGTAAGAAAGGCAAGACAAGGCAAGGCAGGAGTAGGCAAGGAAGTGAGACTCAGGAGAAGGAGGCAACAGAAGGCAAAGCCAGGGAAAATAGCAGAAGAAAAGTCAAGATAGGGGATGGGTGAGCAAGGCAATGCAAGGCAATGGAGTCATAGGAAAGACAAGGGAAAGACATGAGAGATCAGTAAGGCAATACATAGCTGGAGAAGGCAAGGCAAGGGACGAGAAGGATGTGAATGGCAAAATAAAGCAAGGAAGGTTTAAAATGGGCAAGGCAAGGCAACAGGAATGCCTTGCATGCCTATCCCCACCTTGACATAGCTAAATTTATCTTCCCTGCCCTTCCATTGTCTTGTCTTCCCCTGCTTAGTCCTACTAACCTGGCCTACTCTAACCTGACAGTCCTTCACTGCCCCCTGTGTATCTTTTCCTTGTCCTTCCTACAACTCCATTCCCTTTCATTGCCTTGCTTACCCATCCCCCACATTCACCTCCCTACCCCTTTCTTCCCTAGCCTTGCTTTGCCTTGCCTTCCCTTCCTTTGACTTGCCTTGCCTTTTCTACTCTCCCTGCCTTGTCTTAGCAACCCCTTTTTGCCTTTCCCTTGTCCTTCCTTCAACTCCACTGCCTTGCATTGCCTTCCTCACCCATCCACAACCTTGAACTTCCTATCCCTTTTTTTCTTGTCCTTGCCCTGCCATCTCCTCCTTGCTGTGCATGGGCGAGCAAGGCAACGCAAGGCTTGCATTGGACTTTGCATTGCTTTCTGAGCCCTCTGTGTCCTACTTTTACCCTTCCTAACACTACTTCCTTGTTTTGCCTTGTTGCTCACCCATTCCCCATCCTGAGGTTTTATCGAGGACCAGTTTCCACATATGTCAGACAAACCCCCCCAGTGCTGACAGGTACATTTTCTTAATAATATAAAATATTACATACATATCATTCTACCGCATGATTTATCTTTATTACATATAACAATCCCCACCCTTCTACATTAACCCATTAATTCATGCCTAAAAACTCTATATTTAATGATTTCTTCCCTTAGTTTGGTGCAATTATTTTTAATCTTACCTAAAAAGAAAGAACCCTCAGTTCCCTCTTAGTTCCCATCACCCCATTCTTCTTTTGGAATTTCTTGGTAAAGCCTGTAAGTATTCCCTTCTTCTTTTACTTGCCCCTCAAACTTGGCCAACGCCTCTGCTGCTCTGCTGTGTGGGTTTTCTTCACCTAGTTTCATTATTTTAGATACCTGATTTATTTTTCCAGTTGCACACTCTGGGTCCATGGGCATGGCTGCTACCTGCATCACTTGTACCACTGAGTGTATTAACCTGATAAAGCAGGGTACCATGCAGGGCAGGAATATGATTCCGGCTATTGAACACAATGCAAAAAATACGACCTTTTCCCCCCAAGTACTATCAAACAAATGGTCCCATCAGGATGCTTGGAGGATGGAGTTCCACTTTTGCACTGGAACGTGTCTACCCTTTTGATTTCAGTTGCCAAGCCTCTGATGGTCTCTTTAGTTCTTGTGCCACCTGCTTTATTTTATTCTCCGGGTCCACCCCCTCTTTATTTCTTGAGAAGCAGAATGTCCTATCATGTTGCAGACAGACCCTGTCATCCTGATCCTCTAAAAGGTCAAGGATAACTGGTTCATTTTCGAGGTACAATTTATTCTTATATTTCGAATTCCCTCCAACCCAATATGTCTTTCCACCCATCACACACATTCCCAATTGATTATTATCATAACACAGTGGTTTAGCCTGAAAATAAGCTACAAATACTGACTCCATTTTTCCCCCAACCCATAATGTGCGATTACGCTTATCACAGATAGGGACAGGTATTCGTTCAGCATTCCTCTTGCATATTTTGTGCTCTGACTGCCTGTTCTTAGGGGTCGCCCTTTTTAGATCACACTTTATTTTCTTACACTTCCCCTGTTGAGTGCCATTGATGGGACTATGTCCTCTTATCTTGTCCTGGCTGCAGTTCTCGGGGGTCGGGAATGTTGGAGCCCCCGATTCCCCTTGTCCCCTCTGGGCATTCTGTACGCATGGTACGTCCTTGCCGCCGGGGCCTCGTACATCCGTGCTGGGTAAGCAACCTGAATGTGTACTAATTTTGAGGCCCATTGCTAGGCTCAGGATCATCAGGACCCCCACTATGAAAACTCCTCTATCTCTGCCTTCACCCAACTGGGTTGCAACCAGCGGCGGGGTAAACCATATTCTCAGCAGCAGGAGTAGTTGTCTGTGGTGTTGTACCTGGCCCGAGCTGCATCCCTCCGTTTAAAGATGCCCCACCTTGATAGTTTAACTGAGTCTGCGCTGCAGGGTACTTTGTTTAATCTCTGGCACTCAGCAGAAATGATCTGAGCTTTTGACCTTAGTTTTCCCTTCACCCCATTTTGGAATAGGTGAAACCACACTAAGGAATCAACTTCAAGTATACCCAGACTAGTGGTGAGCCCTAAAACACGGCTAGTCAGGCACTGTTCTTCCTCCTGGCATTTATAACACAAACCCTTTGGGTTTGTATTGCTGTATCTGTAGTTAAGAGGACAAAAGAAAGCAAAACAGAACAAGAGCCTTCCTAATGAGGTGACAAAGGAGCCTCTCTCCAAGTTTGGATGAGCACCTTGTCCCTGGGTTGCACTTTATGTATGGAAAAACCAAAGGGGGTACTTTGTGTTATTATTCTCTGCTTTCACAATTCCTGCAGATTCTTGTTCATGGACATGTGGTACGGCTGGATCTGTCCATCTTCTACCCTCGGGTGCCCCACCAGCATGCCGTGTTCATAGGGCATCCCATATAGCATTTTAAAGGGTGACAGCCCAGTCTCAGAATGAGACAGGGTCCAAATATGTAACAGGACTAAGGGGAGGCATTTTAACTAGGACATTTTGTTTCCAAAATCAATTTAACCAATTGAGCTTTTAGTGTTTAATTCATTCTCTCGACTTGCCTGATTAACTTTTTGGCAAATCATACACCCTTACACCTCTTGTTTCACCAATTCATAAATCCCCTTACACTCGAAGAATCTCAGGAATTGCTCTGTCAGGGCCTGAGCTCTCCAGTGTGTCTGTTGATGTAGTCTCCTTAGGATTTTTCTGGTATAATCTTTAGACAATAGCTCCCTCCCACTGGGCAATTTCCACTTACCTCCTTCTAGCTGGCCTCCTATTTTTTCGTCCCCCTCAGTTTCTTTTGGGGAAGGATGTGGGGGATATTTCCAGACCTTCCCTTCTTTGATTCCCGGGGTACTTACCTCCAGTAAAGCCGCGCTTTTAGCTTCTTTGTCTGCTAAGTTATTTCCTTGGGCCCTAAACTGCATTCCTGTTTGTGCCCTTTCACATGGACTATGGCAATTGCTTCTGGCCCTCTAATGGCCTTTAAAATTTGCCTGATTATTTTTTCATGCACTAGCCCTCGCCCCCGAGTGTTAAGTAGCCCTCTTTCTTCCCAAATTTTTCCAAAAGTGTGTACCACTGCAAATGCATATTTTGAATCTGTGAAGATCGTTCCCCTTTTCCCCTTTAATTTCTGTAAAGCTCTTAAATACTGCATACAGTTCACAAGTTTGTGCTGACTATGTGGCATTCAGGGGTTCTGATTCTATTACTTCACCCAGGGGAGGGGAAACGGAGGCGGCGCCAATAAGGATAGGACAGAGGCGGGGAAAACACCCCAGGAAAGCAGGAGACCCCGGGGACAGGGATGGGGATGGGAAAGGTGGGGGGGGAGGGGGGGGGTTACAGGAGAAATTACAATTCCCCACAGGTAGCCAGCCCAGAGATGGGTCATTCCTCAAGGTGATCCAGGGAACACCTAGATGATGAATATGTGATAAATATCTAAGATTCAGATAGCCAGAGTCATCAAGTGATACATCTCAATGCGGATTCCAGGGAACTCAATCATGGATGTACATCACTCCCCGGACATGGTTTTGTTCAGTTCACGGCAGAGAAAAAGACTCCACATAAATAGGTAAAATTCTGAAAGGAAGAAAATGGAACTCTGCCCCGGGCAGAGTAAACTGTATAAAAAGCAATCTAACAGGATGGTCGGCGTGAACATAGGAGACCTTATGCTTTAAAAGTCGGACCTGTGTTTCACCCAGTGCTGATCCCGGACTCGGCACTGTTTTTTATCTCAGACCTAATCTAAGTTGTGAGATAAACATCTATTTTTATTAATTATGAAATTTGGCTTGATCATTTTTACCTGTAACAACTTGTTTCAGCAAAGGCCTCCATGCTAAAGTAAGGAAATGTTGAAGTAGCTGTGATCCCATGAGAAGTTTGAACAGAGAAAAAGAACAGAGTGGTAAGACCCTGTACCCTCAGGGAGAGAAGACCTCAGTTCCCAGAGATGAAAATTATTTCAGAAAGAGATGAAGAGAACCTTTGCTCTTAAACAGCTCATCTTTAATACCCCATAAGCTGACATGGCCCATAAACACAGCTGTGGGAAAGGCTGTGAAAAAATGGGAGAGACTGTACAATTGCAGATTTTTCCAGGCAGCTGCTATTCGTGGAAATGAAAAGCCATGAGAGAACTGTTTTCTTGTGGAGAAGTCTCCATAACATTAACATGAGGAACTTTTCTCCCTAAGTGAAGTGAAGAAAGACTATTCTAGAGGTGGTAAACTGACTGAAAATTTTAGATGTTGCTTCTTTACATTGTCAGGTTGTATGGAGAGGAAAAGTGTTCTGACAGTTCTGATCCTTATTACTCTTTCTTTTAGTTGCTGTTAATAAACTTTTCTTCAAAACCTTTTAAAGTTTTGAGCCTACTTTGCCGTTCTCCTAATCCTATCTCACAGCAAGAAATGAGTAAGTGTATGCTAGTGAGTGCACTGGTAATTAGCCAACACTGAACCCACACACTAATTAATGCATTGATGGAGAAATCTCAAATTGGTGAACAAAGACAACTACACAAACTTCCTCATGAACTGCCCCAGACAGGAAGGAAATCAAGGCAGAGCCGTGGTTTGTCAGGACTTGCTTGATCCCAATGAGCCCCATGGTGCATTTGGAGCTGAGCCCTGGAATCTCAGGGCCTGCGAGGAGATAGCACAAACCATTCCAGGAGTCCAAGTCAGAAGAAAACCCCAAAATGTCTCAAAACATAAATGGGTCCTACTGAGGTCCAGCCCAATGCAGGCTCCTCATGGACTCCTTGGAGGGGAGAAGTGGAGGCCAGGATGGCACAAAAACCTCTCAGAGACTCAAAATGGCACAAAACCCGCTCACTTTGGAAAGGAAATTCTAATGTACCTTAGAAAAGTTGAGTATCTCAAAGCATTATTGAGCCCCACTGAGTGTCAGTACAAAGCTCTCAAGGGACTCATTAAAGCAGATAATTGGGGCCATGATTGCACAAACCTCCCACAGAGTCTGTATCAAAAGGGAAACACCAAGTACCTTAAAAGAACTGCAGTACCTTGAAGCATTAATGAGCCCCACTGAGTGTTGTTCCTGACAACAGAGACTAATTCCAGCAGATAATTGCAGGCCATGATTGCACAAACCTCTCAGGACTCCAAGGCAAAAGCCCAAGTCCTTTGAAGAACCTGCCGTCCCTGGGAGCATGAAGGAGGGCCCAGGGCCATTCCTGACCAAGGCTCCCCAGGGCCTCTTCCCAGCAGCTCCCTGAGGCCAGGAGTGCAGGGAGGCAGAGGCTCTGTGTAGGCAGCTCAGCTGCTGAGCAGAGCCTGGGCTGGCTGGAGGCAGCAGAAAGGCCAAGGCCTGAGCCCCAGCCCCAGGGAAGGCAGATCCTGTCCCTCCCCGCCTGCTCAGGGCTCTGCCGGGAGCACTGGCATAGGGAGGGATGCTGAGGGCAGGACAAGGGATGACAGTGCCCAGCCTGGCTGGGGCTGTGCCAGGAGGCCCCAGTGCCTCAGGACAAGGTGTCTCCTCCTCACAGCCCTTGGTGGCAAGACGCTGCTGTGCCCCAGGGCACCAAGGCCTGGCTTCTCCTGGCCACTGCCAGCCTTGCCAGGGCCCTTGGCCATGTCCAGCACAGCTTGTCCTGCGCTGTCCCACAGCTGCTGCTGTGTCCCTGCAGGCTGCACACTCCCATCTCGCTGCCCCCCGGGCCTTGCCCTGCCATATCCAGCCCTGCCCTGCCCCTGCCATGCCCAGGGCATGTCTGCAATTCCCCCAGGCAATGGGTGGGGATGGGCAAGTGTTCCTGAGGGCACAGGGAGGGGACAGCTGGGCTGGACTGACCCAAGGGATCTCCCATTCCATGCAATGTCATGGTCAGCAATAAACTGAGGGAAAGGAAGGGTATAGGGCTGCCAGGGAGGGCTGTGGATATTTTTTACCAAGACATTTCTCATACAAAACACAAAGTACGTGTTCTTTATCCCTTCCTGCCAGGAGGTGGCTGGACATTGTCTGCTGATGGGAATCATCAATAGAGGATTGATCTCATTTGTTGTTTCTTTGCTTCCACCTGTGGCCTTTGCCTTTTGAGGCCCTTGCTGAGGAGGGTGTAGAAGCCCAGAAGATCAGGACCTGGTTTGCATGTCCCAAACATCAAAAACTGGATGGCTGTGGGACCAACCAAGGATTGGTAAGAACAGCCAAGACTTCTTGGCAATAACACATTTTGAGGAAGAACAGGCTGTGTCTGCAGAAGGGGCAATGTAGATAAAGGCAGAACTTTTCCAGGACAAACATCCTTGCTCTGGCTCCTGGGCATAAGCACGACATGGCCCAAGTGCAGGAATGAGAAGTGGGCATGGACTGTGGGGGGATCAAGACCACCAAAGACCCCCTAAGCCTCCGAGCCATTTAGAGAAAGGTTCAGCAGAACAAACAGCACATGATAAGTCATTTGCACAGAAAGTGAGACACTTATCGCCAGGGCAGGAAAAAGTGATCGGTGAAGAGGTCCTCCCACCAAGCCCAGGCACATTTGTGCCCCAGCACCCTGGACATCCCATTGGCTGGATCAATGCTGGAACCAGGACTGGGGATCTCTTCTTCTCTCTCTCTTGTTTTCTCTCTGCTCCTCTGATTCACGTCTGTCTCTGTCTCTCTTGTCTCTGTCTCTCCTCTCTTTCACCTTTCCTCTTCTGCCTTTGTACAAAACCTACTGACAAGGCCTTTTATAGCTCAGGGACTGACATCCCAATTTCTATGCTAAATGCATAATGAATTAATAAAACTTTATAGGCCTTTGTGGACTCTCTGAGCTTTTTAATTTCTTTCAGCCACAAGCATCTACAAAACTTGGGTGTTTCCTTTGCCTTAAGTTTGGGAGATCACAGAGAGAGAGGGAGAAAGAGGCCCCTGATGGCCTCACACATTTAACCCGCCAGTGTCGTTTTGCTCAGCTTTTCTCTAGCAGGCAGCATTAACCAGATGCAGCTGCGCAAGGGTTTCCAGAAATTTGGCATCATCCACAAAGGACTTGGAAGTGCATTTTGTCCCATGGCACAGGGAATATATGAATATTCCATTGTAGTCAAGGGCTGGTCACTGCGGGATGTTACCCAGGCGTGGCTGCCAAGAGGACTCTGTTCCATGAACAACATTTGACCCTCATTGTTCAGCCAAATTCCCACTCACCCCATGTTCCATTCCTTCAGCCCATCTTTCTCCTATCTGGCTCGGAGGAGAGCCAGCAGACCATGTCACAGACCCTGCTAAGGTCTGGGCAAACAACATCCCCTTCTTTTCCCTGCCACGTGTGTTCTGCAGTCCCTGCCTTGTGCTGCCAGTGCCTGGAATGGCTGCAGGAGGATTTGCCACATCCCCTTCCCTGCTGAGCCTGACCAGTCTGTGACTGTCCCCATCCCCTCCCTGCCCTGTTTGCAGACTGGTTCTATGTGTGCCCTTCCCAAGTGGGAATGGCTCTGGCCATTCCAGGGGCTTTGAGAGAGGTCTCACCATGACACTGCCCAGCCTTCTCAACATCCCTGACACCAAAGGCCTCTGCCACATCCCTCAGTTCCAGGTCAGTGCCCAGGGCACAGCACAGCCCTGTCCAGGTCCTCAGGGTGCTTCAGAAGGGAGGCAGCTGTGACTTCTCCCTGCACACCCACCACTCTCATGTCCCTCTGGGCAGTCCGTGGCTGTCCTGAGCATTTCCCCTGGAGCCTCCCTGCCCTGGATGTTTCTCTCCATGCAGCCCTCAGCACATTGCAGCAAAGAATTCAGGTGGTTTCCCAGGGGATGTTACTCTCCGAGCTGTGAGAAGCGACATTCACTTTTAAGGATTTTAAAGGTTTACTAAAAACTTTAACAAAATACAACAAAGGACTGAATAAGGAAAAAGGACGGTGCAATGCTGGGAGTTTGCAACCCTGCATGAGCTCATCTATAAATTGGCTGCTCCGCTTTTTGTACCCCTGGGGGTTGCCTCAGGCAGCCCTGGCCCCTCCCAAGGTCTGTCAGTGGACTCTTCTTTGCCTTTCATCCCTGGAGGTTTCTTTCTTGCCATTTGATTGGAGATGAGGTGTTGTCATGCTGCACTTCCTAGTCACAAGCTTGCCCTTTTCTCAAATGTTTTATGAAAAGGCACCGGTACACACCCTCCTTCCTCAGGCCTGGACTACTAAGGCCCTCTCTTGGCAACTGCATGGGCTGGGGAAGATGGACTATGGGGAGAACAGAGGACATCTAAACAACAAATCACAATAACACAACTATAAGTCAATATACTTTCCTTAACAAACATATAATATTTATCTCTGAATTGAGAGAGCCAACCATTGCAATAGGCATTTATAACAGAGTGAAGTGGCCTCAAGGCACTGTTTGTGCCACTGGAATTGTGCCACCCCCAAGTGCTGATGATGGTTGTGATAGTAAAAGGGTTTTAAAATCATGGGGATTGAGGGTTAAAAGGAAAATTAAGCTTAGTAAGCCCTGAAAAAAAAAATACCCTAGGTACATATAGGCCTTGTACCTTGCTAGAACTGCACCTGTGTAGCTAGTACATGATAAATGATATACTTGTTAGATGTGATGATTGTTTAGTAATTAAATATAATTACTGTTTAATTGTAAGAATAATCATGAGAAAGTGTGGTCAGGGGCCTCAGAAAGATCACGAGAAACCCATGCTTGAATAAAGTCAATGTATACAATAGAACAATATAAGTTTAATAATTAATATGTAAGTTATATAACGATAGAATACAAAATACGTCCAGCTCAAAAGTCATGTCGGAATCATATTTGGGTCTGTAACCCTGATTCCCAGAGCTCTCAATAAAAGCACCTGCTTATAATCATATCCCGTGATTATGTGTGTTCCTAAACGCTAACACTCTGTTCTATGGTCCTTATCAAGTCCCCCTTTTTCTTGAGACAAACTTCCGTATGGGGAACTAGTTTCTTAATACCTATATTTCATTTTGCAGCAAAGGAAAACTTTGTTTTCTAACATGTTTTCTAACATGTCTTCTTCTGCACTCTCGTTGGCTAAATGTTTCCCCAATTCCAGTTTGGTCTTATCCACTTGGTGTGCTCTGCAATGTCTGATGGCAACTTCCTCTGGTTTCTGGATACTTTCAAGTAAACCCAAGATTTGTTCTCCATTTTTGATCGGAGCTTTGATATGTCAAAAGGTCTCTTTCTTTCCAGAAGTCCCATGTGCATGTACCACTCCAAAGGCATATTCTGAATAAGTTCAAATGTAAACTCCTTTTCCTCTACTCAGTTCCAAAGCTCAAGTGACTGAAATTAGTTCTACTTTCTGGGCTGAAACATCAGAGGGGAGTGCCCCCAGTTCCATTATATTGGCTTGTGGAGTCACTGCGTATCCAGATATTTGGACAGGAAGGTTAGGGGCTTGGTGCTCTGACAGACCAGCTGCTCCTGCTGCCTGCTCTGCCTTTGGCATCTGCTCTGCTGAGGGTATGGCAGCTGCAGCAGGATTTCCTGTGGGAAGAGGTATCACTTTTGACATAGCCCTCGGACTCCAGGGGCCCGTGGCTGTGCCCTCCAGCACAGGGGTGTCACCCACACCGGGGCACGAGGGGAAGGTGAAGGGCATTAGAAGGGAGAGAAACCAGCATCTAGGGACTATGTGAGGGAAATAACAATTTATTTCCTTTTCCTTGGATAAAGAATTGCACGAGCCCTGCTAGAGCTGCTAGGGGATTGGCCTCTTGCTGAGGCCCCTCCTCTTTTTGGGACACCATGTTCCCTCCGGGCAAGGGGCCCCTGTTCCAGCCAGGAGGAGAGGTGCTGTGCCTTCTACCCTGGGCAGAGGGACCTGCTGCTGTCACCACCTCTTGCCACAGGTCCTCCTGATACTGGTCCTGCCCTGCAGGGATGGGCACAGGTGGGGAATGGCAGTGAAACCCAGGGCAGGCACTTTAACATTGACTGCTCTCAATGAGTTGTCGAGAAAATACAGTTTTACTTTTTCTGCCAACCAAGGCTGTCAGTGTTTTTGTGTTTGTATTAATGAGAAAGGTTAGGGTTAGGCTAGAGTGTGGGTTTAGGGCTAGGTTAGAGTGTGGGTTTAGGCTTAGGGTTAGGTTAGAGTGTAGGTTTGTGGTTTAATGGAGAGCAAAGTGGTGTCTGAATTAAATTGATTTAAATTTTTTCTTTCATGATGTTTTGTCTGTGAAAAGTCTGAAAATCAAGGACATCTTTTTGGAACATGCTATCTTTGCCCTTGATACTAGCTGAGTGATCCTTCAAAACTAAGTGAAAGCATGAACTCTTTTGGCCATTTTTTAGAGGGAGAAAAAAACAAACCCAGACCTGTTTTCTAAATCCTCGGAAAATCTGACTTATCCAAAAAAACATTATTAGGAATGTATCGATTTTCTGTTCATCATTCATTCAGACACCTGTGAAACCAGATCAGTAATGCTCTTTTTAATGATTTAACACAGCTGATTGCCATTAAATCACTTGAAATTATGGCCTCAACTTTCAATGATATTTTGAAAATGAGAATTTCCATTTCAGGGAGGAACAGAATGCATTTGCACAGTTCCATTATGGGTGGATTTTTTTTCAACACACAGATTCTCTCATTTCCCCTTCTTTAGCCTTAAGCATTAAAGTCAATCATCTGCTTTGGAAATGCAACTCACATGTAACTCTTTCTACTATTTTGCTTACCTTATTTTAAAGGCTGAAAATATTCAGTTGTAATTTGCTTTATAGAATTCTTTGTCACTGTGGGACTGGAAAAAGATCACAGAAATTTCTCCCATCATAGATTTTAAAATATTTTAAAATGTTATTATAAAGATTATTTATCAATATTTAATTTTTGCTTTCTGTGTAACTTTATTAAAACTGTACTTTAAAACAAGCATTACCTAGCAGGCTTTCAGTTCAATTACAGCAATCCCTCCCATCAGAGGGGGGGACAGAAGAAGGACTGAGGCATTAATCCAAACTCACCTCCCCCCCAACAGGGGCTGGCCCGCTGCAGGATGGTGCAGGGCCATTGGGGGAGGGGACGGGCTGGCAATGAAACGTGGGCGGAAGAGAAGGGTTACGGCAGGACAATGGGGTCCCTGTAGCGTGGCCAGTGTCATCTTGGGAGGGGGTGCTGGGTGCACTGCATCTCGCCCGGGGAGGCACGGCCAATGCCACCCCTAAGGGAGGATAACAGTGTCTGGCAGGGCGCTTGGGGCGGCTCGGCCGCTGCCATCCCCAAGGGAGAAGGTTTGGGGAATCTGCAGGGAAAAAGGAAGGGGGGGCTTCGCAGAAGCCGAGAGGGAAATCTACAGGAGAGGGGCCCAATGCGGCTGGAAGCCGACGAAATGCGTGGATGTGAAGGGCCTCTCTTAGCATGTTAACAATTCTCCCATAGCTGACCTGTCACCGTTTACAATTCTGTCCCATTGGTGTCCTTTCGACCCCCCCCTGCCCCCATAGCCTAGAATAGGGAGGAGAGGGTAGAAAAGGCAGCTTTCCGAGAAAGAGAAGGAGCTTTCCAGTATGAGTTACCCCAAAAAAGACCAAGCGAGTTTGCGTCCTCATCGGAAAAGAAAAAGATTCCTGGCTGCCAGGGACATGCAAGCCTACAGCCCCCGTCTGGGCGTGGACAGTGGTTAAAACTCAAAAGAAAAAAAAAGGTAGCCCAGCCAGGAATACAACCCTGCTCAGACCCACTTACCCTCCAGGCTCGGGCGGTGAAATGTCTATCTGTTTCCTCGGTGATGGAAAATCACGCCGAACTGAGGACGTTTTCTTTTGCGGTTTGGCTCTTCTAGAAGCCTGGGTGTTCCTGCTAACCAGGGCTCATCCCTGAAACCCTGGTTTCGGCCACTGTCAGCCTCTAGTAGTCTCTATGCATGTGTGGTCGCCTGATGCACCGTTCTCGGGGCTCAGGCTCAACCGCGAGCCACTGCCAAACCTCCCTCTTCTGTCTTTGGGTAAGCCTGCCCCTGCAAACCCCTGAAGCCTGGCAACCCTGCGTCGCGGCTCTGCTGCTGGCGGGGGCAGAGAGCGCAGCGGCGCAGACAGAAGAGTGTCCAGAAGCTTCAGTTTTGTTTTCCGCCCGGCGAATCAGCTCCATGTAGTGTGGGGCAGAGCTCTCAGGATGGCAGCCTTCCTCTCTCCCTCTTTCACAAGATGAAGGAAAGAACCTTCCTCTGCTACCATTTGTTGCCTTGCAAAGCCAGACTGGGTGGGTGCCGGCCACCGCGCGAGAGGAGTGGGGGGAGTCGGCCGCCACTTTCCCCTGGGCTCTGCAGGCTCAGTCTCAGCGCAGGGACAGACAGATGGCAGACACGAGACTCGAGTGCATACACGTGTTTATTGTGGGTGCGTGCTTCCCGAGATAACCGGGGCACCGGCAGGGTATCTGATATATCCCCCGAACTGGGGGAGGGGGCGGAAACGGAACCGTGGCCAATGAGGATAAGGCGGGGGTGGGGAAACCTCCCCAAGAAAGCAGGAGACCCCGGGGATGGGGCGGGGATGGGAAAGGCGGGGGGGTGGGGGGGGTGGAGGGAGCAGACCGCGTGGCGAGGGGAAGGGGGAAGGCAGGGTCGCAGCACAAAAGGGCACCGCATGGTGGTGGGGGCTGGGAGGAGAAGGAATGGAGGGGGAAAGAAAAAAAATTACAACTCCCACACTGGTGTGTGCCTCAAATGAGGATATACTTACCCACGTGCTTGACCTAACGACCAGTGCGGTGATTGCTGCAGGGTTTGAGCTCCAGGCAAAGATTCAACAGATGCCACCCTGGAAGTACCTGGGTCTTGAAGTAGGAAAGAAGACCATTGTGCCTCAGAAATTTGCTTTCAAAAATAGTGTCCGTACCTTGGCAGATGTTCAACAACTGTGCGGGTCCTTAAACTGGGTAGGACTGTGGCTGGGTATTACCACCAAAGACCTAGCCCCCTTTTTCAATTTGTTGGAAGGGGGAGAGGGGCCTAGTTCCACCCGGACCCTTACCCAGGAGGCAAGCGCTCTTCTAGAGAAAGTTCAGGAACAGATAACTGCCAGGCAGGCCCACCGCTACCAACCGGGCCTGCCCTTTAGGTTTATCATATTAGGGAAACTGCCACACCTACATGGGGTGGTCTTTCAATGGGACCAAAATATCAAGGGAAAGAACCAGGGCAAAAGGGACCCTCTCCTGATCATAGAGTGGGTTTTCCTCAGCCATCACTGGTCCAAAAGAATGACAAAGCCACAAGAACTGGTGGCCGAACTTATCCGCAAAGCACGCATGCGGATCCGGGAGTTAGCAGGATGCGATTTTTACATCATTCATATAACCGTACAATTGAATACGGGCCAAATGACAAAAGCAATGTCAGAGCACCTGCTTCAGGCGAACGAAACACTGCAGTTTGCATTGGACAGCTACGCTGGCCAGATTTCACTCCATTGGACGGCCCACAAAATTTTCAATTTGGACATCCAATTTTCATTATTGTGAAAGAGTGTTTAGAGTAGAACCCCATTTGAAGCTCTGACCATTTTTACAGATGCATCCAGGACATCCCACGAGTCAGTAATGACTTGGAAAGATCCTCAAACTCAGCTGTGGGAGGCAGATGTTGGTGAGGTAGAATGATTGCCTCATGTAGCTGAGTTGGCCGCTGTTGTCAGCGCATTTGAAAAGTTCCCCGAACCATTTAATTTGGTTACTGATTCGGCATATGTAGCTGGTGTAGTGCCCTAAGCCGAAGATGCAGTACTGCAGGAGGTATCTAACATTGCACTTTATGAATTGCTCTCCAAATTAGTTGATATTGCCTCCCACCAAGAGCAACCTTTTTATGTAATGCATGTCAGGTTGCACACAGACCTGCCGGGGTTCATCGTGGAGGGCAATCGTCGAGCTGATGCCCTGGCTGCACCAGACCAGATGGCCCCACTCCCTGATGTGTTCGAGCAGGCAAACATAAGCCATCAGATGTTCCATCAAAATGCACCCGGCCTTGTACGGCAATTTCACCTGACCCCCGAACAGGCTCAAGCCATTGTGGCAACATGTTTCGCATGTCAAAAACATCAAACGCCGGTGCTGAGCGCTGGGGCAAAACCCCGAGGATTACACAGTTGTGAGGTGTGGCAGATGGATATCACCAAAATCTCTTCATTTGGCAGACTCAAAAAAATACATGTTTCTGTGGACACCTTCTCTGGCACAGTCTATGCCTCAGCCCACACAGGGGAGAGGGCACTTGACACAAAAAAACATCTTATACAAGCCTTCTCCACGTTGGGGGTCCCCAAGGTCATTAAGACGGACAACAGACCCGCATACACATCCAGGGAGTTCCAGAGCTTCCTGCAGCAATGGGGAGTGGAACATAAGACCGGCATCCCCCAATCCCCTATGGGCCAAGCTGTGGTTGAGAGGACCCACCAGAGTCTAAAAAGAATTTTACTTCACCAGCAACAGACAATGAAGGGGGAAGCCCCTCAAATCCATCTTGCCAAGGCGTTGTTTACATTGAACTTTCTAAATTGTGCTTTTGAAATCCTGAATCCCCCCATCATTAGGCACTTTAAAGACAATCACCAGTTGGAGTTGAAAGAAAAACCCCCAGTCCTCATCAAGGACCCGGAGACCTGGATGACACAATGTTCCTACCACCTGGTCACTTGGGGGAGGGGGTACGTCTGGGTATCCACCCCCTCAGGGTTAAAATGGGTCCTGTCTAGATGGGTCTGGCCTTACATCCCCAAAGTCACCAAAGAAAACACTGTCCGGCAAGTCCAGGATGTCTGTTGGAGGAGGAGGAGATGCAGGACCAATTCCATTTAAGATACCCCTGTTAATATCTTTTTATTTTGTTGCAGCTCAGACCTCATGGCCACACGCTCTATTAAAATGCTAGTTTGGCTTGTCACCGTGCTCTGCATCTTAAAAGAAGGAGACTGGAGACTGGCTTGGGAACATTTTAGCTGGCTGGGGATTCTCAGGATGGGTGAGCTCAATTGTCAAAACAGGACTTCTAGTCTTACTTATTTTTATTCTTATTTTAATTGTTTTTGGTGTCATCCGGCACATGATATCTCAGTTGATAGCCAAGGCAACAGACATCCCAAGCATCAACCATGTTGCAGCTCCATCAGCTTCTGATCTAGAAGATGAAGTTCCACCAGTCCCAGATCCTGAAGATGCATCATGGACTGAAACAGGGCCTATCCGCCAGCCTTGGTTTGCAGGCACCTACCCTGAAACTGAGTTTCTCCCCTGTATGGAGGTTAACCCCGTTTGAAAGACTGAGTTTTCTTACTCGTTCATTTGTATCTGAAAAAAGGGGGAGATGTTGTACTGTGTTATTGAGTTTGTTCAGTTTGTTCAGTGGTTTAGTCCTGTACCCCCGGTAAGTGGTCCTGCCCTCCCTTGCCTACTCCCATCCCTATGTCAATCCTCCTTTCCCTCCTCCACTGAAATGTTGCCCTTCTGAGGACCCTGCCCCTGGACCTGCCCATCACTTGGCAGCCCTTCCTTTCTTTCTGGAAGGTTCTACCCAGAACATCGAGTGATAGGCTGGACAGCCAGGTCTCCTCCTACCCTCTTTCCCCATTGGTGTTCCCTCATGTATGTCACCCTGATATCCACACCCCTGTTTGATCTCATTGGCCCACGTAGGGCCATCCCCTGGTTACACTCACTGTTATAAGCCTGTGCAAAAGGCTGCTCGAGGCTTTTGCAGGCAGTTTACCCTCCAAGATGGGAAGCTCTTCTGAGCTGCCCAATAAAGTTGGATTACAAACCCCTGCAAGAGACGAGTCCTTGCCTTTCTCATTGTTGCCAAGGTCTCCCTGGGGCTCAGGAAATCTGAACCCAAAACTGCTGTCCTTACCTCCCGAGGATTGGGAAGGTGGCCAGTGCTGACCTCGGTGTCCAGCTGAGCTGGGCAAACATTTTCCAGGACAGACACCGTGGCAGTGGTGGATCAGAGAGAAAAGCCAAAGGTGACGGACTGAACTTGACTGTAGGAGAGGGATGGCTCAGCAGAGGACCTGGGGACCTGTGGTGCCAGCCAGTGACCGGCCACACGGACACAGCAGGAAGGCCCCAGACTGTAACACTTCAGCTGGGAGGGTATAAAAGCCAAGAGGTTCTTTGTTCAGGGTTCCCCAGAGGCACCAGCTCAAACTGCCACTGTTCCAGCACAATAAAATTGTTTTAAGGATCCAGAGGTCCGACACTCTGCTATGGAGGACATTCCACATTTCCAATCTTTTGGGCACTTAGGACCTTCTAATTTTGCATTGCACCCAAGAAAAATAAACCCCCAAATGTGCACAAATCACTCCTTTAGCTTTTCCTCCTGTTATTTTAATCTTTTATATTGTTATCTGCTATCTTGTCCTCATCTTTCCAAAATTCCTGTGCCTATTTAAGTCCAGCCTGGGATGGTGCACACATTTTGTTTAGTTCTGCAGCGATTTATCCCCAGCAATCCTGCTGACCACACCCATTTCAATGTTGCAAAAACCGAACTCTGGGCTGCAGTATGTGAATCACGCTCTGGTGTGTGAGATGGCAGGGCACCAGAGCAGGCACTGAAGAAGGGACGTTCCGTAGGTTGGTGAAGTCACTACCAGAACTCAGTCTAGCTCTCAGAACTCCGGCGCCACACCAGGAGTGGGGAACTGCCTCGCTATGGGCATTTACCAGAGGCAGAACCTTTAGAGCCACTTGCTCTAAGGTGCCAGACACAAGCCACCACAGGGACCGGGCAGAGGAGAGAGGAGGCAGCTCTCCGTCTTGAGGTTCCACAAGAAAGAGTTTATTTCAGGTGAAGAGAGCAGAAACAGAGAGCCCACGGCACTCCTGTGCAAGATACAAGTCAGGGGGTGCATACAAACAGCTCACCAAGAGGGAATCCTCAGGGGAGGAGTGAGGGGATCACATCCAGTGTCTGGAGCCCATTGGGGTAGGAGGGTGGAGAGGATGGGTCACACGGGCCAGTGGGGCCTTGAGGAATTGGGGCATCCCAAAAAGGTGTTGCAATCAGGGATTGTCCCGATGGGAAAGTGCCAGGGAAGGTTCGGGGACCAAGGGGCTGGGTTGCTATGACAGGCAGGGAAAGAGCTGGAACAAGGGGCGGGGAATGGCATGGGGGTCAGCTTTGAGGGAGGGTAAAAGCCAGGGGTGAACAAACTCGGGGAGAACATGGGGGTACAACAGAACGAAGCACCTAAGAAGGAAACAGTAAATGAAATTTGTACTGCAACAATCAAGAGCATCTGCAGGGACACAGTCTGACCAGCAATGTCAGCAGGCAAAATAAAGGTTTTGCTGAGCAATGGCCCTTGGATGAAGCAAAACATTTACACTCAGGGCAGTCCATTTGTACAGAAAGGGGTACACTCTGGGGTACAGCTAAGGCCATGAGGTCCCAGCAGGCACTGGGGTCGCAGCAGGCTGAGGTCACAGCAGGCTCTGAGGTCACAGAGGTCCCAGAGCTCCGTGGTTGCAGAGCACCACAACGCCCGAGCAGGCAGTCCTTGAGCACAACTGCTGCGGCAGCAGCGGCGGTGGCAGCAGTGGTGCTGACATTGGGACAGCGGTGTCAGGACAGTGGTGGCAGCAAGAGCGGCGGGACTGGCACAGGGCAAGGCACCATGGCCCTTGCTCTGCGCCTCCTCCTCCTGCTCCTCCTGGCCGTGGCCCTGCCTGCCTGGGCTGCCCAGGCTGCTCCATTGCAAGCGCGGGGAGCAGGTGAGCCGGCAGCCTGGCTCCCCTTTCCCAGGACAGCGCTCCCTGCTCCCCGGGGAAGCGCTGGGGATGGTTTTCCCCTGGGGTTTAGGGAGGGTTTCCTCTGTGGGAGGGAGTGAAATCCCGTGCTCCAGCTGCCCTCCCAGGGATGTGGCACAGGGCCTACCAAAGTGTGGAGACCGGCCAAGAGACAGCCCAGAGCTGCCCAGGCCCCTGTGCAGCTTTGGCCTTGTCCTTTCACATCTGGCTCCCATGGCCTTCCCTGAGCCCCTTGCAGTGCCAAGTTCCCACAGACAGAGGGGGATGCCAGCACACAAGGAACTGGTTCTCATCTGTGCTCCCTTCTAGATGAGCATGCTAGGAAGGCTTCTCCAGCAGCTTGGCTCCATGAAGATTTCCAGCCTCTTAAGACTCGTGCAGGTATATTGATAATGTTCCTAAAAGAATAATCACTGACAACCTGGCAGGAACCAGCTGGCAGAAGCTTCTGTGGCTATTGAGTTGCAGGTGCGTCTGCAGGGAGGACATTTCAGGCTCCTTTCCTGGTTGCTGAACACAAGTCCGTCTCCCATCGCAGGGGTGAGTAGTGTGTCCCCGATGACACCACAGGCTGAGCCATGGTTTTGTGGGATCCATCCATCTGAAATGCAAATACTCCTCTTAAGGTCCTCTGAGAGGGAGAAACAAATCTACAGGAAACAGTAAGGCTCTAGAGACATCCAAACATGTGGAGAAGATGCTGAGTGATCTGGGGAGACGCCATGGTGGGTGCATTCCCCTCCCCCTTCCCCTGGAACTCAGCAGCTGGGGGCTTTCCCTGCACATCTGGACAGGCCATGCCTAGCACAGCAGGAAGGGATCCATGGCAGCCTCGCTGCCCCGCTGCTGCTCTCATGGCCTGCAGGGCTGTTTCCCAGCCTGGGCTGGCTGCAGCTTCTCCCCAGCCTCTGCAGGAAGGCATTTGGCACCAGCTGACAGGGAGCCCGAACTGCAACATGGCTCATGCACACCCTGAGATCCCCTGCAATTTCCCAGTCACTGAGCGCATCTGGAGGGGCAGATGTTTGAAGGAGGGTGGGCCCTGCAGCAGCCCCAGTAACCTGGTCTTTATCCTGAATCTCATCCATGACTGAGACAAGCTTTGCCTCCTGAAGATGCCACCTTCCTGCTGGGGAACAGCCCAAATGATCCAGCTGTCCCTTTTCCTTTCCCCAGAGATGGAAGGAGAGGCTGTGCTGAAGGCTGAGTTTCCCAGAGGAAGCAGTGGCTCATTGGCAGCCTCTGCTGCAGGAAGGGAGGCGCTGCCAGGCACAGTCACAGGAGGTAATTGCTGTGCCTCTGGGCCTGAGCCCTGCTGAGCCTTGAGCTGCCCTCTCTGCTGCTTGGCAGGGCGGGCTCACAGCATTACCTGAGCCCCTTGCAGTGCTCACTTCCTCATAGAAGGGGGATCCCAGCACACCATGGAACATTTCCCATCTGTGCTCCATTCTAGATTGGGACCGTAACTTGAAGCGTTTGGAAAGAGTGATAAACCACAGTTTAAGGATCTTGGAGTCTGGTGAAGGTAGGTTATCAGCAACCCTTTCCTAACAGAGAAATCATTGTCCAGAGGAATATTTATGTGTGATTTCCTTTAAGACACTTTGATGTTTGATGTATTCTAGAAATCCTGTCCCCCAAATTCCTACTCCTGTGCCCAACAGCAATCCCACAGGAGGATCACTGTCAGTGGGAGGAAGGAGCATTTAGCTGTCCATCTTCCACCCATGTGCAATGCCAGTGTGTTCTTCCGTGTGCTCTGTGCAGCCCCAGAGAAGAGCAGAGAGGGAAGGGCCGGGCCCAGGGCTGTGTCCCGGGGCTGAGCCTTTCTCAGCTCCTTTGCCTGCCCCAGGGAGCCTGAGCTGCTCCTGCTGCCACTGTCAAGCCCTGGCCCTGTCTGGGGCTGGGTTTAGAGCTGCTGGCAGCTCCAGGGAGTCCTTTCTCCCCTGGCTGCCCCACAAGGGGCTCCTTCCATCCCAGTGAGGGGCCAGCACTGGCATGTGGTCCCCCTGCCCCTGCTCCTGAGTGGAAGGCAGAGCTTAGGGAATGCCTTGGAGGGCTCCAATCGCCCAGGGGCACTCACTGCCACTGCAGCCTGAAGGAGAATCTTCAGCAGTGTCCCTAGAGGTGTTCTGTCCTGCCTTTCTTTGCAGCTGAACGTGAGGATGAAGAGGATCTGGATTCCCAACCCATGCCCATTACTGAGCCTCTGGGAGATGCTGAGGGTAGGTCAAGGCCTTTCCCCCTGTGAGAGCTGCCAGCTCAGAGCCCAAAGTTCGGCCAGGGGGGCATCGCTGCAGGTGCCAGGACAGAACCACGCACGTGTGTGCCCTCGCCCTGGGCCATCCCCTCACCGCTCCTGGGGCTCAGTGCTGCCCGTGCAGATCTGCAGAGATGACAGAGGCTTCTGTGGCTGTTGAGTTACAGGTGTGGCTGCAGAGAAGACTTTCTCAGGTCCTTTGGTGCATGTTGCTCGCAAGCCCAGCTTCCATCGCAGGGGTGAGTAGTGTGTCCCTGCTGACTCCACAGGCTGAGCACGGGTTTTGTGGTATCCATGCCTGGGAAATGGAAATATTTCTCTTAAGGTCCCCTGAGAGGAAAGAACAAACATATAGGAAGGAGTAAATCCAGGGAGGAATCAAAAGATCTTGAAGAAATCCTGAGTGATCTGGAGAGACAGCATGGTGGGTGCATTTCCCTCCCCCTTCCCCTGGGACTCAGCAGCCGGGGGCTGTCCCTGCAGATCTGGACAGGCCGTGCCCGGCACAGCAGGAAGGGATCCATGGCAGCCTCGCTGCCCCGCTGCTGCTCTCACGGCCTGCAGGGCTGTTTCCCAGCCTGGCCTGGCTGCAGCTTCTCCCCAGCCTCTGTAGGAAGGCATTTGGCACCAGCTGACAGGGAGGCCCAGCTGCACCATGGGCCTGAGATGCCTGCAGTTTCCTACTCTCTGGGGAGATGCAGAGAGGCACCTGTTTGCTGGAGGGTGGAGTTTTGGAGCAGCTCCAAAACTCTGGGCATTTTCCTTGTCTTTATCCACCTCTTTGACAAGTATTGCTGGGAGCAGCACAGCACAGCACAGAGGAATTATTGCATGCAGGCTCAGGGCTTTGGGCACTGAGCAGTCCTGTGCCAAGAGGCAGCAAGGTGCCTGCAGGCCCCAGCTCAGGGGGAAACAGAGAGCGAGAATGTCCTGGCCGTATCCACCCTGCTGCCAGCTCAGCAGTGCAGCATAGCAATGGCTCACGCTCCCCATTGCTCCCAAGATGCAGCTGACACCTCAACACGTGCTGACAAAATCTGGAAAAGCATGAGAAGAGATTTCTGCCGGGGAACATCTTGTTTGATGAAGTTGATGGCCATTGTGGCTGGTGCAGCACTTGGTCTGATGATGTGCTCTGTTGGAATCTGGTATTGCTGGAACAGAAAATGGTGAGTGTTTTGCTGATCTCAATCTCAAACAGCTTCCTTGAAAGGCTGCTAAAAATCAGTCAAGATTCCCAGTGAGGCTGCAGTGGAGCTGTGGCCAGTCCATGGCTGTCCAAAGAACTCGGCTGAGGGCTCTACTCTTCCCTGTGCTTTCCTTGGCCTCTTCATTGCTGAGGCTTGTCCTGCGGGGCCCGCTGGGGCTGCAGCCAGTGCTGGCTCCCACTGAGGCTGCCTGGCCAAGAGCAGCCCCAGGGGCACAGGGCAGAGGCAGAGCAAGGTGGGGAGGAGAAAGAGCAAGGACGAGATTGCCCCTGAAAGGCAGAGGCGCTCTGGGGCCCGCTCCTGGCCAGGGAGCCTGCCCAGAGCCGTCCCCTGCTCGCCGGGGCCTTGAGGGGCAGCTGTCCAGCTGGGCCAAGGTGTGCCAGCCGCTCCAGCCGTGCTGGGGAGCCCTGCCAGCTCTGGGCCTGCTGTGCAGGAGGCTCCCTGTGTGCCACTGGCAGCTGGGGCCTCAGCCACTGCTCTCTCCCAAGGTGCTGCTGTGCATCGCCAGGAGACGAGCCTAACAAGTCTGGCAGAGAGAACTTGACCCGTGTTTCCAGCACTTCACGTCTGTCCCCATCTGCCCTGCCGCAGCTTCTGGACCATCTTGAGCCATTCCCAAAACAAACCCCTCCACAACGAGACCCTCTGCCCCTGAGCCCCCTGGTCCTGTTCCCCTCCCATGACTGAAGGCGGGCAGGCCCCGCCGCCAGGGCAGGGCTTGGCCCATATTTTATGTTCAAATAAAGTAATAAGAGTTGTCAGAGATATGTCCAGGTGTTTCCAACAGCAAAGCCCACCCGGCACCAGAACTGGCTGAGTTCCATGGCCAGGAGCAGCCATGGATGCCCACGGTGAGGGCAGGCAGGAGCCAGGCAGGGGCTGCTGTGACCAGCGGCGGGGCCCTGAGGGGCTGGGGGAGCCCATGCTGAGCATCCCTGGGCTGAGGGCACATCTCCTTCAGTGGGATCATCTGGGCCTGGACATCCTCCAGTAGCATGCCCAGGAAAAGAGAGAAGCCATCAAGAACATCTGCAAAGACACAGCCTGAGCAGCAATGCCAGCAGGCAAAACAAAGCTTCTCCCCAATTAACACACAGTTGGTAAAACCTAATTGATGGGCCATCACCAATCCAGGGTGCTACACAGGGTCTGCTCCTCTGGGCGAGGGTGGGAAGGGAAGGGAAGGGAAGGGAAGGGAAGGGAAGGGAAGGGAAGGGAAGGGAAGGGAAGGGAAGGGAAGGGAAGGGAAGGGAAGGGAAGGGAAGGGAAGGGAAGGGAAGGGAAGGGAAGGGAAGGGAAGGGAAGGGAAGGGAAGGGAAGGGAAGGGAAGGGAAGGGAAAGGAAGGGAAGGGCTGTGTGGCCTTGGGGCCTGATGGGGCTGAGAAACAGCCCCAGAGGCACAACAACCCAGCTGCAACCACACTTGATTTCCAGGCCAAAACACTTGGCGTCGCTGCCCCGGGCTTCCCCATAAGGCGTGTGGGGGCTTGGAGACCCCATAAGGTGCACGAGGGGCTAGTGTCCCTTGTGAGACACACAGGGATAATTAAGGTTCCCTCTGAGACATGGAGGACACTGGGGTCCACTTGAAGTTATGCATGAGATTTGGAATCCTATGTGAGGCATGCAGAGGGCTGGGATCTTTTCCAATGTGTGCAGGGGGCTGGGGGTCTCTGCTGAGCACAGGACGGGGTTTTGGGGTCTCATTTCAGATGTGGAGAGGGCTTCAGGGGTTTGCAGGGGCAGGCTTACCCGAAGACAGAAGAGGGAGGTTTGGCAGTGGCTCGCGGTTGAGCCTGAGCCCGAGAACGGTGCATCAGGCGACCACACATGCATAGAGACTACTAGAGGCTGACAGTGGCTGAAACCAGGGTTTCAGGGATGAGCCCTGGTTAACATGAACACCCAGGCTTCTAGAAGAGCCAAACCGCAAAAGAAAACGTCCTCAGTTCGGCGTGATTTTCCATCACCGAGGAGAGAGATAGAGATTTCACCGCCCGAGCCCAGAGGGTAAGTGGGTCTGAGCAGGGTTGGATTCCTGGCGGGTGGCTGGGCTACCTTTTTTTTTCTTTTGAGTTTTAACCACTGTCCACGCCCAGACGGGGGCTGTAGGCTTGCATGTCCCTGGCAGCCAGGAATCTTTTTCTTTTCCCATGAGGACACAAACTCGCTTGGTCTTTTTTGGGGTAACTCATACTGGAAAGCTCCTTCTCTTTCTCGGAAAGCTGCCTTTTCTACCCTCTCCTCCCTATTCTAGGCTATGGGGGCGGGGGGGTCGAAAGGACACCAATGGGACAGAATTGTAAACGGTGACACGTCAGCTATGGGAGAATTGTTAACATGCTAAGAGAGGCCCTTCACATCCACGCATTTCGTCGGCTTCCAGCCGCGTTGGGCCCCTCTCCTGTAGATTTCCCTCTCGGCTTCTGCGAAGCCCCCCCTTCCTTTTTCCCCGCAGATTCCCCAAACCTTCTCCCTTGGGGATGGCAGCGGCCGAGCCGCCCCAAGCGCCCTGCCGGACACTGTTATCCTCCCTTAGGGGTGGCATTGGCCGTGCCTCCCCGGGCGAGATGCAGTGCACCCAGCACCCCCTCCCAAGATGGCACTGGCCACGCTACAGGGACCCCATTTTCCTGCCGTAACCCTTCTCTTCCGCCCACGTTTCATTGCCAGCCCCTCCCCTCCCCCAATGGCCCTGCACCATCCTGCAGCGGGCCAGCCCCTGTTGGGGGGGAGGTGAGTTTGGATTAATCCCTCAGTCCTTCTTCTGGCCCCCCCCTCTGATGGGAGGGATTGCTGTAATTGAACTGAAAGCCTGCTAGGTAATGCTTGTTTTAAAGTACAGATTTAATAAAGTTACACAGAAAGCAAAAATTAAATATTGATAAATAATCTTTATAATAACATTTTAAAATATTTTAAAATCAATTATGGGAGAAATTTCTGTGATCTTTTTCCAGTCCCACAGTGACAAAGAATTCTATAAAGCAAATTACAACTGAATATTTTCAGCCTTTAAAAATAAGGTAAGCAAAATAGTAGAAATAGTTACATGTGAGTTGCATTTCCAAAGCAGATGATTGACTTTAATGCTTAAGGCTAAAGAATGGGAAATGAGAGAATCTGTGTGTTGAAAAAAAATCCACCCATAATGGAACTGTGCAAATGCATTCTGTTCCTCCCTGAATGGAAATTCTCATATTCAAAATATCATGGAAAGTTGAGGCCATAATTTCAAGTGATTTAATGGCAATCAGCTGTGTTAAATCATTAAAGAGAGCATTACTGATCTGGTTTCACAGGTGTCTGAATGAATGATGAACAGAAAATCGATACATTCCTAATAATGTTTTTTTGGATAAGTCAGATTTTCCGAGGATTCAGAAAACAGGTTTGGGTTTGTTTTTTTCTCCCTCTAAAAAATGGTCAAAAGAGTTCATGCTTTCACTTAGTTTTGAAGGATCACTCAGCTAGTATCAAGGGCAAAGATAGCAGATTCCAAAAAGATGTCCTTGATTTTCAGACTTTTCACAGACAAAAAATCATGAAAGAAAAAATTTAAATCAATTGAATTCAGACACCACTTTGCTCTCCATTAAACCACAAACCCACACTCTAACCTAACCCTAAGCCTAAACCCACACCCTAACCTAACCCTAAACCCACACTCTAGTCTAACCCTAACCTTTCTCATTAATACAAACACAAAAACACTGACAGCCTTGGTTGGCAGAAAAAGTAAAACTGTATTTTCTCGACAACTCATTGAGAGCAGTCAATGTTAAAGCCCCTGCCCTGGGTTTCACTGCCACTCCCCACCTGTGCCCATCCCTGCAGGGCAGGACCAGTATCAGGAGGACCTGTGGCAAGAGGTGGTGACAGCAGCAGGCCTCTCTGCCCAGGGCAGAAGGCACAGCACCTCTGCTCCTGGCTGGAACAGGGGCCCCTTGCCCGGGGGGGACATGGTGTCCCAAAAAGAGGAGGGGCCTCAGCAAGAGGCCAATCCCCCAGCAGCTCTAGCAGGGCTCGTGCAATTCTTTATCCAAGGAAAAGGAAATAAATTGTTATTTCCCTCACATAGTCCCTAGATGCTGGTTTCTCTCCCTTCTAATGCCCTTCACCGTCCCCTCGTGCCCCGCTGTGGGTGACACCCCTGTGCTGGAGGGCACAGCCACGGGCCCCTGGAGTCCGAGGGCTATGTCAAAAGTGATACCTCTTCCCACAGGAAATCCTGCTGCAGCTGCCATACCCTCAGCAGAGCAGATGCCAAAGGCAGAGCAGGCAGCAGGAGCAGCTGGTCTGTCAGAGCACCAAGCCCCTAACCTTCCTGTCCAAATATCTGGATACGCAGGGACTCCACAAGCCAATATAATGGAACTGGGGGCACTCCTCTCTGATGTTTCAGCCCAGAGTGTAGAACTAATTTCAGTCACTTGAGCTTTGGAACTGAGTAGAGGAAAAGGAGTTTACATTTGAACTTATTCAGAATATGCCTTTGGAGTGGTACATGCACATGGGACTTCTGGAAAGAAAGAGACCTTTTGACATATCAAAGCTCCGATCAAAAATGGAGAACAAATCTTGGGTTTACTTGAAAGTATCCAGAAACCAGAGGAAGTTGCCATCAGGTATTGCAGAGCACACCAAGTGGATAAGACCAAACTGGAATTGGGGAAACATTTAGCCAACGAAAGTGCAGAAGAAGACATGTTAGAAAACAAAGTTTTCCTTTGCTGCAAAATGAAATATAGGTATTAAGAAACTAGTTCCCCATACGGAAGTTTGTCTCAAGAAAAAGGGGGACTTGATAAGGACCATAGAACAGAGTGTTAGCGTTTAGGAACACACATAATCACGGGATATGATTATAAGCAGGTGCTTTTATTGAGAGCTCTGGGAATCAGGGGTACAGACCCCAATCTGACTCCGACATGACTTTTGAGCTGAACGTATTTTGTATTCTATCGTTACATAACTTGCATATTAATTATTAAACTTATATTGTTCTATTGTATACATTGACTTTATTCAAGCATGAGTTTCTCGTGATCTTTCTGAGGCCCCTGACCACACTTTCTCATGATTATTCTTACAAATAAACAGGAATTATATTTAATTACTAAACAATCATCACATCTAACAAGTATATCATTTATCATGTACTAGCTACACAGGTGCAGTTCTAGCAAGGTACAAGGCCTATATGTACCTAGGGTATTTTTTTTTCAGGGCTTACTAAGCTTAATTTTCCTTTTAACCCTAAATCCCCATGATTTTAAAACCCTTTTACTATCACAACCATCATCAGCACTTGGGGGTGGCACAATTCCAGTGGCACAAACAGTGCCTTGAGGCCACTTCACTCTGTTATAAATGCCTATTGCAATGGTTGGCTCTCTCAATTCAGAGATAAATATTATATGTTTGTTAAGGAAAGTATATTGACTTATAGTTGTGTTATTGTGATTTGTTGTTTAGATGTCCTCTGTTCTCCCCATAGTTCATCTTCCCCAGCCCATGCAGTTGCCAAGAGAGGGCCTTAGTAGTCCAGGCCTGAGGAAGGAGGGTGTGTACCTGTGCCTTTGCATAAAACGTTTGAGAAAAGGGCAAGCTTGTTACTAGGAAGTGCAGCATGACAACACCTCACCTCCAATCAAGTGGCAAGAAAGAAACCTCCAGGGATGAATGGCAAAGAAGAGTCCACTGACAGACCTTGGGAGGGGCCAGGGCTGCCTGAGGCAACCCCCAGGGGTACAAAAAGCGGAGCAGCCAATTTATAGATGAGCTCATGGCTGAGGGGTTGCAAACTCCCAGCATTGCACCGTCCTTTTTCCTTATTCAGTCCTTTGTTGTATTTTGTTAAAGTTTTTAGTAAACCTTTAAAATCCTTAAAAGTAAATGTCGCTTCTCACAGCTCGGAGAGTAACATCCCCTGGGAAACCACCTGAATTCTTTGCTGCAATGTGCTGAGGGCTGCATGGAGAGAAACATCCAGGACAGGGAGGCTCCAGGGGAAATGCTCAGGACAGCCACGGACTGCCCAGAGGGGCATGAGAGTGGTGGGTCTGCAGGGAGAAGTCACAGCTGCCTCCCTCCTGAACCACCCTGAGGACCTGGACAGGGCCGTGCTGTGCCCTGGGCACTGACCTGGAACTGAGGGATGTGGCAGAGGCCTTTGGTGTCAGGGATGTTGAGAAGGCTGGGCAGTGTCACGGTGAGACCTCTCTCAAAGCCCCTGGAAAGGCCAGAGCCATCCCAGAGGGTCCCGGGCACTTGGGAAGGGCACACATAGAACCAGTCTGCAAACAGGGCAGGGAGGGGATGGGGACAGTCACAGACTGGTCAGGCTCAGCAGGGAAGGGGATGTGGCAAATCCTCCTGCAGCCATTGCAGGCACTGGCAGCACAGGGCAGGGACTGCAGAACCCACGTGGGAGGGAAAAGAAGGGGATGTTGTTTGCCCAGACCTTAGCAGGGTCTGTGACATGGTCTGCTGGGTCTCCTCAGAGCCAGATTGGAGAAAGATGGGCTGAAGGAATGGAACATGGGGTGAGTGGGAATTTAGCTGAACAATGAGGGTCAAATGTCGTTCATGGAACAGAGTCCTCTTGGCAGCCACGCCCAGGTAACATCCCGCAGTGACCAGCCCTTGACTACAATGGAATATTCATATATTCCCTGTGCCATGGGACAAAATGCACTTCCAAGTCCTTTGTGGATGATGCCAAATTTCTGGAAACCCTTGCGCAGCTGCATCTGGTTAATGCTGCCTGCTAGAGAAAAGCTGAGCAAAACGACACTGGCGGGTTAAATGTGTGAGGCCATCAGGGGCCTCTTTCTCCCTCTCTCTCTGTGATCTCCCAAACTTAAGGCAAAGGAAACACCCAAGTTTTGTAGATGCTTGTGGCTGAAAGAAATTCAAAAGCTCAGAGAGTCCACAAAGGCTTATAAAGTTTTATTAATTCATTATGCATTTAGCATAGAAATCGGGATATCAGTCCCTGAGCTATAAAAGGCCATGTCAGTAGGTTTTGTATAAAGGCACAAGAGGAAAGGTGAAAGAGAGGAGAGACAGAGACAAGAGAGACAGAGACAGACGTGAATCAGAGGAGCAGAGAGAAAACAAGAGAGAGAGAAGAAGAGATCCCCAGTCCTGGTTTCAGCATTGATCCAGCCAATGGGATGTCCAGGGTGCTGGGGCACAAATGTGCCTGGGCTTGGTGGGAGGACCTCTTCACTCATCACTTTTTCCTGCCCTGGCGATAAGTGTCTCACTTTCTGTGCAAATGACTTATCATGTGCTGTTTGTTCTGCTGAACCTTTCTCTAAATGGCTCGGAGGCTTTGGGGATCTTTGGTGGTCTTGATCCCCCCACAGTCCATGCCCACTTCTCATTCCTGCACTTGGGCCATGTCGTGCTTATGCCCAGGAGCCAGAGCAAGGATGTTTGTCCTGGAAAAGTTCTGCCTTTATCTGCATGGCCCCTTCTGCAGACACAGCCTGTTCTTCCTCAAAATGTGTTATTGTCAAGAAGTCTTGGCTGTTCTTACCAATACTTGGTTGGTCCCACAGCCATCCAGTTTTTGATGTTTGGGACATGCAGACCAGGTCCTGATCTTCTGGGCTTCTACACCCTCCTCAGCAAGGGCCTCAAAAGGCAAAGGCCACAGGTGGAAGCAAAGAAACAACAAATGAGATCAATCCTCTATTGCTGATTCCCATCAGCAGACAATGTCCAGCCACCTTTGGCAGGAATGGATCAAGAACATGTACTTTGTGTTTTGTATGAGAAATGTCTTGGTAAAAAATATCCACAGCCCTCCCTGCCAGCCCTATGGCCTTCCTTTCCCTCAGTTTATTGCTGACCATGACATTGCATAGAATGGGAGATCCCTTGGGTCAGTCCAGCCCAGCTGTCCCCTCCCTGTGCCCTCAGGAACACTTGCCCATCCCCACCCATTGCCTGGGGGAATTTCAGACATGCCCTGGGCATGGCAGGGACAGGGCAGGGCTGGATATGGCAGGGCAGGGCCCGGGGGGCAGCGAGATGGGAGTGTGCAGCCTGCAGGGACACAGCAGCAGCTGTGGGACAGCGCAGGACAAGCTGTGCTGGACATGGCCAAGGGCCCTGGCAAGGCTGGCAGTGGCCAGGAGAAGCCAGGCCTTGGTGCCCTGGGGCACAGCAGCGTCTTGCCACCAAGGGCTGTGAGGAGGAGACACCTTGTCCTGAGGCACTGGGGCCTCCTGGCACAGCCCCAGCCAGGCTGGGCACTGTCATCCCTTGTCCTGCCCTCAGCATCCCTCCCTATGCCAGTGCTCCCGGCAGAGCCCTGAGCAGGCGGGGAGGGACAGGATCTGCCTTCCCTGGGGCTGGGGCTCAGGCCTTGGCCTTTCTGCTGCCTCCAGCCAGCCCAGGCTCTGCTCAGCAGCTGAGCTGCCTACACAGAGCCTCTGCCTCCCTGCACTCCTGGCCTCAGGGAGCTGCTGGGAAGAGGCCCTGGGGAGCCTTGGTCAGGAATGGCCCTGGGCCCTCCTTCATGCTCCCAGGGACGGCAGGTTCTTCAAAGGACTTGGGCTTTTGCCTTGGAGTCCTGAGAGGTTTGTGCAACCATGGCCTGCAATTATCTGCTGCAATTAGTCCCTGGAGATTCTCTGTCAGTAACAACACTCAATGGGGCTCATTAATGCTTCAAGGTACTGCAGTTCTTTTAAGGTACTTCCCTTTTTCCTTCCCACACTGAATCTCTGAGAGGTTTGTGCCATCCTGGCCTCCAATTCTCTCCTCCAACAAGTCCATGAGGGGTCTGTGTGGATGGACCTCAGGGGACCCATTCATGCTTTGAGACACTTTGGGTTTTTCCTCGGATTTTGACTCCTGGTTAGGTTGGCGCAATCTCCTCTCAGGCCCTGAGCTTCCAGGGCTCAGCTCTAAATGCACCACAGGGCTCATTGGGATCAAGCAAGTCCTGACAAACCATGGCTCTGCCCTGATTTCCCTCTGCTCTAGTGCAGTCCATTAGGAAGGTTTCCTACAATACTGATGGAAAACTATTTGCAAGAGCTTCCAATAAATCCACATTCCTATTTGAAGAGTATCTTTTATGACTGTTCTATTTAGAGCAGAGGTGAGTGCAGGATTCAGCGACTGATATTGGCCCAGGGACTCTCCTGAGGATGTCTGGCCTAGTCAGAGAAGCTGTGCCTGGAGGTCTGAGGCAGTGTGGACAACCTTGCCCCACATAGCCCAAGCCCGTCCTGTCTCTGCTCAGTCACCTGGGACCTGCTGTGCTTAGAGAACTGGCTGCACTCAGGCAAAGAGGGGTTTTCTTCTTTTATTTTTTGAAGCAATCTAAAACTCCTAAGCTTCCCCATTTAAAACAGACACACTCCTCAAGTGTGTGACAAGCCCTAGGTACCTCCAATGAGGTTCCCCTTCCCCAAGGCAGAGCCCTGCAAGGAATGATGTAGACACACAGGAAGTTCTGCAATGAACACAAATGCAGAGTTGGCTCAGGGCATAATTAGAGCAACTCCTGAAGGACAGACCAGCTTTGCACTCCTTGCAGCTCAAAGCTCCCAGTGGGTCGTTGGGAGGTGTGTGAGTGACTCAAGAGTGAAGGAAGGGAAATGCAGAGAGCCCTGGAAGTGCTTCTGTGCAGACAGGCTGTGGGGAAGGGCACCGCACACCTGCCCTGGGCCGGCTGTGAGGGTGGATCATCATCCCAACCTGCACTGGGCATTGCAAGGGACTGCTGCCATGGACACCGCACTGACCCCAGTGCGCCAGCCCATTGCTCAGGGCTGGTGTCACTGCCCAGAGCCAGAGGGGAGCCCTTGCTGTGGGTCTGTGCCGTGGCCGCCTGCCCTGTGCCGCGCGGGCCGGTCAGGCGCCGCGGAACCTGCAGCAAACAGCAGGGCCAGGGCCAAGGCCAGGTCAGGCAGACAGAAAGGGGCAGTGCTGGGCACTGTTTGCATGGCAGCCCTCACTGGGACACCACACCTGGGTCACCTGGCCTGGCAGGTGCCATGGAAACCCCTGGCAGGGACTGATGGCACAGACCCTGGCACTGAGACGCTGCTGCTGGGCCGGGTGCTGAGCACAGGGCTGGGCACACAGAGATGCTTTTGTTCTTGCTGAGCTCCCACTGAGCCAAAGCCTGGCCTGCCCCTCCTCTGGCCACGCTGGAGAGGGGCTGGGGCTGCGGGGGAGCTTGGGAGGGGACACAGCCAGGACAGGTGACCCCCACTGACCCTGGGGATACCCCAGACCATAGGGCAGGCATCATGCTCAGGGTATAAAGTGGGGGGAACAAGGAGGAAGGGGGGACATTTGGAGTGATGGCTTTTCTCTTCCTAGGTAACACTTAGGCTGGAGGGGGCCCTGTTTCACCAGTGGGCAGGGTCAGCACCAAAGACAGACACCAACTGAAGGAATTGTGTCATTTATATCATGCACAGCTGCAAAGAATTACAAAAGGATAAGCTCAGCAAAGCACATCATCATTAGCAAAGCATTACAAAAGAAGCTCAGCAATGCATCCAGTCATTGCTACCAGAGATTGCCTGGAGTGATTAAGGAAAGATCCATCACCAGTTAGCCTCAGGCTTTACCATCATCCACAGCCACACATCAGCTGGGGGAAGCCAAGGACTGGAGAGTCACTGGGAATTCCTACAGGTGCCTCCACCTCTGCAAGCAATGAGGCTCCAAGCCCAAAGCTGTGAGAGGACCCAGCTTTTACACTGTTAAACAAACAAGCTGGCATCACTGCCACTGCGAGAACATCTGCTTTCATTCTCCTGACTGCTTTCTCCCAAAGCCTGGCCAGGGCTGAAGGAGGAACCAAGGGAGTTGACTTTGATCCTTCACCCCCAAACAAGGCCAGATGGGGCCTTGTCTGTTTCTAAATACAGAAAGATAAATCCATGTTTTATCAAGGAACACATACATTGATCATGTTGGTAATCAAGCTTCGTTAGTGAGTGGATACAAATACAACATTTGCTTGGGAGGTTCATCTAGAGGTGAGCTTTGCCTCAGGGCCTGTTCAGGCCTTGATCACAACCTGTTCAGGCCTTGGTACTTTGATCGGTCCTGAGACCTACAATCAACTACAACCTTTGTAATAATTCTTTCAGTAACACAGCTTAGATTTAGGTATTAGGCATAAAGGCATCTCCTCTTGTTCTACAATTAAGTGCAGTTTAAGTTCATTACTCAGAGCTATTCACGTTCCTTTTAAAACATGCCTAAATAGTTGCTATTCTCTGTTATTTATCAAATGCCTCTCTTTTCTTGAGACTGTCTCTTTTAAGAAAGGTCCCAATACTCCACTTCCCAGCACAAAGTGTCACAGCAACTCACCAAGTGCACACACTGCAATGATGACAGGTCCTGCCACGAATGCGTTTCACAGCAGCCTCTAATTTGGCAGCCACGAAGCCAATCCCACCAAGAAGAATTTTCTTCTTTCTGCCACTCTTCTACTGCTCTTTCTGTCAAGGTGATTCCTGACTGTTGGCCTTCAAACCCATCACTGCTAGCAGTGCAACATCCCCGTCTCCTGATAGCCCAGGTTCCTCCTTGGCCAGCAAGCAGATAATCCAAGGCCATGCGGTTCTCTGGAGTCCCCATTTGTGTTTGTTGGAGCTCATAGGATGTGCTATTGGACATTTTAACAGTATCATTTGCTACCTCTTCTAATAATCCAATGTGCTATTGGACATTTTAACAGTATCATTTACTACCTCTTCTAATAATCCATTCAGCTCATTCATGTAAACTCCACGGGACGGGGCAGCGCACATGGGGCACAGGGTGAACCAGAATCTTTTACTTTCTGAAAACCAAGGCACTCTTTGGGTGGAAAATGGTCTCTGGGCCCTAACTCTTCAGTGTGGTCGTTGCTGAAGGACCCTAAATGGGGGCCCTGCAGCTGGGAGTGGTGAGACACTGACACGGACCAGCTGCAGCACCCCAAGTTCTATTGACATTGGGAGTGATGGTAAAGCACAGGAATCTTCTGACACTGTAGCCTCTATAACTATAACAGGGTTTGGTTTCTCCTGACGGGAAATCTGAGTGAATCCTGTCACACGGATCATTGTATTCCCGTGTCCCACAGCACAGGTTTCTGTAACTGTCCCTTCATTGACTCCGTTACGAGGCAGAGCCCATTGACAGAGTTCTGGCCACCCCACAGGGTGGGCCCTCCAAGGGAACCCCATTCCTCCCAACTTCAGCTGAGAACATACCCAGCAATTAGTGACACTGTGTGCTTTGGCTACCCTGGTCTTTAAATTTCCAAAACATTTTGATGACTGATCCCTTGGTGAAACTCTGGAGGTGTTTTGGCAAACGTCAGTAGTACTTTAGTGACACCGTTCTTCATTCTTTTTGCTCAATCTCATTCAAGTTAGGAACAATAATTCTGTTGTCCATGGAACTGGCACCTTTTTAATTATAGTATAATGCTCCAAGGTCCTTTATTGTTCAGCTTTACCATGTTGTCTGTGGGTAACAAGGCTTGGTGGGGCCCTTTCCCCTTTGGCTGGAAGAGGGCCAGGACCTCTATTTAAAGAAAAACAAAAAGGTAAAGAAAAAAAAAACAAACAATTAGATGAATTGTAAAAGATACAAGTAAAATCCAAGTGCTAGTGAAACAACTTCTGTAACTTTGCATTAAGAGGTAAATGATCTTTTTAAAAAGAGAACTCAGTTATTTACATTATAAATGTGCTGATGGCATGGATTCATCTTACTGACCTCAACAGCCTTTTTTACAGTTTTTGGGGTTTGTTTCCAACATTGTTATTTTAAATTGTGGTCGAAGCAATAGGAAATTGATTGGGGCCCTTCGAGCTCCAGGCAGGACTGGGAATCTCAACTCTGTCAAACCCCAAATCCTTTAGAAGATGACCTTCCTTCTCACTCTGTGAATGAGCTGCACATTCCCTCTGAAATTGACAGGGGTTTCTTACAGATGAAAAATCCCACTTACGGCTTTTTGCTCTGGTTTGGAAGTGGGAAGGGCAATTCTCCATCCATCAGCTCCAGACTGCACTGCCTCAGGAACACAGCTCACTTGCCAGCTTTGGCCACTCGTGGCACGTCTAGAGGAGGAAGAAAGTGCAACTGCACGATTCCAGCCAAAAAGAAATGAAGAATGAATAGTGGAGATCCAGGCATTCCTGTGGAGATTCAGGGGTTCAGCTGGGACTATGGGGAGTTTGGGTCCTTGCCAATTGGATGTGTGTCCCCAGCTGCAATCTCCTGGCCTGCAGGGGAGTCTCACTCACCTGCCAAAGCAGAAAGCTCAGGCACTGTGCTCGGAATTAGGCTTGTCTGATGCAAAGCTGTCAGAGCAATGTGAGGGCAGAGCCAGCCCATCTGTGCCCAGGGCAGAGCCCAGCAGAGCCCTGGCAGAGCCCAGAGCAGCCTCAGCACCCGCAGAGCCCGGCTGCAAGGAGAGAAACCAGAAACCGCCCGTCAGCTGAAGGCTGCTGTCCCCTTGTCCCAGCTGCCCACAGAGCCCAGGCCATGCTGGCTGTGCCCAGAGCTGTGCCCAGAGCTGCCCATCACTGCTGCCTTTGGGAGCAGAGCAGGAGGGCAGGACATTCCCAGCCTGCAGCCAGCCACGGCACATCCAGCCCCTCAGCAGCTGCCCAGAGCAAGAGACTCCTTGTGCTTGTTGCTGTCTCCCAAAAGCTCTGATCCCACCATGCCAAGCAGATGGGGACTCACCTCACGCCATCGTCCGCTGGGAGAAAAGCTGGTCCCAAACGATGTCCTCAGCCTTCTCCAAGGGCACGGCCCATCCACGCTGCAGCTGCTCCCAGGCACTTCCCAATCCTGACTGGACCTTACATAGAACGCTTCCTCTAGAAAAACAAACAACAAACTGTTGAAAAGAGATTAGAGACAAAGGGAAACAAGAAAAAAACTCTTTATCTCTGTCAAGGGCCTGAGGAAGGCCCAACCCCTACATGCTAGGGAAAATCCCACCCAAAGGGGAGAGAAGCCCACACTTTCTCTCTTCCCTCCTACACTGCCCCCCAAAAAAACAGTGCTCCCAAAGCAAACAAGGGCAGTGGAGCAGCCCAAGCCCTTCCTTGCCTGCAAAGCAAAGCAGCCCCTGCACAGGTTCTGGAATCCCACCTCTGCTCCCACCATGGAGGTTTGTTTGTGTCAGGCTGGCTGCCCCAGCCCCAGCCCCAGCCCCAGCCCCAGCCTCAGCCCAGGCCATGCTGGGTGCTGGGGGCTGTTGGCAGGGCCAGGAGCCAACCCCCATCTTGTATCCACCCAACCCGTTCCCCCAGCCCTGCCAAAAAGCAGCTGGGCAGCGACTGAAGTTGCATCTGCCCCAGCACAGGGGGAACCTTTTGTTCCCAGCCAGGCTGTGAAATGCCCAAATCTGGGAGCATTTCCCCGGCTGTGGACTCATCTGCGAATTTGCTGTGGAGCCAGGCTTTGAAGACGGTGCCAGAAGTCCATCATCTTCAGCTGCCAGTGGCCAACTTGAGGAAGAGTTTGTCATCCTTGATGTCATCCTCACTGTCTCCAGCAGCAGCAGCCCCAGCTGGTACAGCTTCTCCAGGGGCTCCTTCTCCTTCCCTGGGGCCAGCCCAGGCTGTCAGGGTTCTGCCCAGGGCCCCAGCTGTCAGGGAAGCAGGACACGCAAAACCAGCTCGGATGGCAGCCACCAGTGCTGGGCAGAGCAGCTCAGCTGCAGCACAAGGGCTGTGTGTTCCCACCCAAAGATCCCAGTGCATTGATACAGGCAGGGAAAAAAGTCTGGGTTTCCTTGCTTCTGATTGCCAGGGCATGTGTGGACCTGTAACTTACCAGGGCCCTGGAGCAAAGTGTGCATTTGGCTCTCTCCCTTCTTCTATGGCAGGTGAATATCCTGTATCCAAGGTTCACAGAACAGGTCTTCTAATGAAGGTTTGTCCAAGAAGTGCATGGATAAACACCACCTGATAAGATCTTGGCACTCTGGGCAGAGAAACCAGAAACCACCGGTCAGCTAGAGAAGGCTCCTGTCTGCTTTGCCCCACTCTTCCCATGCCCAGGCCATGCTGCTTTTGTGCTCAGAGCTGTGCCTAAACTTTCCCATCAATTCCCTGTTGTGGAGGAGAGCAGGAGAGCAGGACATGTGCCACCTCCTCAGCGGCTGCCAGAGCGAGATGCTCACAAGCTGCTGCTGTCTCCCAGCACTGGTATTCCCCCGTGGCCAGAGATGAGGATCCACCTGGAGAGAGCCGCTGTGGCAGCGAGAGCTGATGGTCCCAGCTGATCTTCCGGCCCCTCCTGAAAGGGTGCTGCCCGCAGACCATCTGGTGCAGCAGGATGCCCAGGGACCAGATTGTTGCTGCCTCTCCATAGTACCAGCCCAAGTGGGTCCATTCCGGGGGGCTGTATGACAGTGTTCCTGTGGAATACAGATGGAGTTCATCAGGGGGATGCTGCTGCTCCACGAGCCTGGCCCCAGCATCCCTGGGCGTGCAGGGGCTGCCCCAGTGGCACACGGGGCGACTGCTGCACTCTCGCCAGCACCTGGGACTTGTGTACAAACTCAGGGCTGGACAAGAAGCCACTGGTGCTGGAAGAGGGCAGCAGAAGCCCCGGCAAGGCCTGACCATGACATGCAAAGCAAAAACCCACTCAGGGCTGGGGGAAAAAAACATGTCCTTATCCTCCCTGCCTGCAGTGCCCCAAAAATATTATGAAGCCAAGACAAACAAGGTGAGTGGAGCAGCCCAAGCCCTTCCTCTCGCCTGCACACCAAACTGGCTGGTGCACTGGTCCTGGACCCCTCCTCTGCTAGCCCCACGCACAAGTGCTTTTGTCAGGCTGGCTGCTGCTGCTCTAACCCCAGCCCCAGGCAGAGTGGTGGGCAAAGGCTGCCAGTGGGGCTGGAAGATGCCTCCCCACCCAGCCCTGCTCAAAAGCAACTCAGCTGAAGACTCAGTACCCTGACTGGCAGCAAAAGGGAGGATCCTCGCTGCCACAGCCAGCTTGGCCTGTGAGATGCTGGGCCATGAGATGGTGGGACCGGGAGCAGACCCCTGCCCAGGCTCACCTGCAAAGTGAGTGTAGGCTGTGTCTTGCAGGTAGGTGCCACAGCCAAAGTCGATCAACTTTGCCTGGCCAGTGGCCAGGTCAACCAGGATGTTCTCTGGTTTGATATCACGGTGCAGGACCCCTTGGCTGGTGCAGTGCCGCACGGCCTCCAGCACCTGGCGGAACAGCTGCCGTGCCACCTCTTCAGACAGGAACCTCCGTGTCCGAATGAAATGCAGGAGGTCCTGAGACCGCTCCGGCCGCTCCAGCACCATCACGATGTTGTTGGGGAGCTCAAGCCACTCCAGCAGCTGGACCACGCCAGGGAAGCCAGTGGACACCTTGTCCAGCAGCACGATCTCCAGGGGTGCGCTGGTGCCGTCGGGCTGTGGGAGGACCACGGTGCCACCAGTGGGACTGATGTCGTGCCAGGGCTGGGGAACCCCTCGGCCAGCCCGGGATGCTCTGCGCCCTGCGCTGGCCCCACGCCCGCTCCCCATCGAGGGGTCCTGGTGGCTTCCCCCATGCCGGGCCTCGCCTCATCCCCGCCCGGCACGGCCCGGCTGTTCCCGCTGGCCCCGCTCACTCACCAGCTCGTCACAGTGCCGGATGCGGTTCCGTGGCACCCTTTTGATGGCCACCTGCAAGCCAAACGCACCACCGGGCTCAGCTCGCCGCCCGCCCTGCCGAGCCCCATCCTCCTGCTTCCTTCTCCTCCTTCCGCCTCCTCCTTCTCTTCCTCCTCCATCCTCCTCCTCCTCCTCCTCCTGCGCCCGCCGCCGGCCCCGCCACTCACCGGGGCACCGTCCGAGAGCCGCGTGGCTGCGAAGACGCTGCCGAAGCCGCCGCGCCCCAGCAGCGAACCCACTCGGTAGCGCTGCTGCAGCGCCTCCTGCGCCTTCCCTGCGGGCGGGACGCGGCTGTCAGCGCTCGGCCCGGGGCCAGGAGCGGCCCCCGAGCGCCCCTCAACCGCCTCGGGCCGGCCATCCCCAGGCCTTCGGTCTCGGGAACGGGACACGGGAGGCTCGGGGCCGGGGCCACGCTGCTGAGCAGCGGCGGAGCTCGGGCCGGGGAAGCCACGGCGGAGGCGGCAGCGGCCGTGCCGCGTGTGTCCTCCGCGGGGCCCGGGAGGAGCCGGGGCCGGGGCCGGGGCCGGAGCCTGCGCCGGGGCCGGGGCCGGGCTCGGGCCAGGCGGAGCCAAAGGGCCCAGCCCCAGGCACTGATGCCCGCCCAGCAGCGCCACTGCCAGCACAGCCAGAGCCGGGCGGAGGCGAGACCGCGGCGGGGCGGGCGGGGACGGGGACGGGGCAGCCCCGCCCGGGGCCGGGGGCGGGCCGGGGGCATGGCCCGGCCCGGCATGGGGGAGAAGGAGGCGGGGAGAGGGGAGGGACAGCGGGTAAGGGACACCGAGAGGACAGCGGGAGAGAAAGAAGAGAAAGAAGAGAAAGAAGAGAAAGAGAAAGAAGAGAAAAACTGCTTTTGCTGCCGCTGCTGCCGCTGCTGCTGCCGCCGCTGCTGCCGCCGCCGCCGCTGCTGCCTCTGCAACTGAAGCACCGAGGCCGTTTGTCCGCGTGTCCGTTCCCCGCTCGCCCCACGGCCGAGCCCCACGCGCCCCGGGGACAGCTCCTTCATCTGTCCAAACACGGGAACTTTGCAGTGTTGAGCCCAGATCCAGAGTCCTGACTCCTGCACACTGGCAGAGGAATCCCCTGCGCTGTGTCGCTGCTGTGCATTGTCCTTGCTGAGGTTCAAACACTATTGGGGCACATTCCCTTGGTGTAGGATTCATACCTGACCCAAGCATTGCACTTACGTCTCCAGCGTTGCTTTCCAGTAGAAACAGGGGAAGGAAAACTGCGTGTAGCTCCTGGTGTTTTAGAGTGTTTATAACTTGCTAAGTGACCCATCTTAGAGGTGAGATGCATTGGGAATTCATGGCATGGAGAAGTCGTGAAACATGGAAAAGGGGAGCATAGAAATAAAGAGGAAAACATCTTAGATAGTTTCTTTCATTTTCATTTCACTTCTGCAAAGCTGTTCCACTTTTCCAGGAATCTTCCCCTGTCTGCTCTTGTCGAGAAACTCTCATGGAGAGCAAGGTCGAGCTTCTGTCCCAAGATTTGCCACCTACTGCAGCTTCTCTTGGCTTTCTACACTGCACTGTGTGTGCAGCACGACTTTTGCAGCAAAGCAGGCCAAATGTTTGGAGAACTTTACATGTCCTTTCTTTTCCTGGGGGGTGGGGGAGTTGTGCCACTGGTGAAGTGGCACAGTTGTGACTGTTTGTCCTGGTTTAGGGCAAATGTTGTGAGGAAACCTCCAAAAGGAATCTGTCTACAAATGAAGTTCAAGCAGCCCCTCCCCCTACTATTTCAGGAGAAGACTTCCCTGGAGAAAAGTGAAAAAAAAGCAGTGTATTTAACAAGTAAAGTATTCACAAGCATGACTAATATGAAATAAAACCCCTCACAGTTCTGAAGAGATGGCAATTCAGAAAGTCCTTTTTGTGGGTTGTAGTTGGCTCACTCGGTCTCTTCTCAGTCCCTCTGGCCCTGGAATGCAGGGTCCCAGATCTCGGTGGGCCACAGGTGTGAGCTGCCAGTGTTTTTCTGGGTTTTCAGTCCAGAGCAGGTTTAAACAGTTCCAAGAAAAAGGAAAGCCACAGTCCGAGCTGAGCCTTCTCTGCCTCAGCTAGCTAAAAACCAAATTGCTAGACCTGGGCTGTGAAGACACCGAGAAATTTCCAAATCTGGGCAGTGGTGGTGCCAGCAAACACCACACCTGGGTGGTGTTGGAACTGGAAATTAATGGCTTTTGGCTTTCTGTGCCAGCAAATCCCTGGACTTGGGATGTGCTGGCACTAAGAAGTTTTCAGATCTGGGCGCTGGCGGGGCCAGCAAACACCAGATCTGGGCCGTGTTGTTGGCAGCAAGAGAAATCTGCCAGATCTGGGCACTGCTGGCACCAGGAAATTTCCAAACCTGGGTACTGGCGCAGCAAAAAAAAAGTGGGCAGGGCTAGACCTAGTGCCAGGAAGTTGCCAGGTTTTGGATTTCTGTGCCCGCAAATTGCTGCAATTGGGCTGTGCCTGAAGAGGGAAATTTCCAGATCTGGGCACTGGCAGTGCCAGCAAAGACCACATTTCAGGCTCCAGGTGCCGGGAAGGACTGGATCTGGACCCCTTCCTCTTTTCGTTCCTTCCTTCCTGGGGTCCTGCTGCCAGCAAACCCCAGACTGGGTGGTGCCGGGCAACGGGAATTTGCCAGGATTTAGCTTTCTTTGCCAGCAAATTGCTGGACATGAGCGGTGACAGAAGAGGGAAATATCCAGATCTGGGCACTGGTGGTGCCAGCAAACACCAGTGGAACCTTCTGGTCCTCACCCAGACGGATGACCAGTGGTTTCCCCGAGAACTGGGTCTGGTGACTTTACAAAGAAAGACTGCTTTGATCTGGTTGTCTGGAAACAGAAGTTCAACGAAGGCGAACACAACAAACAGGACGGCGTGCAGAGTACAGAGAGCGAATGAGAAGAAAGCCTGGGTCCAGTGTCTAGCAGGGATATTGATGCATTTATATATGGGGAGGGGTAAAGGCGGGATCTGAGGGCAGGATCCAAGAGGAAGGAACGATTCAGAATATGACAATTTTTGCAGTAAAAAGTAAGCAATGGTGGCAAAGAGAAGTCAGAACTTTCTAGTAACTATCTGCATAACTGAACAAGAGGATTATGGGTGGGAGCTCCTGCTCACCCTAACCAGAGAGGGTTTTCCCAAGGCTTTACATCAAGGTCTCCTTCTTCTTTTAAACCAACCCCAACAGACCAGATCTGGGCAGTGCTAATGCCAGCACCGGGAAGCTACCAGGTTTTGGCTTTCTTTGCCAGAAAATTGCTGCATTTGGGTTGTGCTGACACTGGGAAATTGCCAGATCTGGGCACTGGCAGTGCCAGTGCATGCCAGATCTGGGCAGGGAAAGTGCTGGCACTGGGAAATTGCCTAATTTTAACTTTCTCTGCCAGCATGTTACTGGAATTATGCTGTTCAGGAATCCAAAAAATTCTGGATCTGGGCACTGGCGGTGTCAGCAAATACAAGATTGGGTTGGTGTAGGCACCATGTCTATGCCTGGTTTTGGATTTGTGTGCCAGCAAATTGCTGGACTTGGGCTGCACCGGAACAGGGAAATTTCCTGGTATGTGCTGCATGAATCTTTTAGATCACAGCAAGTGAGTCCATACACAAAAGCATCCAAATTCTCAGAGAGGGAGTCAAGAAACTGCAAATAGAAGATGATGAAGAGTGGCTCAAATGACTATTCAAAAAGTGGAACTTATCTGGTTGGGTTTAATTTTTGGTCAGATGGGTTTGCTGATTTTTGGAGCTGTTGTTGTTGTGTTTCTATTGTTACCCTATTTTGTAAGTTGTCTATTAAGAGCTGTCCATAAATCTTTACAGAAAAATTTTCTAAAGAGAGGGGAAGATGTGGAAACACACCTGGCTGGAATGAGTGGTGGTTTGGCCTCAGTATGAGACCACGGGGAACAGGACACCTAGTCAGGTCATAGTGAGACGAGTGGGGCCATGGGAGTCAATATGTTAATAGAACTATCCAACATTTGGTCA
This sequence comes from Taeniopygia guttata, assembly GCF_048771995.1. Lineage (NCBI taxonomy): Eukaryota > Metazoa > Chordata > Aves > Passeriformes > Estrildidae > Taeniopygia > Taeniopygia guttata. Next base: position 4,154,491 of record NC_133057.1, read on the forward strand.
GGTTTCTGGTTCTTGTTCTCAGTTGGTTTGGAACCTGTTGTGTGTAAGGTCATGTTCCAAGTTTGTGATTGGACCCTTGCCCTCAGAAGACCCCTCTGCCTTGTTTCGTTCACCATGCCCCTGGGTCTTTGGATCTTGCCCCCAGACTATGCAGTTTTTCACATTTGTTATTTTGTTATTAAAGTCTTTATTTTTTGGGCAAGACCATGGTACCCATTCCTCATTTATTTTGCCAGTTCCCCCAGCCAAGCCAAACTAGGGATCAGAGCGAGAGAAGACTGCGACAATGGAGTGGTAGGAAGTGCAAGGGAACACAGAGAGAGGTTGGCCCAGCAATTCAGGGTTGGAATAGGAAAGGCAAGCCAAGTTAGAGGAGGGGTGGGAGTGGCAAGGCAATGGAGGAGAAGAAAGAAGTAAGCAGATGACGTCGCTGAGGCAAATGGTCTGCAAGGTAATGCAAGGCAAGGGAGGGGTAGCAGTGCCATGCAAGAAAAGGGCTGGGCCTACAAGGCAAGGCAAGTGACAGGTAGGCAAGTGAAAGAGAATAAGGAGGAGTAATGCAATGGCAGGGGAAAAAGGAGTAGGAAAGTCAAGGTAGGGTATGAGTGAGCAGTGGAATGCATGATAAGGGAATTGTAAGATGGGCAATGGAAGGACACAGAGGCTTCAGTAAAGCAAGAGTAGGGATGGTCAGGCATGGCAAAAATATTTGGGGTAGGGTAAGAAAGGCAAGACAAGGCAAGGCAGGAGTAGGCAAGGAAGTGAGACTCAGGAGAAGGAGGCAACAGAAGGCAAAGCCAGGGAAAATAGCAGAAGAAAAGTCAAGATAGGGGATGGGTGAGCAAGGCAATGCAAGGCAATGGAGTCATAGGAAAGACAAGGGAAAGACATGAGAGATCAGTAAGGCAATACATAGCTGGAGAAGGCAAGGCAAGGGACGAGAAGGATGTGAATGGCAAAATAAAGCAAGGAGGGTGTAAAATGGGCAAGGCAAGGCAACAGGAATGCCTTGCATGCCTATCCCCACCTTGACATAGCTAAATTTATCTTCCCTGCCCTTCCATTGTCTTGTCTTCCCCTGCTTAGTCCTACTAACCTTGCCTACTCTAACCTGACACTGCTTCACTGACCCCTGTGTATCTTTTCCTTTTCCTTCCTACCACCATTCCCTTTCATTGCCTTGCTTACCCATCCCCCACTTTCACCTCCCTACCCCTTTCTTCCCTAGCCTTGCTTTGCCTTGCCTTCCCTTCCTTTGACTTGCCTTGCCTTTTCTACTCTCCCTGCCTTGTCTTAGCAACCCCTTTTTGCCTTTCCCTTGTCCTTCCTTCAACTCCACTGCCTTGCATTGCCTTCCTCACCCATCCACAACCTTGAACTTCCTATCCCTTTTTTTCTTGTCCTTGCCCTGCCATCTCCTCCTTGCTGTGCATGGGCGAGCAAGGCAACGCAAGGCTTGCATTGGACTTTGCATTGCTTTCTGAGCCCTGTGTGTCCTACTTTTACCCTTCCTAACACTACTTCCTTGTTTTGCCTTGTTGCTCACCCATTCCCCATCCTGAGGTTTTATCGGGGACCAGTTTCCACATATGTCAGACAAACCCCCCCAGTGCTGACAGGTACATTTTCTTACTAATATAAAATATTACATACATATCATTCTACTGGCATGATTTATCTTTATTACATATAACAATCCCCACCCTTCTACATTAACCCATCAATTCATGCCTAAAAACTCTATATTTAATGATTTCTTCCCTTAGTTTGGTGCAATTACTTTTAATCTTACCTAAAAAGAAAGAACCCTCAGTTCCCTCTTAGTTCCCATCACCCCATTCTTCTGTTGGAATTTCTTGGTAAAGCCTGTAAGTATTCCCTTCTTCTTTTACTTGCCCCTCGAACTTGGCCAACGCCTCTGCTGCTCTGCTGTGTGGGTTTTCTTCACCTAGTTTCATTATTTTAGATACCTGATTTATTTTTCCAGTTGCACACTCTGGGTCCGTGGGCATGGCTGCTACCTGCATCACTTGTACCACTGAGTGTATTAACCTGATAAAGCAGGGTACCATGCAGGGCAGGAATATGATTCCGGCTATTGAACACAATGCAAAAAGTACGACCTTTTCCCCCCAAGTGCTATCAAACAAATGGTCCCATCAGGATGCTTGGAGGATGGAGTTCCACTTTTGCACTGGAACGTGTTTACCCTTTTGATTTCAGTTGCCAAGCCTCTGATGGTCTCTTTAGTTCTTGTGCCACCTGCTTTATTTTATTCTCCGGGTCCACCCCCTCTTTATTTCTTGAGAAGCAGAATGTCCTATCATGTTGCAGACAGACCCTGTCATCCTGATCCTCTAAAAGGTCAAGGATAACTGGTTCATTTTCGAGGGACAATTTATTCTTATATTTCGAATTCCCTCCAACCCAATATGTCTTTCCACCCATCACACACATTCCCAATTGATTATTATCATAACACAGTGGTTTAGCCTGAAAATAAGCTACAAATACTGACTCCATTTTTCCCCCAACCCATAATGTGCGATTACGCTTATCACAGATAGGGACAGGTATTCGTTCAGCATTCCTCTTGCATGTTTTGTGCTCTGACTGCCTGTTCTTAGGGGTCGCCCTTTTTAGATCACACTTTATTTTCTTACACTTCCCCTGTTGAGTGCCATTGATGGGACTATGTCCTCTTATCTTGTCCTGGCTGCAGTTCCTGGGGTTGGGAATGTTGGAGCCCCCAATTCCCCTTGTCCCCTCCGGGCATTCTGTACGCATGGTACGTCCTCGCCGCCGGGGCCTCGTACATCCGTGCTGGGTAAGCAACCTGAATGTGTACTAATTTTGAGGCACATTGCTAGACTCAGGATCATCAGGACCCCCACTATGAAAACTCCTCTATCTCTGCCTTCGCCCAACTGGGTTGCAACCAGCGGCAGGGTAAACCATCTTCTTGGCAGCAGGAGTAGTTGTCTGTGGTGTTGTACCTGGCCCGAGCTGCATCCCTCCGTTTAAAGATGCCCCACCTTGATAGTTTAACTGAGTCTGCGCTGCAGGGTACTTTGTTTAATCTCCGGCACTCAGCAGTAATGATCTGAGCTTTTGACCTTAGTTTTCCCTTCACCCCATTTTGGAATAGGTGAAACCACACTAAGGAATCAACTTCAAGTATACCCAGACTAGTGGTGAGCCCTAAAACACGGCTAGTCAGGCACTGTTCTTCCTCCTGGCATTTATCACACAAACCCTTTGTGTTTGTATTGCTATATCTGTAGTTAAGAGGACAAAACAAAACAAAACAGAACAAGAGCCTTCCTAATGAGTGACAAAGGAGCCTCTCTCCAAGTTTTGATGAGCACCTTGTCCCTGGGTTGCACTTTATGTATGGAGAAACCAAAGGGGGTACTTTGTGTTATTATTCTCTGCCTTCACAATTCCTGCAGATTCTTGTTCATGGACATGTGGTACGGCTGGATCTGTCCATCTTCTACCCTCGGGTGCCCCACCAGCATGCCGTGTTCATAGGGCATCCCATATAGCATTTTAAAGGGTGACAGCCCAGTCTCAGAATGAGACAGGGTCCAAATATGTAACAGGACTAAGGGGAGGCATTTTAACTAGGACATTTTGTTTCCAAAATCAATTTAACCAATTGAGCTTTTAGTGTTTAATTCATTCTCTCTACTTGAGAGAATGATTCACTTTTTGTCAAATCATACACCCTTACACCTCTTGTTTCACCAATTCATAAATCCCCTTACACTTGAAGAATCTCGGGAACTGCTCTGTCAGGGCCTGAGCTCTCCAGTGTGTCTGTTGATGTAGTCTCCTTAGGATTTTTCTGGTATAATCTTTAGACAATAGCTCCCTCCCATTGGGCAATTTCCACTTACCTCCTTCTAGCTGGCCTCCTATTTTTTCTTCCCCCTCAGTTTCTTTTGGGGAAGGATGTGAGGGATATTTCCAGACCTTCCCTTCTTCGATTCCCGGGGTACTTACCTTCAGTAAAGCCGCACTTTTAGCTTCTTTGTCTGCTAAGTTATTTCCTTGGGCCCTAAACTGCATTCCTGTTTGTGCCCTTTCACGTGGACTATGGCAATTGCTTCTGGCCCTCTAATGGCCTTTAAAATTTGCCTGATTATTTTTTCATGCACTAGCCCTCGTCCCCGAGTGTTAAGTAGCCCTCTTTCTTCCCAAATTTTTCCAAAAGTGTGTACCACTGCAAATGCATATTTTGAATCTGTGAAGATCGTTCCCCTTTTCCCCTTTAATTTCTGTAAAGCTCTTAAATACTGCATACAGTTCACAAGTTTGTGCTGACTATGTGGCATTCAGGGGTTCTGATTCTATTACTTCCCCCAGGGGAGGGGAAACGGAGGCGGCGCCAATAAGGATAGGACAGAGGCGGGGAAAACACCCCAGGAAAGCAGGAGACCCCGGGGACAGGGACGGGGATGGGAAAGGTGGGGGGTGGGGGGGAGGTGGGGGGTTACAGGAGAAATTACAATTCCCCACAGGTAGCCAGCCCAGAGATGGGTCATTCCTCAAGGTGATCCAGGGAACACCTGGATGATGAATATGTGATAAATATCTAAGATTCAGATAGCCAGAGTCATCAAGTGATACATCTCAATGCGGATTCCAGGGAACTCAATCATGGATGTACATCACTCCCCGGACATGGTTTTGTTCAGCTCACGGCAGAGAAAAAGACTCCACATAAATATGTGAAATTCTGAAAGGAAGAAAATGGAACTCTGCCCCGGGCAGAGTAAACTGTATAAAAAGCAATCTAACAGGATGGTCGGCGTGAACATAGGAGACCTTCTGCTTTAAAAGTCGGACCTGTGTTTCACCCAGTGCTGATCCCGGACTCGGCACTATTTTTTATCTCAGGCCTAATCTCAGTTGTGAGATAAAAATCTATTTTTATTAATTATGAAATTTGGCTTGATCATTTTTACCTGTAACAACTTGTTTCAGCAAAGGCCTCCATGCTAAAGTAAGGAAATGTTGAAGTAGCTGTGATCCCATGAGAAGTTTGAACAGAGAAAAAGAACAGAGTGGTAAGACCTTGCACCCTCAGGGAGAGAAGACCTCAGTTCCCAGAGATGAAAATTATTTCAGAAATAGATGAAGAGAACCTTTGCTCTTAAACAGCTCATCTTTAAACTAATACCCCATAAGCTGACATGGCCCATAAACACAGCTGTGGGAAAGGCTGTGAAAAAATGGGAGAGACTGTACAATTGCAGATTTTTCCAGGCAGCTGCTATTCGTGGAAATGAAAAGCCATGAGAGAACTGTTTTCTTGTGGAGAAGTCTCCATAACATTAACATGAGGAACTTTTCTCCCTAAGTGAAGTGAAGAAAGACTATTCTAGAGGTGGTAAACTGACTGAAAATTTTAGATTTTGCTTCTTTACATTGTCAGGTTGTATGGAGAGGAAAAGTGTTCTGACAGTTCTGATCCTCATTACTCTTTTTTTTAGTTACTGTTAATAAACTTTTCTTCAAGACCTTTTAAAGTTTTGAGCCTACTTTGCCGTTCTCCTAATCCTATCTCACAGCAAGAAATGAGTAAGTGTATGCTAGTGAGTGCACTGGTAATTAGCCAACACTGAACCCACACACTAATTAATGCATTGACGGAGAAATCTCAAATTGGTGAACCAAGACAACTACACAAACTTCCTCATGAACTGCCCCAGACAGGAAGGAAATCAAGGCAGAGCCGTGGTTTGTCAGGACTTGCTTGATCCCAATGAGCCCCATGGTGCATTTGGAGCTGAGCCCTGGAATCTCAGGGCCTGCGAGGAGATAGCACAAACCTTTCCGGGAGTCCAAGTCAGAAGAAAACCCCAAAATGTCTCAAAACATAAATGGGTCCTACTGAGGTCCAGCCCAATGCAGGCTCCTCATGGACTCCTTGGAGGGGAGAAGTGGAGGCCAGGATGGCACAAAAACCACTCAGAGACTCAAAATGGCACAAAACCCGCTCACTTTGGAAAGGAAATTCTAATGTACCTTAGAAAAGTTGAGTATCTCAAAGCATTAATGAGCCCCACTGAGTGTCAGTACAAAGCTCTCAAGGGACTCATTAAAGCAGATAATTGGGGCCATGATTGCACAAACCTCTCAGAGTCTGTATCAAAAGGGAAACACCAAGTACCTTAAAAGAACTGCAGTACCTTGAAGCATTAATGAGCCCCACTGAGTGTTGTTCCTGACAACAGAGACTAATTCCAGCAGATAATTGCAGGCCATGGTTGCACAAACCTCTCAGGACTCCAAGGCAAAAGCCCAAGTCCTTTGAAGAACCTGCAGTCCCTGGGAGCATGAAGGAGGGCCCAGGGCCATTCCTGACCAAGGCTCCCCAGGGCCTCTTCCCAGCAGCTCCCTGAGGCCAGGAGTGCAGGGAGGCAGAGGCTCTGTGTAGGCAGCTCAGCTGCTGAGCAGAGCCTGGGCTGGCTGGAGGCAGCAGAAAGGCCAAGGCCTGAGCCCCAGCCCCAGGGAAGGCAGATCCTGTCCCTCCCCGCCTGCTCAGGGCTCTGCCGGGAGCACTGGCATAGGGAGGGATGCTGAGGGCAGGACAAGGGATGACAGTGCCCAGCCTGGCTGGGGCTGTGCCAGGAGGCCCCAGTGCCTCAGGACAAGGTGTCTCCTCCTCACAGCCCTTGGTGGCAAGACGCTGCTGTGCCCCAGGGCACCAAGGCCTGGCTTCTCCTGGCCACTGCCAGCCTTGCCAGGGCCCTTGGCCATGTCCAGCACAGCTTGTCCTGCGCTGTCCCACAGCTGCTGCTGTGTCCCTGCAGGCTGCACACTCCCATCTCGCTGCCCCCCGGGCCCTGCCCTGCCATTGCCAGCCCTGCCCTGCCCCTGCCATGCCCAGGGCATGTCTGCAGTTCCCCCAGGAAATGGGTGGGGATGGGCAAGTGTTCCTTAGGGCACAGGGAGGGGACAGCTGGGCTGGACTGACCCAAGGGATTTCCCATTCCATGCAATGTCATGGTCAGCAATAAACTGAGGGAAAGGAAGGGCATAGGGCTGGCAGGGAGGGCTGTGGATATTTTTTACCAAGACATTTCCCCATAAGTCAAGCAGGGACTTGGAGACCCCATAAGGTGCATGAGGGGCTAGGGTCCCTTGTCACACACACAGGGATATTTTAGGTTCCGTCTGAGGCATGGAGGGCACTGGCCCTGCCTCCATCAGGGCCTGGCACAGACAGCCCCGCAGGCAGAGCGGCGGGACCGGCACCGCTCAGCGCCCGTGGGGATGGAACCGATGCCAGAGGAGCCAGGGGGGCCCTGAGCAGGGCTCTGGCGCTGCCCCCCCGGCTCTCCTGGGCCTGTGGCCATCCCGGACACCAAGGGCTCGCTCTGTGCCGCGCTCTCCCTGCCCAACGGGGCTCTGGGTCAGCACCCGGCTCCTGCCGCTGCCTTGAGAATGCTGAGGGCCATTCGGGGGTGGAACTGAACTTGCCAGGGAGAGAATTCATTGGGGAATTGTTTAGGCCTTTTACAGACTTGTTTAGGCTCTCTTCAAGTTTAGAAACAATTTAAATCCCAGGCTAAATCATGTGGTTTAACCTGTGGGGATTCCTTGAAAACGCTTTGTAACTCCCCGTGGTGCCGGGCCGTGTCCCAGCGAGCACCAACACCCAGGAGCTCTGATGCATGCTGCACGGCTGGCACCAGGGAAACAAGTCAACATCCCTACAGCTGCCCGCTCTGCCTGCAGGGTGTCACGCAACAGCAATGCTCCAGCAAGAACAGGCATTTTTACATCCTCAGGACGATGTGCTCTTGTGGTCCTGGTGGTGTGTTGTATTGTGTTATTTAGTTTGTTCAGTTTGTTCAGTGGTTTAGTCCTGAACCCCCTGGTAAGTGGTCCTGCCCTCCCTTGCCTCCACCCAACCCAATGTCAATCCTCCTTTCCCTCCTCCCCTGAAATGTTGCCCTTCTGAGGACCCCACCCCTGGACCTGTCCATCACTCGGCAGCCCTTCCTTTCTTTCTGGAAGGTTCTACCCAGAACATCGAGTGATAGGCTGGACAGACATGTCTCCTCCTACCCTCTTTCCCCATTGGTGTTCCTTCATGTATTTACCCAAATTTCCACACCCCTGTTTGATCTCATTGGCCCACGTAGAGCCATCCCCTGGTTGCCACCGTTATAAGCCTGTGCAAAAGCCTGCTCGAGGTTTTTGCAGACAGTTTATTCTGTGACGGAGGTAGTTCTTCTGAGCTGCTAAATAAGGTTGGATTACAAATCCCTGCAAAAGACGACTCCTTGCCTTTTTCATCATCACCAAGTTCTCCCTGGAGTTCAGGAATTCCGAACCCAAAGGTGCCGTTTTTACCTCCCGAGGATTGGGAAGGTGGCCAGTGCTGACCTCGGTGTCCAGCTGAGCCAGGCAAGCATTTTCCAGGACAGACGCCGTGGCAGTGGTGGATGAGAGAGAAAAGCCAAAGGTGACGGACTGAACTTGACTGTAGGAGAGGGATGGCTCAGCAGAGGACCTGGGGACCTGTGGTGCCAGCCAGTGACCGGCCACTCAGACAGAGCAGGAAGGCCCCAGACTATCACACTTCAGCTGGGAGGGTATAAAAGCCAAGAGGTTCTTTGTTCAGGATCCCCCAGAGGCACCAGCTCAAACTGCCACTGTTCCAGCACAATAAAATTGTTTTAAGGATCCAGAGGTCCGACACTCTGCTATGGAGGACATTTCACATTTCCAATCTTTTAGGCACTTAGGACCTTCTAATTTTGCTTTGCAGCCAAGAAAAATATCCCCCAAATGTGCACAAATCACTCCTTTAGCTTTTCCTCCTGTTATTTTAATCTGACTTTTACATTGTTGTCTGCTATCTTGTCCTCATCTTTCCAAAATTCCTGTGCCTATTTAAGTCCAGCCAGGGATGGTGCACACATTTTGTTTAGTTCTGCAGCGATTTATCCCCAGCAATCCTGCTGACCACACCCATTTCAATGTTGCAAAAACCGAACTCTGGGCTGCAGTATGTGAATCACGCTCTGGTGTGTGAGATGGCAGGGCACCAGAGCAGGCACTGAAGAAGGGACGTTCCGTAGGTTGGTGAAGTCACTACCAGAACTCAGTCTAGCTCTCAGAACTCCGGCGCCACTCCAGGAGTGGGGAACTGCCTCGCTATGGGCATTTACCAGAGGCAGAACCTTTAGAGCCACTTGCTCTAAGGTGCCAGACACAAGCCACCACAGGGACCGGGCAGACGAGAGAGGAGGCAGCTCTCCGTCTTGAGGTTCCACAAGAAAGAGTTTATTTCGGGTGAAGAGAGCAGAAACAGAGAGCCCACGGCACTCCTGTGCAAGATACAAGTCAAGGGGTGGATACAAACAGCTCACCAAGAGGGAATCCTCAGGGGAGGAGTGAGGGGATCACATCCAGTGTCTGGAGCCCATTGGGGTAGGAGGGTGGAGAGGATGGGTCACACGGGCCAATGGGGCCTTGAGGAATTGGGGCATTCCAAAAAGGCTTTGCAATCAGGGATTGTCCCGATGGGAAAGTGCCAGGGAAGGTTCAGGGACCAAGGGGCTGGGTTGCTATGACAGGCAGGGAAAGAGCTGGAACAAGGGGCGGGGAATGGCATGGGGGTCAGCTTTGAGGGAGGGTAAAAGCCAGGGGTGAACAAACTCGGGGAGAACATGGGGATACAACAGAAGGAACCACCTAAGAAGGAAACAGTAAATGAAATTTGTACTGCAACAATCAAGAGCATCTGCAGGGACACAGTCTGACCAGCAATGTCAGCAGGCAAAATAAAGGTTTTGCTGAGCAATGGCCCTTGGATGAAGCAAAATATTTACACTCAGGGCAGTCCATTTGTACAGAAAGAGGGTACACTCTGGGGTACAGCTAAGGCCATGAGGTCCCAGCAGGCTCTGGGGGCGCAGCAGGCTAGGGACAGATCAGGCTCTGAGGTCACAGAGGTCCCAGAGCTCCGTGGTTCCAGAGCACCACAACGCCCGAGCAGGCAGTCCTTGAGCACAACTGCTGCGGCAGCAGCGGCGGTGGCAGCAGTGGTGCTGACATTGGGACAGCGGTGTCAGGACAGTGGTGGCAGCAAGAGCGGCGGGACTGGCACAGGGCAAGGCACCATGGCCCTTGCTCTGCGCCTCCTCCTCCTGCTCCTCCTGGCCGTGGCCCTGCCTGCCAGGGCTGCCCAGGCTGCTCCGTTGCAAGCGCGGGGAGCAGGTGAGCCGGCAGCCTGGCTCCCCTTTCCCAGGACAGCGCTCCCTGCTCTCCGGGGAAGCGCTGGGGATGGTTTTCCCCTGGGGTTTAGGGAGGGTTTCCTCTGTGGGAGGGAGTGAAATCCCGTGGCCCATGGGCTGCTCCAGCTGCCCTCCCAGGGATGTGGCACAGGGCCTACCAAAGTGTGGAGACTGGCCAAGAGACAGCCCAGAGCTCCCCAGGCCCCTGTGCAGCTTTGGCCTTGTCCTTTCACATCTGGCTCCCATTGCCTTCCCTGAGCCCCTTGCAGTGCCAAGTTCCCACAGACAGAGGGGGATGCCAGCACACCAGGAACTGGTTCTCATCTGTGCTCCATTCTAGATGAGCATGCTAGGAAGGCTTCTCCAGCAGCTTGGCTCCATGAAGATTTCCAGCCTCTGAAGTCTCGTGCAGGTATACTGATAATGTTCCTAAAAGAATAATCACTGACAACCTGGCAGGAACCAGCTGGCAGAAGCTTCTGTGGCTATTGAGTTGCAGGTGCGTCTGCAGGGAGGACATTTCAGGCTCCTTTCCTGGTTGCTGAACACAAGTCCGTCTCCCATCGCAGGGGTGAGTAGTGTGTCCCCGATGACACCACAGGCTGAGCCATGGTTTTGTGGGATCCATCCATCTGAAATGCAAATACTCCTCTTAAGGTCCTCTGAGAGGGAGGAACACACCTACAGGAAACAGTAAGGCTCTAGAGACATACAAACACATAGAGAAGATGCTGAGAGATCTGGAGAGACGCCGTGGTGGGTGCATTTCCCTCCCCCTCCCCCTTCCCCTGGGACTCAGCAGCCGGGGGCTTTCCCTGCACATCTGGACAGACCCTGCCTAGCACAGCAGGAAGGGATCCATGGCAGCCTCGCTGCCCCGCTGCTGCTCTCATGGCCTGCAGGGCTGTTTCCCGGCCTGGCCTGGCTGCAGCTTCTCCCCAGCCTCTGCAGGAAGGCATTTGGCACCAGCTGATAGGGAGCCCCAACTGCACCATGGCCCATGCACACCCTGAGATCCCCTGCAATTTCCCAGTCACTGAGCACATCTGAAGGCGCAGATGTTTGAAGGAGGGTGGGCCCTGCAGCAGCCCCAGTAACCTGGTCTTTATCCTGAATCTCATCCATGACTGAGACAAGCTTTGCCTCCTGAAGATGCCACCTTCCTGCTGGGGAACAGCCCAAATGATCCAGCTGTCCCTTTTCCTTTCCCCAGAGATGGAAGGAGAGGCTGTGCTGAAGGCTGAGTTTCCCAGAGGAAGCAGTGGCTCATTGGCAGCCTCTGCTGCAGGAAGGGAGGCGCTGCCAGGCACAGTCACAGGAGGTAATTGCTGTGCCTCTGGGCCTGAGCCCTGCTGAGCCTTGAGCTGCCCTCTCTGCTGCTTGGCAGGGCGGGCTCACAGCATTACCTGAGCCCCTTGCAGTGCTCACTTCCTCATAGAAGGGGGATCCCAGCACACCATGGAACATTTCCCATCTGTGCTCCTTTCTAGATTGGGACCATAACTTGAAGCGTTTGGAAAGAGTGATAAACTACGGTTTAAGGATCTTGGAGTCTGGTGAAGGTAGGTTATCAGCAACCCTTTCCTAACAGAGAAATCATTGTCCAGAGGAATATTTATGTGTGATTTCCTTTAAGATCCTTTGAAGTTTGATGTATTCTAGAAATCCTGTCCCCCAAATTCCTACTCCTGTGCCCAAGAGCAATCCCACAGGAGGATCACTGTCAGTGGGAGGAAGGAGCATTTAGCTGTCCATCTTCCACCCATGTGCAATGCCAGTGTGTTCTTCCGTGTGCTCTGTGCAGCCCCAGAGAAGAGCAGAGAGGGAAGGGCCGGGCCAAGGGCTGTGTCCCGGGGCTGAGCCTTTCTCAGCTCCTTTGCCTGCCCCAGGGAGCCTGAGCTGCTCCTGCTGCCGCTGCCAAGCCCTGGCCCTGTCTGGGGCTGGGTTTAGAGCTGCTGGCAGCTCCAGGGAGTCCTTTCTCCCCTGACTGCCCCACAAGGGGCTCCTTCCATCCCAGTGAGGGGCCAGCACTGGCATGTGGTCCCCCTGCCCCTGCTCCTGAGTGGAAGGCAGAGCTGAGGGAATGCCTTGGAGGGCTCCAATCGCCCAGGGGCACTCACTGCCACTGCAGCCTGAAGGAGAATCTTCAGCAGTGTCCCCGGAGGTGTTCTGTCCTGCCTTTCTTTGCAGCTGAACGTGAGGATGAAGAGGATCTGGATTCCCAACCCATAGCCATTACTGAGCCTCTGGGAGATGGTGAGGGTAGGTCAAGGCCTTTCCCCCTGCGAGAGCTGCCAGCTCAGAGCCCAAAGCTCGGCCAGGGGGGCATCGCTGCAGGTGCCAGGACAGAACCATGCACGGGTGTGCCGTCGCCCTAGGCCATCCCCTCACTGCTCCTGGGGCTCAGTGCTGCCCGTGCAGATCTGCAGAGATGACAGAGGCTTTTGTGGCTGTTGAGTTACAGGTGTGGCTGCAGAGAAGACTTTCTCAGGTCCTTTGGTGGATGTTGCTCGCAAGCCCAGCTTCCATCGCAGGGGTGAGTAGTGTGTCCCTGCTGACTCCACAGGCTGAGCACGGGTTTTGTGGTATCCATGCCTGGGAAATGGAAATATTTCTCTTAAGGTCCCCTGAGAGGAAAGAACAAACATATAGGAAGGAGTAAATCCAGGGAGGAATCAAAACATCGTGAAGAAATCCTGAGTGATCTGGAGAGACAGCATGGTGGGTGCATTTCCCTCCCCCTTCCCCTGGGACTCAGCAGCCGGGGGCTGTCCCTGCAGATCTGGACAGGCCGTGCCTGGCACAGCAGGAAGGGATCCATGGCAGCCTCGCTGCCCCGCTGCTGCTCTCACGGCCTGCAGGGCTGTTTCCCAGCCTGGCCTGGCTGCAGCTTCTCCCCAGCCTCTGTAGGAAGGCATTTGGCACCAGCTGACAGGGAGGCCCAGCTGCACCATGGGCCTGAGATGCCTGCAGTTTCCTACTCTCTGGGGAGATGCAGAGAGGCTCCTGTTTGCTGGAGGGTGGAGTTTTGGAGCAGCTCCAAAACTCTGGGCATTTTCCTTGTCTTTATCCACCTCTTTGACAAGTATTGCTGGGAGCAGCACAGCACAGCACAGAGGAATTATTGCATGCAGGCTCAGGGCTTTGGGCACTGAGCAGTCCTGTGCCAAGAGGCAGCAAGGTGCCTGCAGGCCCCAGCTCAGGGGGAAACAGAGAGCGAGAATGTCCTGGCCGTATCCACCCTGCTGCCAGCTCAGCAGTGCAGCATAGCAATGGCTCACGCTCCCCATTGCTCCCAAGATGCAGCTGGCACCTCAACACGTGCTGACAAAATCTGGAAAAGCATGAGAAGAGATTTCTGCCGGGGAACATCTTGTTTGATGAAGTTGATGGCCATTGTGGCTGGTGCAGCACTTGGCCTGATGATGTGCTCTGTCGGAATCTGGTATTGCTGGAACAGAAAATGGTGAGTGTTTTGCTGATCTCAATCTCAAACAGCTTCCTTTAAAGGCTGCTAAAAATCAGGGAAGATTCTCAGTGAGGCTGCAGTGGAGCTGTGGCCAGTCCATGGCTGTCCAAAGAACTCGGCTGAGGGCTCTGCTGTGCCCAGTGCTTTCCTTGGCCCCTTCATTGCTGAGGCTTGTCCTGCGGGGCCCGCTGGGGCTGCAGCCAGTGCTGGCTCCCACTGAGGCTGCCTGGCCAAGAGCAGCCCCAGGGGCACAGGGCAGAGGCACAGCAAGGTGGGGAGGAGAAAGAGCAAGGACGAGATTGCCCCTGAAAGGCAGAGGCGCTCTGGGGCCCGCTCCTGGCCAGGGAGCCTGCCCAGAGCCGTCCCCTGCTCGCCGGGGCCTTGAGGGGCAGCTGTCCAGCTGGGCCAAGGTGTGCCAGCCGCTCCAGCCGTGCTGGGGAGCCCTGCCAGCTCTGGGCCCTGCTGTGCAGGAGGCTCCCTGTGTGCCACTGGCAGCTGGGGCCTCAGCCACTGCTCTCTCCCAAGGTGCTGCTGTGCATCTCCAGGAGACGAGCCTAACAACTGCGGCAGAGAGAACTTGACCTGTGTTCCCAGCTCTTCACGTCTGTCCCCATCTGCCCTGCCGCAGCTTCTGGACCATCTTGAGCCATTCCCAAAACAAACCCGTCCACAACGAGACCCTCTGCCCCTGAGCCCCCTGGTCCTGTTCCCCTAGCATGACTGAAGGCGGGCAGGCCCCACCGCCAGGGCTGGGCTTGGCCCATATTTTATGTTCAAATAAAGTAATAAGAGTTGTCAGAGATATGTCCAGGTGTTTCCAACAGCAAAGCCCAGCCGGCACCAGCACTGGCTGAGTTCCATGGCCAGGAGCAGCCATGGATGCCCACGGTGAGGGCAGGCAGGAGCCAGGCAGGGGCTGCTGTGACCAGCGGCGGGGCCCTGAGGGGCTGGGGGAGCCCATGCTGAGCATCCCTGGGCTGAGGGCACATCTCCTTCAGTGGGATCATCTGGGCCTGGACAGCCTCCAGTAGCATGCCCAGGAAAAGAGAGAAGCCATCAAGAACATCTGCAAAGACACAGCCTGAGCAGCAATGCCAGCAGGCAAAACAAAGCTCCTCCCTAATTAACACACAGTTGGTAAAACCTAATTGATGGGCCATCACCAATCCAGGGTGCTGCACAGGGTCTGCTCCTCTGGCGAGTGAGGGAAGGGAAGGGAAGGGAAGGGAAGGGAAGGGAAGGGAAGGGAAGGGAAGGGAAGGGAAGGGAAGGGAAGGGAAGGGAAGGGAAGGGAAGGGAAGGGAAGGGAAGGGAAGGGAAGGGAAGGGAAGGGAAGGGAAGGGAAGGGAAGGGAAGGGAAGGGAAGGGAAGGGAAGGGAAGGGAAGGGAAGGGAAGGGAAGGGAAGGGAAGGGAAGGGAAGGGAAGGGAAGGGAAGGGAAGGGAAGGGAAGGGAAGGGAAGGGCTGTGTGGCCTTGGGGCCTGATGGGGCTGATAAACAGCCCCAGAGGCACAACAACCCTGCTGCAACCTGTAAGAGGCCGTCTGAAGACCCTCACTCATTTGCCTGCCGATTTCCACGAGAAGGAACCCCCTTCCCCCACTGCAGTTCTGGATTGGAGAAGGCAACAGTGCAGGTGCAGCCGCTGCACCGTTACGTTCTGTTCCGAACGAGGCCCGGCAAGAACTTGGCAAGAACTTGGCAAGGAGTTGGCAAAGACCCAGTGTGGACCCAGCACAGAGCGGCCCTCTGCAATTCCTGCTTCTCTCTCCACCTTTAAGCTGAATGAACTGTTGGGGTGACTCTGGTGGTCTCTCACTGAAGACCCCTCATCTGCCTCATTACCACCGTGACAGACAGAGATCAAGAACCCTCTCCCCAAGGACTGAGACTGAGACCCCTACCACGGAGAGTGGTGGTGGGGGGAAATGACATGACCTGTTCTTCTCCAGTAACTTCAATGGACTTATTCTTCATTGTGTTTGTTCAGCCTGGATGATTTTCTGTAGATACACCTGTTCCCCCCATAGCAATTTCAATAGACTCTCATTGTTCTTCATGTTCCCCCCTTTTCCTTCTGTAAACTATAACTGGACCCCTGGGTTGGGTAGGATTTCGGAGACTC
Organism: Taeniopygia guttata; assembly: GCF_048771995.1. Lineage (NCBI taxonomy): Eukaryota > Metazoa > Chordata > Aves > Passeriformes > Estrildidae > Taeniopygia > Taeniopygia guttata. The sequence continues at coordinate 4,170,346 of NC_133057.1, forward strand.
TCCCCAACACAACAAGACAGATCTCCATCGTCCGGACCACTGAGGACCTCGCCTGTGTTGGCAGCTATTCCCATCCCCTCTTCTCTGTCTCTCTCTCTCTCCTTTTTCTTTCTTTTCTGACCCCACTATCGCATTTATTGTTTTTTGGCCCTTAATAAAGGTGCATCTGTTGTGATTAAACTGATAGTCCCCTGCTGTTTGTCTTTTGCACTTTGGGATCAGCTAACGAACCATCACGACACCCCGCTATAAGCGGATTGTGACATTAAATTGGCGTCACGGACAGGATTTCTGTCTAGGCAGAAGGGTGCAGGTTCTGTGTAGTCTGTAACAGGGGAAGGACGTTTCTCGCCAGCAGCACCTAGCTTGCCAGTCCAAAAAACTGAGCATGGTCTAGAAAGCAAGGGGGGAGATTCGAATTTCCTACAGACTGCACATTGCCTAGGCGAAAAAAGCACCCACACTGTCTTCAGAAATTGCAAAAGATCTCTTAGTGCAAAAGGCGGGACACTGTGTTGTTTTATGTTTGCACTGTCTGGGAAGGAAGGGACAACTTGAGGAAACTAAGCAGAGTCTCCCAGGCAGATTTTGTCTCTTCACCCACCCAGGGAAGTGAAGGGCGACACAGCGAAGACTGTGTGCTTTCCGAAACTTAAGTTTGTACCTCCCTGCCGTGGTTTTGGTCCCTTCACAAAATGAGTGATAACCTTAACGATAAGGGTAAAGTTGAATTTTATGCTTTACTCGCTAAATACAATGCCAAACCTTCTCCAGGAGGAGAAGAATGGGCACAAAGTAATTGGTTTAATTTGGATAATGTGGTTGATAGAATATGTTCTTTACAACATGATACAAAATTTAAACTGGGCAGAAATAAAACCATCTTATGCTCAGTTTTGGGAGCTTGTCTTACGGCAGCTGTAGAAACTCGCTTCCAGCGAAGAAGTGAGCAAGAAACAATAATAGACTCCCTTCAAAATTTGGTTGAAATTTTACAAAAACAATTACATGAAGAAAGGAATGAAAAACATTCATTGAGAAATGAGAACTGTGCATTGAGAGCTGCCTTAAAAGAGGAACATGTTAACAAGTCACATAATGCTGATTCCTCTATAAATCCCGAGGAAAAGGAAACTCCTCGCATTAACCAAATTTATCCTCACAAAGAACTTGAGGCAGTAAATAATTGTGGGGAACATTGCTGCTCTCATTTAAGACCCTTAATTAAAACAGAATATGACTATCTCAGTGATGATGATCTTGAACCCCACATCACAACCAAACACATACCATACACTGCCACCAAGTTAGCTGAGCTTAAAAGAGAATACGGACGCCTCCCATACGAATCAGAAACAGAATATGTTTTCCGGGTGTCCCTCACCGGTGGCGATCAAATTAAATTAACTGAACAAGAAGCCAGTGGGTACTGGGGACACGGTGTCTTCTTAACAACAGGAGATAAACGTGACTCGTGGTCCCTGACACAGCGCGCGGCTTTCTGGGCCGGGGGAACAAACCCCTTGGAAAGGGGAGATCCTATAGCTATAATTAGTACCCCCGACCAGCTCCTAGAAAGTGTACACAAAGCCGCTTGTCTGCAAATGATTCATGAAAAGAAATTAATTCCTGGCTTTGAATCCCCAATGCAATTACCTGTGAAGCCTGAACTAATGACTCCTTTAATTCGTGGGCTTCCAGAAATACTCAAACCTACTGCCATAGCCTTACAGAAAACTATCATGACATTAAGCCCTGTAGAAAGACTAAATAGATTTCTTGGTAACCCCACTGATCGCACTGGATCTACTGATCCTGGTTTTACTCCATCCTGTTCTCCTCTCCAAGATGTAAATTCACAAACCAATTCACTTGGCAGTAACCATAAAATTTGGACATGGGGTGAAGTTGCAGAGGATTTGATCAATTATTGTAGAAAATATGGACCTGTAAAAACCCCAGAGGAGAAACCAGAAAAATCAGAGAAAACAAAAGGGATTCGGTCTATTGGGACTCCTTACAGTAAAAATCCAGAAAAGGGAAAACAGAACCCTAACCGCCAGCATTGGTGGTCACTGGGAGTCCAAAAGGGGGTCCCCAGAGAAGTAATGGGTGGTCTATCCCTTGATAAATTACAGAAAATAATAACTAATTGGCGCTATCGAAAATCAAATCCATCAGTTCAACCCGGTACACACCCTAGTGCACCCACTCTTCCTCGGAACATGGGTAAGGAAACAACTTTCTCACAGTCCCTCCCGCAAAACCGGGGTAGTGGACAAAAACTAACCATTGCACAACTTTCCTCTCAGAACTCAGGCTGTGACCCAAACTTAACATTTTCCCAGTTTCTCTCTCAAAATCCAGGCGGTGAGTTATCTCTTTCTCAGCCTTTTCCTCAAAATCTGAGCAATGAACTGACACAACACCAGGGAAACTAATTTCTCCGTCCCTTACAGGTGAGCGAAGAGACGGAGCATGGGTATATTTAAGAAGGCTCACTAAAAATAAATCAGGAGATATTTTGATCACAGCTATCGTGGGTCCCAAACGTGATCTTGTAACCTTTTTGATTGACACTGGGGCTCAAATCTCTGCATTAACAGAAAAAGATGCCCAGAGGAGCGGTGTTGTTCTGACTAAGAGACAATACTGTGTCCTTAATGCTCTAGGAATGTCAGAATCTATGAATGTGGCCTTAGTTAAACTTACTCTTCCTGGAGATGAGGATCAATTGGTTGTTAAAATGGTAATCGGGGACATCCCAAACAATTTACTAGGGATGGATGTCCTTGTTGGGAGACAGTGGGAGGACTCAGAAGGATCTTTATGGTGTTTTGGTGCTATGCCTTTAAATATAAGGCTGCTTCAAACTGCACCTGCTCTGCCATATAGCAAAACCACCAATGTAAAACAATACCCCCTACCTTCTGGTGCCAGAGAAGGTATCAAACCTGTTATACAGGATTTGCGAAACCAGGGGGTAATAATTAACACACATTCTGCTTTCAACTCACCCATCTGGCCAGTCCGAAAACCTAATGGGAAATGGAGACTGACAGTCGATTTTCGCAGGCTTAATGCCAACACAGATCCTCTCACAGCAGCAGTCCCAAACTTAGCAGAATTAATAACATCTATTCAAGAAAAAGCTCATCCAATTATGGCAACTATAGATGTCAAAGATATGTTTTTTATGATACCATTACAACCAGAAGATACGGACCGTTTTGCCTTTACGTGGGAAGGACAGCAATACACTTCCACTAGACTCCCACAAGGATACAAGCATTCACCCACCTTAGCCCACCATGCCTTAGCTAAAGAACTAGAGGAGATATCCAAACCTGATGATGTAGCAGTGTATCAATACATTGATGATATTTTGGTCGGAGGGGATGAAATTGAAGCAGTAAGAGAGACTCAACAGAAAATAATCTCCCATTTAGAGAGTCTCGATTTACAGATCCCCCCAGAAAAGGTTCAAAAACCCTCTCAAGAAGTAAAGTTTCTGGGGATTTGGTGGAAAAGAGGCATGACATGTATACCACCTGATACCTTAACTTCTTTAGATCAGATTAAAATGCCTCATTCCAGGAAAGATCTACAACAGGCTCTGGGATTATTAGTGTTTTGGAGAAAACACATTCCAGATTTCTCAATAATTGCTAGGCCCCTTTATGACTTGCTAAGAAAAGGGGTAAAATTCTCAGGAAGAAGCATTGCAATTACTAATTTTTGAAGCAACAGCTCATCAAGCACTGGGCCCTATTCATCCTACAGACCCCTTTCAGGTAGAATGGGGATTTGCTGTCTCAGGATTGTCAGTACACATTTGGCAGCGGGGACCCGAGGGTCCAACAAGGCCTGTTGGTTTTTATTCCCGTGGTTTCAGAGATGCTGAGAAAAGGTACACTACCTGGGAAAAGGGATTGTTTGTAGTCAGCCTAGCCCTCATTGAAGTAGAAAAGATTACATGTCAACAACCTATTATACTAAGAGGCCCCTTCAAGGTGATCAAGACAGTCATCAATGGGACCCCCCCTCCTGACGGGGTGGCCCAGAGGGCCTCGGTAAGAAAGTGGTATGCTCAGATTGAACATTACTGTAACATCTTTACAATAACAGAAGGAGCTGTGAAAAATTTGGCAATACAAGAAACTAAGAGCTTGGATAGCAGCCAGGACAAACCTGCCTCTGTAATCAAAGTGGCCCCTCCTTTCTGCCCTGAAAAATCAGCAAACTCCTGGTTCACTGATGCTTCTGCTAAAAGGGAAGGAAAGATATGGAAATACAGAGCAGCAGCACTCCACATCTCTTCTGGTGAGCAAATTATCACTGAGGGAGAAGGTAGCGCACAGGTTGGGGAACTAATAGCTGTCTGGAGTGTTTTCCAAAGAGAAGCACAAAATTCCTCTTCAGTCTACATTTACACTGACTCATATGCTGTGTACAAAGTTTGTACTGAGTGGCTTCCTTTTTGGCAACAAAATGATTGGGAAGTGAATAGAATCCCAGTCTGGCAAAAGGAAAAATGGCAAGAAATATTAAATATTGCAAGTCAGGGGAATTTTGCAGTGGGATGGATAGCCTCTCATCAAACAGATGGAAATCCAGCAGGAGAGTGGAATAATAAAGCTGATGAACTAGCAAGGCTTAGTCCCCTGAAAAAGGAGCAAATTACAGAAGAATGGGATCAACTGTTAGAATGGCTTCATGTCAAAAGACAGCACACAGGTGTGAAAGATTTATATCAAGAAGCTCATGCTCGAGGTTGGCCTGTTACCAGAGAAATGTGTAAAACCTGCATATCAGCTTGTGAGCAGTGTCGCAGGCGACTGGAAAGACACCCTTTAGAAGATGAGCCTTTGCATTTAAGGAAAGGTAAAGGTTTATGGGATGCATGGCAGATAGATTATATCAGTCCCTTCAAGAAATCAGGAGGAAAACATTTTGTACTAGTAGGAGTAGAGATTGTATCTGGGTTAGTCCAAGCTGATGCTTTCAAAAGGGCTACAGGGGACAATACTGTCAAAGCTTTGCAGGGATGGTTTGGAACTTTCCCTAAGCCCCAGGAAATACAATCTGATAATGGATCTCATTTCACTGCTAGAGTTGTACAGGACTGGGCAAAAAGCGAAGGAATTAAATGGACTTTTCACACCCCTTACTATCCCCAAGCTAACGGGATCGTAGAAAGGACTAATGGTCTTTTAAAACGACTATTGAGACCACAGGAAGGAAATTGGGATCTTCGGTTGTGGAATGCTGTAAAAGGTGTAAATGACAGGTGGGGAATAAATGGGTGTCCCGAGATCACTGCTTTTTGTCCAACAGCTCCAAGCATCATTCCCTCACTGCAAGGACCTAATGATCCTAAAAATACTGCACATTACCCTGGGCAAACTGTCTCGGTAGACCTCCCCACTGTAGGGCAGGTACCACTTGTGCTGAAAACCCCTCTGAACAAATATACATGGATAGCCTCTGATGCTCTAGGAAAAGAGCACCGCATAAATACACGCTGGATAATTCCATCATTCTAACCTTTTCTGCCATATAGTGGCAGGATTTTCTTGTTATGTTTGCTTGTACAGAAGAACCCCGAGGGACTTTATCATCTGAACCATGATAAAATTGGTGATACTCCTCTACATTTTACCACAAATCTACAGCCAACACCCCTATGAGTGGTCGTGGTCGGAAGCTACCATCGAACACACTGATGTGATAGGATCATATCCTAAAGATCGCCACCCAAATCTGGCAACTGTCGTGCTACATAACTCTAAGGTATATTGTCCAAGTGAGGGTCTGCTCCTCTGGGCGAGGGTGGGAAGGGAAGGGAAGGGAAGGGAAGGGAAGGGAAGGGAAGGGAAGGGAAGGGAAGGGAAGGGAAGGGAAGGGAAGGGAAGGGAAGGGAAGGGAAGGGAAGGGAAGGGAAGGGAAGGGAAGGGAAGGGAAGGGAAGGGAAGGGAAGGGAAGGGAAGGGAAGGGAAGGGAAGGGAAGGGAAGGGAAGGGAAGGGAAGGGAAGGGAAGGGAAGGGAAGGGAAGGGAAGGGAAGGGAAGGGAAGGGAAGGGAAGGGAAGGGAAGGGAAGGGAAGGGAAGGGAAGGGAAGGGAAGGGAAGGGAAGGGAAGGGGAAGGGGAAGGGCTGTGTGGCCTGATGGGGCTGATAAACAGCCCCAGAGGCACAACAACCCAGCTGCAACCACACTTGATTTCCAGGTCAAAACACTTGGCGTCGCTGCCCTGGGCTTCCCCATAAGGCGTGTGGGGGCTTGGAGACCCCATAAGGTGCACGAGGGGCTAGGGTCCCTTGTGAGACACACAGGGATATTTTAGGTTCCCTCTGAGACATGGAGGGCACTGGGGTCCACTTGAAGTTATGCATGAGATTTGGAATCCTATGTGAGGCATGCAGGGGGACTGGGATCTTTCCCAATGTGTGCAGGGGGCTGGGGGTCTCTGCTGAGCACAGGACGGGGTTTTGGGGTCTCATTTCAGATGTGGAGAGGGCTGTGGACTCTGCTAAGCGTGCCGGTGCTTTACGTCCCTCCTGCTGCACGCAGTGGGGCTGGACTCTCTTCTGAGGCACGCAGGGGACGGAGCCCTCCCGGGTTCCCTGCCGGGCCCGTCCGGCTCGGGGCTGCCGCGGCCCAGGGGCAGCCGCCGTGCCAGGATGGCTGTGGTGAGGGGGCGAGGCGGAGCTGCCCCGCCGGGTCGCGCTGCACGGGCACGGCACGGACGATGCTGAGTGCCGGGCAGGCAGCACCCCGAGCCCAGGGGCCACAGCCGCAGCCCTGCCTCCATCAGGGCCTGGCACAGACAGCCCCGCAGGCAGAGCGGCGGGACCGGCACCGCTCAGCGCCCGTGGGGATGGAACCGATGCCAGAGGAGCCAGGGGGGCCCTGAGCGGGGCTCTGGCGCTGTCCCCCCGGCTCTCCTGGGCCTGTGGCCATCCCGGGCGCCAAGGGCTCGCTCTGTGCCGCGCTCTCCCTGCCCAAAGGGGCTCTGGGTCAGCACCCGGCTCCTGCCGCTGCCTTGAGAATGCTGAGGGCCATTCGGGGCTGGAACTGAACTTGCCAGGGAGAGAATTCATAGGAGACTTGTTTAGGCCTTTTACAGACTTGTTTAGGCTCTCTTCAAGTTGAGAAACAACTTAAAATCCCAGGCTAAATCATATGGTTCAACGTGTGGGGATTCCTTGAAGACGCTTTGTAACTCCCCGTGGTGCCGGGCCGTGTCCCAGCGAGCACCAACACCCAGGAGCTCTGATGCATGCTGCACGGCTGGCACCAGGGAAACAAGTCAACATCCCTACAGCTGCCCGCTCTGCCTGCAGGGTGTCACGCAACAGCAATGTTCCAGCAAGAACAGGCATTGTTACATCCTCAGGACGATGAGCTCTTGTGGTCCTGGTGGTGGATCAGAGAGAAAAGCCAAATGTGACGGACTGAACTTGACTGTAGGAGAGGGATGGCTCAGCAGAGGACCTGGGGACCTGGGGTGCCAGCCAGTGACCGGCCACTTGGACACAGCAGGAAGGCCCCAGACTGTCACACTTCAGTTGGGAGGGTATAAAAGCCAAGAGGTTCTTTGTTCAGGGTCCCCCAGAGGCACCAGCTCAAAGTGCCACTGTTCCAGCACAATAAAATTGTTTTAAGGATCCAGAGGTCCGACACTCTGCTATGGAGGACATTTCACATTTCCAAACTTTTGGGCACTTAGGACTTTCTAATTTTGCTTTGCACCCAAGAAAAATAAAGCCCCAAATGTGCACAAATCACTCCTTTAGCTTTTCCTCCTGTTATTTTAATCTGACTTTTACATTGCTGTCTGCTATCTGGTCCTCATCTTTCCAAAATTCCTGTGCCTATTTAAGTCCAGCCTGGGATGGTGCACACATTTTGTTTAGTTCTGCAGCGATTTATCCCCAGCAATCCTGCTGACCACACCCATTTCAATGTTGCAAAAACCGAACTCTGGGCTGCAGTATGTGAATCACACTCTGGCGTGTGAGATGGCAGGGCACCAGAGCAGGCACTGAAGAAGGGACGTTCCGTAGGTTGGTGAAGCCACTACCAGAACTCAGTCTAGCTCTCAGAACTCCGGCGCCACACCAGGAGTGGGGAACTGCCTCGCTATGGGCATTTACCAGAGGCAGAACCTTTAGAGCCACTTGCTCTAAGGTGCCAGACACAAGCCACCACAGGGACTGGGCAGAGGAGAGAGGAGGCAGCTCTCCGTCTTGAGGTTCCACAAGAAAGAGTTTATTTCAGGTGAAGAGACCAGAAACAGAGAGCCCACGGCACTCCTGTGCAAGATACAAGTCAGGGGGTGGATACAAACAGCTCACCAAGAGGGAATCCTCAGGGGAGGAGTGAGGGGATCACATCCAGTGTCTGGAGCCCATTGGGGTAGGAGGGTGGAGAGGATGGGTCACAGGGGCCAATGGGGCCTTGAGGAATTGGGGCATCCCAAAAAGGTGTTGCAATCTGGGATTGGCCCCATGGGAAAGTGCCAGGGAAGGTTCGGGGACCAAGGGGCTGGGTTGCTATGACAGGCAGGGAAAGAGCTGGAACAAGGGGCGGGGAATGGCATGGGGGTCAGCTTTGAGGGAGGGTAAAAGCCAGGGGTGAACAAACTCGGGGAGAACATGGGGGTACAACAGAACGAAGCACCTAAGAAGGAAACAGTAAATGAAATTTGTACTGCAACAATCAAGAGCATCTGCAGGGACACAGTCTGACCACCAATATCAGCAGGCAAAATAAAGGTTTTGCTGAGCAATGGCCCTTGGATGAAGCAGAATATTTACACTCAGGGCAGTCCATTTGTACAGAAAGGGGGTACACTCTGGGGTACAGCTAAGGCCATGAGGTCCCAGCAGGCTCTGGGGTCGCAGCAGGCTGAGGTCAGAGCAGGCTCTGAGGTCACAGAGGTCCCAGAGCTCCGTGGTTGCAGAGCACCACAACGCCCGAGCAGGCAGTCCTTGAGCACAACTGCTGCGGCAGCAGCGGCGGTGGCAGCAGTGGTGCTGACATTGGGACAGCGGTGTCAGGACAGTGGTGGCAGCAAGAGCGGCGGGACTGGCACAGGGCAAGGCACCATGGCCCTTGCTCTGTGCCTCCTCCTCCTGCTTGGCACCTGTTTGCTGGAGGGTGGAGTTTTGGAGCAGCTCCATAACTCTGGGCATTTTCCTTGTCTTTATCCACCTCTTTGACAAGTATTGCTGGGAGCAGCACAGCACAGCACAGAGGAATTATTGCATGCAGGCTCAGGGCTTTGGGCACTGAGCAGTCCTGTGCCAAGAGGCAGCAAGGTGCCTGCAGGCCCCAGCTCAGGGGGAAACAGAGAGCGAGAATGTCCTGGCCGTATCCACCCTGCTGCCAGCTCAGCAGTGCAGCATAGCAATGGCTCACGCTCCCCATTGCTCCCAAGATGCAGCTGGCACCTCAACACGTGCTGACAAGATCTGGAAAAGCATGAGAAGAGATTTCTGCCGGGGAACATCTTGTTTGATGAAGTTGATGGCCATTGTGGCTGGTGCAGCACTTGGCCTGATGATGTGCTCTGTCGGAATCTGGTCTTGCTGTAAGAGAAAATGGTGAGTGTTTTGCTGATCTCATTCTCAAACAGCTTCCTTTAAAGGCTGCTAAAAATCAGGGAAGATTCCCAGTGAGGCTGCAGTGGAGCTGTGGCCAGTCCATGGCTGTCCAAAGAACTCGGCTGAGGGCTCTGCTCTGCCCAGTGCTTTCCTTGGCCTCTTCATTGCTGAGGCTTGTCCTGCGGGGCCCGCTGGGGCTGCAGCCAGTGCTGGCTCCCACTGAGGCTGCCTGGCCAAGAGCAGCCCCAGGGGCACAGGGCAGAGGCAGAGCAAGGTGGGGAGGAGAAAGAGCAAGGACGAGATTGCCCCTGAAAGGCAGAGGCGCTCTGGGGCCCGCTCCTGGCCAGGGAGCCTGCCCAGAGCCGTCCCCTGCTCGCCGGGGCCTTGAGGGGCAGCTGTCCAGCTGGGCCAAGGTGTGCCAGCCGCTCCAGCTGTGCTGGGGAGCCCTGCCAGCTCTGGGCCCTGCTGTGCAGGAGGCTCCCTGTGTGCCACTGGCAGCTGGGGCCTCAGCCACTGCTCTCTCCCAAGGTGCTGCTGTGCATCTCCCGGAGACGAGCCTAACAAGTCTGACAGAGAGAACTTGACCCGTGTTCCCAGCTCTTCACGTCTGTCCCCATCTGCCCTGCCGCAGCTTCTGGACCATCTTGAGCCATTCCCAAAACAAACCCGTCCACAACGAGACCCTCTGCCCCTGAGCCCCCTGGTCCTGTTCCCCTGCCATGACTGAAGGTGGGCAGGCCCCACCTGCCAGGGCAGAGCTTGGCCCACATTTTATGTTCAAATAAAGTAATAAGAGTTGTCAGAGATATGTCCAGGTGTTTCCAACAGCAAAGCCCAGCCGGCACCAGCACTGGCTGAGTTCCATGGCCAGGAGCAGCCATGGATGCCCACGGTGAGGGCAGGCAGGAGCCAGGCAGGGGCTGCTGTTACCAGTGGCGGGGCCCTGAGGGGCTGGGGGAGCCCATGCTGAGCATCCCTGGGCTGAGGGCATATCTCCTTCAGTGGGATCATCTGGGCCTGGACATCCTCCAGTAGCATGCCCAGGAAAAGAGAGAAGCCATCAAGAACATCTGCAAAGACACAGCCTGAGCAGCAATGCCAGCAGGCAAAACAAAGCTCCTCCCCAATTAACACACAGTTGGTAGGACCTAATTGATGGGCCATCACCAATCCAGGGTGCTGCACAGGGTCTGCTCCTCTGGGCGAGGGAGGGAAGGGAAGGGAAGGGAAGGGAAGGGAAGGGAAGGGAAGGGAAGGGAAGGGAAGGGAAGGGAAGGGAAGGGAAGGGAAGGGAAGGGAAGGGAAGGGAAGGGAAGGGAAGGGAAGGGAAGGGAAGGGAAGGGAAGGGAAGGGAAGGGAAGGGAAGGGAAGGGAAGGGAAGGGAAGGGAAGGGAAGGGAAGGGAAGGGAAGGGAAGGGAAGGGAAGGGAAGGGAAGGGAAGGGAAGGGAAGGGAAGGGAAGGGAAGGGCTGTGTGGCCTTGGGGCCTGATGGGGCTGATAAACAGCCCCAGAGGCACAACAACCCAGCTGCAACCTGTAAGAGGCCGTCTGAAGACCCTCACTCATTTGACTGCCGATTGCCACAAGAAGGAACTCCCTTTCCCCACTGCAGTTCTGGATTGGAGAAGGCAACAGTGCAGGTGCAGCCGCTGTACCGTTACGTTCTGTTCCGAACGAGGCCCAGCAAGAACTTGGCAAGAAGTTGGCAAGGACTTGGCGAAGACCCAGTGTGGACCCAGCACAGAGCGGCCCTCTGCAATTCCTGCTTCACTCTCCACCTTTAAGCTGAATGAACTGTTGGGGTGATACTGGTGGTCTCTCACTAAAGATCCCTCATCTGCCTTCTTACCACCGTGACAGACGGAGATCAAGAACCCTCTCCCCAAGGACTGAGACTGAGACCCCTACCACAGAGAGTGGTGGGGGGGGAATGACATGACCTGTTCTTCTCCAGTAACTTCAATGGACTTATTCATTATTGTGTTTGTTCAGCCTGGATGATTTTCTGTAGATACACCTGTTCCCCCCATAGCAATTTCAATAGACTCTCATTGTTCTGCATGTTTCCCCTTTTCCCTCTGTGGACTATAACTGGACCCCTGGGTTGGGTAGGATTTCAGAGACTCTCCCCAACACAACAAGACGGATCCCCATCGTCCAGACCACTGAGGGCCTCGCCTGTGTTGGTAGCTATTCCCATCCCCCCTTCTCTCTCTCTCTCTCCTTTTTCTTTCTTTTCTGACCCCACTATCGCATTTATTGTTTTTTGGCCCTTAATAAAGGTGCATCTGTTGTGATTAAACTGATAGTTCCCTGCTGTTTGTCTTTTGCACTTTGGGATCGGCTAACGAACCATCACGACACCCCGCTATAAGCGGATCGTGACATTAAATTGGCGTCACGGACAGGATTTCTGTCTAGGCAGAAGGGTGCAGGTTCTGTGTAGTCTGTAACAGGGGAAGGACGTTTCTCTCCGGCCGCACCTAGCCTGCCAGTCCAAAAAACTGAGCATGGTCTAGAAAGCAAGGGGAGAGATTCGAATTTCCTACAGACTGCACATTGCCTAGGCGAAAAAAGCACCCACACTGTCTTCAGAAATTGCAAAAGATCTCTTAGTGCAAAAGGCGGGACACTGTGTTGTTTTATGTTTGAACTGTCTGGGAAGGAAGAGACAACTTGAGGAAACTAAGCAGAGCCTCCCAGGCAGATTTTGTCTCTTCACTCACCCAGGGAAGAGAAGGGTGACACAGCGAAGGCTGTGTGCTTTGCGTAACTTAAGTTTGTACCTCCCTGCCGTGGTTTTGGTCCCTTCACAAATTGAGTAATAATCTTAATGCTAAAGCTAAAGATGAATTTTATGCTCTACTAGCTAAATACAATGCCAAACCTTCTCCAGGAGGAGAAGAATGGGCACAAAGTAACTGGTTTAATTTGGATAATGTGGTTGATAGAATATGTTTTTTACAACATGATACAAAATTTAAACTGGGCAGAAATAAAACCATCTTATGCTCAGTTTTGGGAGCTTGTCTTATGGCAGCTGTAGAAACTCGCTTTGAGAGAAGAGGTGAGGAAATGCAATAATAGACTCCCTTCAAAACCTAGTTGAAATTTTGCAAAAACAATTAGATGAAGAATAAAAGTAATTTTTTACAAGCTGCCCTTAAAAAGGAACAGATTAAAAATGCAAAGCTCACCAACAAACTAAAAGAAACAGAGGAAAAGGAAACTCCTCACATTAACCAAGTTTATCCTCACAAAGAACTTGAGGCAGTAAATAATTTTGGAGAACATTGCTGCTCTCATTTAAGACCCTTAATACAGAAGATAACTATCTCAGTGATGATGATCTTGAACCCCACATCACAACCAAACACATACCATACACTGCCACCGAGTTAGCTGAGCTTAAAAGAAAATATGGACGCCTCCCATACGAATCAAAAACAGAATATGTTTTCCAGGTGTCCTTCACCGGTGGCAATCAAATTAAATTAACTGAACAAGAAGCCAGTGGGTACTGGGGACACGGTGTCTTCTTAACAACAGGAGATAAACGTGACTCGTGGTCCCTGACACAACGTGTGGCTTTTGGGCTGGGGGAACAAGCCCCTTGGAAAGGGGAGATCCTATAGCTATAATTAGTACCCCCGACCAGCTCCTAGAAAGTGTACACAAAGCCGCTTGTCTGAAAATGATTCACAGAAAGAAATTAATTCCTGGCTTTGAATCCCCGATGCAATTACCTGTGAAGCCTGAAATAATGACCCCTTTAATTTGTGGGCTTCCAGAAACACTCAAACCTACTGCCATAGCCTTACAGAAAACTACAGCAGCTGTATCTCCTGTAGAAAGACCAGACAGATTTCCTAGTAACCAGAAGAACTCATTGGTTCCCCTTTATGACTTGCTGAGGAAAGGAGTAAAATGGGATTGGACTTCTTCTCAGGAAGAAGCATTGCAATTGCTGATTTTTGAAGTAACAGCTCATCAAGCTCTGGGTCTCGTTCATCCTACAGACCCCTTTCAGGTAGGATGGGGATTTGCTGTCTCAGGATTGTCAGTACACATTTGGCAGCGGGGACCCGAGGGTCCAACAAGGCCTGTTGATTTTTATTCCCGTAGTTTCAGAGATGCTGAGAAAAGGTACACTACCTGGGAAAAGGGATTGTTTGTGGTCAGCCTGGCTCTCATTGAAGTGGAAAGACTTGCACTACAACTACCAATTGTATTGAGAAGCCCTTTCAATGATACTAAGACAGTCACTACTGGGACCCCCCCTCCTGACGGGGTGGCCCAGAGGGCCTCGGTAAGAAAGTGGTATGCTCAGATTGAACATTACTGTAACATCTTTACAATAACAGAAGGAGCTGTGAAAAATTTGGCAATACAAGAAACTGAGAGCTTGGACAGCAGCCAGGACAAACCTGCCTCTGTAATCAAAGTAGCCCCTCCTTTCTGCCCTGAACAATCAGCAAACTCTTGGTTCACTGATGCCTCTGCTAAACGAGAAGGGAAGGTGTGGACATACAGGGCAGCAGCCCCCCACATTTCCTCTGGTGAACTAATTAATGAGGGAGAAAGCAGTTCTCAGGTCAAGGAGCTGAGAGCTGTCTGGAGTGTTTTCCAACAAGAAGCACAGAACGCCTCTCTTGTCTGTCTCTACACTGACTCCTACGCTGTGCACCAAATGATCCCGATAATCCAGCACATTACCCTGGCCAACCTGTTCTGGTGGACATCCCTTACTACAGGGCTAGTACCACCTGTGCTAAAACCCCCTCTGAATAAATGTGCATGGAAAGCCTCTGGTGCTCTAGGGAAAGAGCATTGGATAAATACATGCAGGATAATTCCATCATTCTAACCTCTTCTGCCTCTCGCTGGCAGGATTCTGTTGTGTTTACTTTTACAGAAGAACTCCGAGGGACATGAAGACCCCCTAATCCATGATAAAACTGGTAATACTTTCCTGCATCCTACCACAACCCCATGGCCAGAAACCAGCTGAGGCGTCGTGGTCTGAAATAATTGTGGTAGCATGCAGAAAAAGTGAAAAGATCTCTTGAAGCACAAAAAGGTTTGTACGCACCGAAGCGTACAGGATTGTTGGCACAATTTCACATTAACACAAACTGCAGAAGTAGTTTGTCTTTGGTCCAACAATACTGAAGCGCTTTCTTTAAAGTTTAAAGTATTGATTTAAATACTGGGGAGAACTTGATGTTAATGTTGTGATACCTACCACCCAACCACCAGTTATGCTTACCCCAAAAATTTCTAAAGTTGGACCATATATAATCAGGAAAACTGGCCAACAACAAATATTGTTCAATCCAGCATGGTCTCTTAAACAAGTTAAATTGCTAATGCAAAGCAATGTCTCTGAAATTCAGCCAGCTTGTTCACCTTTCTTGCAAACTTCTTTCCAGGGATGGACGACCTGGTTACGACAGTGGAACCCTTCTAAAACACGGATGCCAAGAGACATAACTGGTGTTGTGGGAACAGGATTGGGAATTCTAAATAGTATTAATTCAGAAGTATTATTGAATAAATTGGCTGCTACAACTAAAGATTTGACCCAATTACAACAACCATTGCAATCGTCCTTATCGGCCTTGGGAACGCATCAGTGGCTGCTAACAAACATATTACCAAATTGGGAAAAGGTAAATATGAATGACCACGAATTGATAATTGATGCACTCAATGCTACACAAAGATACGTTTCCTTAGCCCTTAGCTGCATCCAGGCACAATTATGGATGCAGTCAGTTGCTGCTTCAATTATAAGAGAAGGTGAAGAAGGCACGTTTCCTATGGAAATTCGGAAAATAGTTTGGGACAGTGCCACTGACTTTGAAAAAGATTTCCAATCCTGGTAGAATTTGGTGAACTTTACTTATGACCCCACTGCAAACTTAGCCACAGCTTTTGTGTTAACCATACGCAATGCCTCCGTGCATTCAATATTCCCCATTATTGCATTAGGAGTGAATCATGATGGAGCCACTCTCTATCCTTCCGAGCATAGAGAACGGGCCCGACAAATTGATGATAAATGGCAAACTGTTAACTTAGAATCTTGTATTGTCCGAGAACAACAAGGGTTCATCTGTGAAGGCAATGCAATTATAGCTCAGGATATTTGTCTGGACACTGAACAAAATATCTGTCACTTTGAAATCCATCCTAATGAAACTCCTAAAACATTCCTTGTATATATAGGCAATGGATGTGCATGCTTTAGAACTACTTGTAACACAGTGTATGTAGAAGACACAGTAGCAGATACTAAAAATCATTCAAATTTTTGTGCTTGCAATTTCACTAAAATTACAGGATGTGATTTTTCTTTTGAAGCTCCAGTTACTTCATATCAAGTTTTAGAATCTAATTACACACTGATTCATAAGCTATTGCCTACCCCCATTGGAATGAATCTTACTCTGGTAAGGCAATTGTTGCTTCACCAGGACTTACTTGAAATCTTAGGAAATCAAGGAGAACGGACAGAAAACACTGGTAACTATTCATCATGATGTACAAGAAATACATCGGGTTATAGAAAGGGTGAAAAGTGATGCAGAACATAGGTGGTGGGATACACTTTTTGGGTGGTCACCTACTGCTACAGGTATCCTGAACAAATTGTGTCATCCCATTGTTGTCCTTTTGATTTTAGTTTTGATTGGCTTTGCTTTATCAGCAATCTTGCTTATTATGAATTGGAGAATGATAAAACAATTAACAAAATTGACAGCTATAATTAATGCACACCACTTGGCCGATGTGCTTTATACTATAGACATCCCCAGGACTATAGACACAAAGCAATTATAAGATTAGAAGATTGTTTGTTTTAGTCACTTAGAAAACCTGATTTGAATTCTTAAAGATTGTTTATTAGTTTATTATTAAAGAATTGTTTTATTATTATTTAATCAACTCATTGTTTATTGATTAGAAAACTGTTCCAATTAATATTGATTCAATTTATACTAATTATTGTTATTGTTTTACTATTTTCCCGGTTCTTTTTTCCCTCCTTTTTCTTTCTTTTTTCCCTTCTCTGGGATATGCTGCCAACATTAGACGAGTCCTGAAGACTTCACAATGACACTACAGAACCCTGCTGAAGATCTCTTGAGGGCAATCGTCAGTCACGGGGTGGTGTAAGAGGCAATCTGAAGACCCTCACTCATTTGCCTGCCAATTGCCATGAGAAGGAACTCCCTTCCCCCACTGCAGTTCCGGCTTGGAGAATGCAACAGTGCAGGTGCAGCCGCTGCACCGTTACGTTCTGTTCCGAACGAGGCCCAGCAAGAACTTGGCAAAAAGTTGGCAAGGACTTGGCAAAGACCCAGCGTGGACCCAGCACAGAGCGGCCTTCTGCAATTCCTGCTTCACTCTCCACCTTTAAGCTGAATGAACTGTTGGGGTGACTCTGGTGGTCTCTCACTGAAGACCCCTCATCTGCCTCTTTACCACCGTGACAGACGGAGATCAAGAACCCTCTCCCCAAGGACTGAGACTGAGACCCCTACCACAGAGAATGGTGGTGGGGGGAATGACATGACCTGTCCTTCTCCAGTAACTTAAATGGACTTATTCATCATTGTGTTTGTTCAGCCTGGATGATTTTCTGTAGATACACCTGTTCCCCCCATAGCAATTTCAATAGACTCTCATGGTTCTGCATGTTTCCCCCTTTCCCTCTGTGGACTGTAACTGGATCCCTGGGTTGGGCAGGACTTTGGAGACTCTCCCCAACACAACGAGACGGATCCCCATCGTCCAGACCACTGAGGACTTCGCCTGTGTTGGTAGCTATTCCCATCCCCCCTTCTCTCTGTCTCTCTCCTTTTTATTTCTTTTCGGACCCCACTATCACATTTATTGTATTTTGGCCCTTAATAAAGGTGCATATGTTGTGGTTAAACTGATAGTCCCCTGCTGTTTGTCTTTTGCACTTTGGGATCAGCTAACGAACCATCACGACACCCCGCTATAAGCGGATCGTGACACTGGCACCTTAGAGCAAGAGGCTCTCAAGGTTCTGCCTCTGGTAAATGCCCATAGCGAGGCAGTTCCCCACTCCTGGTGTGGCGCCGGAGTTCTGAGAGCTAGACTGAGTTCTGGTAGTGACTTCACCAATCTACGGAACGTCCCTTCTTCAGTGCCTGCTCTGGTGCCCTGCCATCTCACACACCAGAGCGTGATTCACATACTGCAGCCCAGAGTTCGGTTTTTGCAACATTGAAATGGGTGTGGTCAGCAGGATTGATGGGGATAAATCGCTGCAAAACTAAACAAAATGTGTGCACCATCCCAGGCTGGACTTAAATAGGCACAGGAATTTTGGAAAGATGAGGACAAGATAGCAGACAACAATGTAAAAGTCAGATTAAAATAACAGGAGGAAAAGCTAAAGGAGTGATTTGTGCACATTTGGGTGTTTATTTTTCTTGGGTGCAAAGCAAAATTAGAAGGTCCTAAGTGCCCAAAAGATTGGAAATGTGAAATGTCCTCCATAGCAGAGTGGCGGACCTCTGGATCCTTAAAACAATTTTATTGTGCTGGAACAGTGGCAGTTTGAGCTGGTGCCTCTGGGGGACCCTGAACAAAGAACCTCTTGGCTTTTATACCCTCCCAACTGAAGTGTTACAGTCTGGGGCCTTCCTGCTGTGTCCAAGTGGCCGGTCACTGGCTGGCACCACAGGTCCCCAGGTCCTCTGCTGAGCCATCCCTCTCCTACAGTCAAGTTTAGTCTGTCACCTGTGGCTTTTCTCTCTGATCCACCACTTCCACGGTGTCTGTCCTGGAAAATGCTTGCCCAGCTCAGCTGGACACCGAGGTCAGCACTGGCCACCTTCCCAATCCTCGGGAGGTAAGGACGGCAGCTTTGGGTTCGGAATTCCTGAACCCCAGGGAGAATTTGATGACGATGAAAAAGGCAAGGAGTCGTCTTTTTCAGGGATTTGTAATCCAACCTTATTTAGCAGCTCAGAAGAACTACCTCCATCACAGAATAAACTGCCTGCAAAAGCGTCGAGCAGGCTTTTGCACAGGCTTATAACAGTTAGTGGCAACCAGGGGATGGCCCAACGTGGGCCAATGAGATCAAACAGGGGTGTGGATATCAGGGTAACATACATGAAGGAACACCAATGGGGAAAGAGGGTAGGAGGAGACCTGTCTGTCCGGCCTATCACTTGACGTTCTGGGTAGAACCTTCCAGATAGAAAGGAAGGGCTGCCGAGTGATGGACAGGTCCAGGGGTGGGGTCCTCAGAAGGGCAACATTTCAGGGGAGGAGGGAAAGGAGGATTGATATAGGGATGGGAGGAGGCAAGGGAGGGCAGGACCCCTTACAAGGGGGTGCAGGACTAAACCACTGAACAAACCGAACAAACTAAATAACACAGTACAGCACACCACCAGGACCACAAGAGCACATCGTCCTGAGGACGTAAAAATGACTGTTCTTGCTGGAACATTGCTGTTGCATGACACCCTGCAGGCAGAGCGGGCAGCTGTAGGGATGTTGACTTGTTTCCCTGGTGCCAGCCGTGCAGCATGCATCAGAGCTCCTGGGCGTTGGTGCTCGCTGGGACACGGCCCGGCACCACGGGGAGTTACAAAGCGTCTTCAAGGAATCCCCACACATTGAACCATATGATTTAGCCTGGGATTTTAAGTTGTTTCTCAACTTGAAGAGAGCCTAAACAAGCCTGTAAAAGGCCTAAACAAGTCTCCTATGAATTCTCTCCCTGGCAAGTTCAGTTCCAGCCCCGAATGGCCCTCAGCATTCTCAAGGCAGCGGCAGGAGCCGGGTGCTGACCCAGAGCCCCGTTGGGCAGGGAGAGCGCGGCACAGAGCGAGCCCTTGCCGCCCGGGATGGCCACAGGCCCAGGAGAGCCAGGGGGGCAGCGCCAGAGCCCTGCTCAGGGCCCCCCTGGCTCCTCTGGCATCGGTTCCATCCCCACGGGCGCTGAGCGGTGCCGGTCCCGCCGCTCTGCCTGCGGGGCTGTCTGTGCCAGGCCCTGATGGAGGCAGGGCTGCGGCTGTGGCCCCTGGGCTCGGGGTGCTTCCTGCCCGGCACTCAGCATCGTCCGTGCCGTGCCCGTGCAGCGCGACCCGGCGGGGCAGCTCCGCCTCGCCCCCTCACCACAGCCATCCTGGCACGGCGGCTGCCCCTGGGCCGCGGCAGCCCCGAGCCGGACGGGCCCGGCAGGGAACCCGGGAGGGCTCCGTCCCCTGCGTGCCTCAGAAGAGACTCCAGCCCCACTGCGTGCAGCAGGAGGGACGCAAAGCACTGGCACGCTTAGCAGAGTCCACAGCCCTCTCCACATCTGAAATGAGACCCCAAAACCCCGTCCTGTGCTCAGCAGAGACCCCCAGCCCCCTGCACACATTGGGAAAGATCCCAGTCCCCCTGCATGCCTCACATAGGATTCCAAATCTCATGCATAACTTCAAGTGGACCCCAGTGCCCTCCATGTCTCAGAGGAAACCTAAATTATCCCTGTGTGTCTCACAAGGGACCCTAGCCCCTCGTGCACCTTATGGGGTATCCAAGCCCCCACACACCTTATGGGGAAGCCCGGGGCAGCGACGCCAAGTGTTTTGACCTGGAAATCAAGTGTGGTTGCAACTGGGTTGTTGTGCCTCTGGGGCTGTTTATCAGCCCCATCAGGCCCCAAGGCCACACAGCATTTCCCTTCCCTTCCCTTCCCTTCCCTTCCCTTCCCTTCCCTTCCCTTCCCTTCCCTTCCCTTCCCTTCCCTTCCCTTCCCTTCCCTTCCCTTCCCTTCCCTTCCCTTCCCTTCCCTTCCCTTCCCTTCCCTTCCCTTCCCTTCCCTTCCCTTCCCTTCCCTTCCCTTCCCTTCCCTTCCCTTCCCACCCTCGCCAGAGGAGCAGACCCTGTGCAGCACCCTGGATTGGTGATGGCCCATCAATTAGGTTTTACCAACTGTGTGTTAATTGAGGAGAAGCTTTGTTTTGCCTGCTGGCATTGCTGCTCAGGCTGTGTCTTTGCAGATGTTCTTGATGGCTTCTCTCTTTTCCTGGGCATGCTACTGGAGGATGTCCAGGCCCAGATGATCCCACTGAAGGAGATGTGCCCTCAGCCCAGGGATGCTCAGCATGGGCTCCCCCAGCCCCTCGGAGCCCCGCCGCTGGTCACAGCAGCCCCTGCCTGGCTCCTGCCTGCCCTCACCGTGGGCATCCATGGCTGCTCCTGGCCATGGAACCCAGCCAGTGCTGGTGCCAGCTGGGCTTTGCTGTTGGAAACACCTGGACATATCTCTGACAACTCTTATTACTATATTTGAACATAAAATATGGGCCAAGCCCTGCCCTGGCGGCGGGGCCTGCCCGCCTTCAGTCATGCTAGGGGAACAGGACCAGGGGGCTCAGGGGCAGAGGGTCTCGTTGTGGAGGGGTTTGTTTTGGGAATGGCTCAAGATGGTCCAGAAGCTGCGGCAGGGCAGATGGGGACAGACGTGAAGAGCTGGAAACACGGGTCAAGTTCTCTCAGCCGGAGTTGTTAGGCTCGTCTCCTGGAGATGCACAGCAGCACCTTGGGAGAGAGCAGTGGCTGAGGCCCCAGCTGCCAGTGGCACACAGGGAGCCTCCTGCACAGCAGGGCCCAGAGCTGGCAGGGCTCCCCAGCACGGCTGGAGCGGCTGGCACACCTTGGCCCAGCTGGACAGCTGCCCCTCAAGGCCCCGGCGAGCAGGGGACGGCTCTGGGCAGGCTCCCTGGCCAGGAGCGGGCCCCAGAGCGCCTCTGCCTTTCAGGGGCGATCTCGTCCTTGCTCTTTCTCCTCCCCACCTTGCTCTGCCTCTGCCCTGTGCCCCTGGGGCTGCTCTTGGCCAGGCAGCCTCAGTGGGAGCCAGCACTGGCTGCAGCCCCAGCGGGCCCCGCAGGACAAGCCTCAGCAATGAAGAGGCCAAGGAAAGCACTGGGCAGAGCAGAGCCCTCAGCCGAGTTCTTTGGACAGCCATGGACTGGCCACAGCTCCACTGCAGCCTCACTGGGAATCTTCCCTGATTTTTAGCAGCCTTTAAAGGAAGTGGTTTGAGATTGAGATCAGCAAAAAACTCACCATTTTCACTTACAGATATACCAGATTCCGACAGAGTACATCATCAGGCCAAGTGCTGCACCAGCCACAATGACCATCAACTTCATCAAACAAGATGTTCCCCGGCAGAAATCTCTTCTCATGCTTTTCCAGATTTTGTCAGCACGTGTTGAGGTGCCAGCTGCATCTTGGGAGCAATGGGGAGCGTGAGCCATTGCTATGCTGCACTGCTGAGCTGGCAGCAGGGTGGATACGGCCAGGACATTCTCGCTCTCTGTTTCCCCCTGAGCTGGGGCCTGCAGGCACCTTGCTGCCTCTTGGCACAGGACTGCTCAGTGCCCAAAGCCCTGGGCCTGCATGCAATAATTCCTCTGTGCTGTGCTGTGCTGCTCCCAGCCATACTTGTCAAAGAGGTGGATAAAGACAAGGAAAATGCCCAGAGTTTTGGAGCTGCTCCAAAACTCCACCCTCCAGCAAACAGGTGCCTCTCTGCATCTCCCCAGAGAGCAGGAAACTGCAGGCATCTCAGGCCCATGGTGCAGCTGGGCCTCCCTGTCAGCTGGTGCCAAATGCCTTCCTGCAGAGGCTGGGGAGAAGCTGCAGCCAGGCCAGGCAGGGAAACAGCCCTGCAGGCCGTGAGAGCAGCAGCGGGGCAGCGAGGCTGCCATGGATCCCTTCCTGCTGTGCCAGGCACGGCCTGTCCAGATCTGCAGGGACAGCCCCCGGCTGCTGAGTCCCAGGGGAAGGGGGAGGGAAATGCACCCACCATGCTGTCTCTCCAGATCACTCCGGATTTCTTCAAGATCTTTTGATTACTCCCTGGATTTACTCCTTCCTATATGTTTGTTCTTTCCTCTCAGGGGACCTTAAGAGAAATATTTCCATTTCCCAGGCATGGATACCACAAAACCCGTGCTCAGCCTGTGGAGTCAGCAGGGACACACTACTCACCCCTGCGATGGAAGCTGGGCTTGCGAGCAACATGCACCAAAGGACCTGAGAAAGTCTTCTCTGCAGCCACACCTGTAACTCAACAGCCACAGAAGCCTCTGTCATCTCTGCAGATCTGCACGGGCAGCACTGAGCCCCAGGAGCGGTGAGGGGATGGCCCAGGGCGAGGGCACACACGTGCGTGGTTCTGTCCTGGCACCTGCAGCGATGCCCCCCTGGCCGAGCTTTGGGCTCTGAGCTGGCAGCTCTCGCAGGGGGAAAGGCCTTGACCTACCCTCAGCATCTCCCAGAGGCTCAGTAATGGGTATGGGTTGGGAATCCAGATCCTCTTCATCCTCACGTTCAGCTGCAAAGAAAGGCAGGACAGAACACCTCCGGGGACACTGCTGAAGATTCTCCTTCAGGCTGCAGTGGCAGTGAGTGCCCCTGGGCGATTGGAGCCCTCCAAGGCATTCCCTCAGCTCTGCCTTCCGCTCAGGAGCAGGGGCAGGGGGACCACATGCCAGTGCTGGACCCGCACTGGGATGGAAGGAGCCCCTTGTGGGGCAGCCAGGGGAGAAAGGACTCCCTGGAGCTGCCAGCAGCTCTAAACCCAGCCGCAGACAGGGCCAGGGCTTGACAGCGGCAGCAGGAGCAGCTCAGGCTCCCTGGGGCAGGCAAAGGAGCTGAGAAAGGCTCAGCCCCGGGACACAGCCCTGGGCCCGGCCCTTCCCTCTCTGCTCTTCTCTGGGGCTGCACAGAGCACACGGAAGGACACACTGGCATTGCACATGGGTGGAAGATGGACAGCTAAATGCTTCTTCCTCCCACTGACAGTGATCCTCCTGTGGGATTGCTCTTGGGCACAGGAGTAGGAATTTGGGGGACAGGATTTCTAGAATACATCAAACTTCAAAGGATCTTAAAGGAAATCACACATAAATATTCCTCTGGACAATGATTTCTCTGTTAGGAAAGGGTTGCTGATAACCTACCTTCACCAGACTCCAAGATCCTTAAACCATAGTTTATCACTCTTTCCAAACGCTTCAAGTCACGGTCCCAATCCTGAAAGGAGCAAAGATGGGAAATGTTCCATGGTGTGCTGGGATCCCCCTTCTATGAGGAAGTGAGCACTGCAAGGGGCTCAGGTAATGCTGTGAGCCCGCACTGCCAAGCAGCAGAGAGGGCAGCTCAAGGCTCAGCAGGGCTCAGGCCCAGAGGCACAGCAATTACCTCCTGTGACTGTGCCTGGCAGCGCCTCCCTTCCTGCAGCAGAGGCTGCCAATGAGCCACTGCTTCCTCTGGGAAACTCAGCCTTCAGCACAGCCTCTCCTTCCATCTCTGGGGAAAGGAAAAGGGACAGCTGGATCATTTGGGCTGTTCCCCACCAGGAAGGTGGCAATTTCAGGAGGCAAAGCTTGTCTCAGTCATGGATGAGATTCAGGATAAAGACCAGGTTACTGGGGCTGCTGCAGGGCCCACCCTCCTTCAAACATCTGCCCCTCCAGATGTGCTCAGTGACTGGGAAATTGCAGGGGATCTCAGGGTGTGCATGAGCCATGGTGCAGTTGGGGCTCCCTGTCAGCTGGTGCCAAATGCCTTCCTGCAGAGGCTGGGGAGAAGCTGCAGCCAGGCCAGGCTGGGAAACAGCCCTGCAGGCCATGAGAGCAGCAGCGGGGCAGCGAGGCTGCCATGGATCCCTTCCTGCTGTGCCAGGCAGGGTCTGTCCAGATGTGCAGGGAAAGCCCCCGGCTGCTGAGTCCCAGGGGAAGGGGGAGGGGAATGCACCCACCACGGCGTCTCTCCAGATCACTCAGCATCTTCTCCACGTGTTTGGATGTCTCTAGAGCCTTACTGTTTCCTGTAGGTTTGTTCCTCCCTCTCAGAGGACCTTAAGAGGAGTATTTGCATTTCAGATGGATGGATCCCACAAAACCATGGCTCAGCCTGTGGTGTCATCGGGGACACACTACTCACCCCTGCGATGGGAGACGGACTTGTGTTCAGCAACCAGGAAAGGAGCCTGAAATGTCCTCCCTGCAGACGCACCTGCAACTCAATAGCCACAGAAGCTTCTGCCAGCTGGTTCCTGCCAGGTTGTCAGTGATTATTCTTTTAGGAACATTATCAGTATACCTGCACGAGACTTCAGAGGCTGGAAATCTTCATGGAGCCAAGCTGCTGGAGAAGCCTTCCTAGCATGCTCATCTAGAAGGGAGCACAGATGAGAACCAGTTCCTTGTGTGCTGGCATCCCCCTCTGTCTGTGGGAACTTGGCACTGCAAGGGGCTCGGGGAAGGCCATGGGAGCCAGATGTGAAAGGACAAGGCCAAAGCTGCACAGGGGCCTGGGGAGCTCTGGGCTGTCTCTTGGCCAGTCTCCACACTTTGGTAAGCCCTGTGCCACATCTCTGGGAGGGCAGCTGCAGCAGCCCATGGGCCACGGGACTTCACTCCCTCCCACAGAGGAAACCCTCCCCAAACCCCAGGGGAAAACCATCCCCAGCGCTTCCCCGGAGAGCAGGGAGCGCTGTCCTGGGAAAGGGGAGCCAGGCTGCCGGCTCACCTGCTCCCCGCGCTTGCAATGGAGCAGCCTGGGCAGCCCTGGCAGGCAGGGCCACGGCCAGGAGGAGCAGGAGGAGGAGGCGCAGAGCAAGGGCCATGGTGCCTTGCCCTGTGCCAGTCCCGCCGCTCTTGCTGCCACCACTGTCCTGACACCGCTGTCCCAATGTCAGCACCACTGCTGCCACCGCCGCTGCTGCCGCAGCAGTTGTGCTCAAGGACTGCCTGCTCGGGCGTTGTGGTGCTCTGCAGCCACGGAGCTCTGGGACCTCTGTGACCTCAGAGCCTGCTCTGACCTCAGCCTGCTGCCACCCCAGAGCCTGCTGGGACCTCATGGCCTTAGCTGTACCCCAGAGTGTACCCCCTTTCTGTACAAATGGACTGCCCTGAGTGTAAATGTTTTGCTTCATCCAAGGGCCATTGCTCAGCAAAACCTTTATTTTGCCTGCTGACATTGCTGGTCAGACTGTGTCCCTGCAGATGCTCTTGATTGTTGCAGTACGAATTTCATTTATTGTTTCCTTCTTAGGTGCTTCGTTCTGTTGTACCCCCATGTTCTGCCCGAGTTTGTTCACCCCTGGCTTTTACCCTCCCTCAAAGCTGACCCCCATGCCATTCCCCGCCCCTTGTTCCAGCTCTTTCCCTGCCTGTCATAGCAACCCAGCCCCTTGGTCCCCGAACCTTCCCTGGCACTTTCCCATGGGGCCAATCCCAGATTGCAACAGCTTTTTGGGATGCCCCAATTCCTCAAGGCCCCATTGGCCTGTGTGACCCATCCTCTCCACCCTCCTACCCCAATGGGCTCCAGACACTGGATGTGATCCCCTCACTCCTCCCCTGAGGATTCCCTCTTGGTGAGCTGTTTGTATGCACCCCCTGACTTGTATCTTGCACAGGAGTGCCGTGGGCTCTCTGTTTCTGGTCTCTTCACCTGAAATAAACTCTTTCTTGTGGAACCTCAAGACGGAGAGCTGCCTCCTCTCTCCTCTGCCTGGTCCCTGTTATGGTTTGTGTCTGGCTATAAGAGGCAATCTGAAGACCCTCACTCATTTGCCTGCCGATTGCCACGAGAAGGAACTCCCTTCCCCCACTGCAGTTCCGGCTTGGAGAAGGCAACAGTGCAGGTGCAGCCGCTGTACCGTTACGTTCTGTTCCGAACGAGGCCCGGCAAGAACTTGGCAAAAAGTTGGCAAGGACTTGGCGAAGACCCAGCGTGGACCCAGCACAGAGCGGCCTTCTGCAATTCCTGCTTCACTCTCCACCTTTAAGCCAAATGAACTGTTGGGGTGACCCTGGTGGTCTCTCACTGAAGACCCCTCATCTGCCTCCTTACCACCGTGACAGACGGAGATCAAGAACCCTCTCCCCAAGGACTGAGACTGAGACCCCGACCACAGAGAGTGGTGGTGGGGGGAATGACATGACCTGTTCTTCTCCAGTAACTTCAATGGACTTATTCATCATTGTGTTTGTTTAGCCTGGATGATTTTCTGTAGATACACCTGTTCCCCCCACAGAAATTTCAATAGACTCTCATTGTTCTGCATGTTCCCCCCTTTTCCTTCTGTGGACTATAACTGGACCCCAGGTTGGGCAGGACTTTGGAGACTCTCCCCAACACAACATGATGGATCCCCATCGTCCGGACCACTGAGGACCTAGCCTGTGTTGGTAGCTATTCCCATCCCCCGTTTTCTCTCTCTCTATATATCCTTTTATTTTTCTTTTCTGACCCCCACTATCGCATTTATTGTTTTTGGCCCTTAATAAAGGTGCATCTGTTGTGATTAAACTGATAGTGCCCTGCTCTTTGTCTTTTGCACTTTGGGATCGGCTAACGAACCATCACGACACCCCGCTATAAGCGGATTGTGACATTAAATTGGCGTCACGGACAGGATTTCTGTCTAGGCAGAAGGGTGCAGGTTCTGTGTAGTCTGTAACAGGGGAAGGACGTTTCTCTCCAGTCGCACCTAGCCTGCCAGTCCAAAAAACTGAGCATGGTCTAGAAAGCAAGGGGGGAGATTCGAATTTCCTGCAGACTGCACATTGCCTAGGCGAAAAAAGCACCCACACTGTCTTCAGAAATTGCAAAAGATCTCTTAGTGCAAAAGGCAGGACACTGTGTTGTTTTATGTTTGAACTGTCTGGGAAGGAAGAGACAACTTGAGGAAACTAAGCAGAGCCTCCCAGGCAGATTTTGTCTCTTCACCCACCCAGGTAAGTGAAGGGTGACACAGCGAAGGCTGTGTGCTTTGCGTAACTTAAGTTTGTACCTTCCTGCTGTGGTTTTGGTCCCTTCGCAAAATGAGTAATAATCTTAATGCTAAAGCTAAAGATGAATTTTATGCTCTACTAGCTAAATACAATGCCAAACCTTCTCCAGGAAGAGAAGAATGGGCACAAAGTAACTAGTTTAATTTAGATAATGTGGTTGATAGACTATGTTTTTTACAACATGATACAAAATTTAAACTGGGCAGAAATAAAACCATCTTATGCTCAGTTTTGGGAGCTTGTCTTATGGCAGCTGTAGAAACTCGCTTTGAGAGAAGAGGTGAGGAAATGCAATAATAGACTCCCTTCAAAACCTAGTTGAAATTTTGCAAAAACAATTAGATGAAGAATAAAAGTAATTTTTTACAAGCTGCCCTTAAAGAGGGACAGATTAAAAATGCAAAGCTCACCAACAAACTAAAAGAAACAGAGGAAAAAGAAACTCCTCACATTAACCAAGTTTATCCTCACAAAGAACTTGAGGCAGTAAATAATTTTGGGGAACATTAGTGCTCTCATTTAAGACCCTTAATTAAAACAGAATATAACTATCTCAGTGATGATGATCTTGAACCCCACATCACAACCAAACACATACCATACACTGCCACCGAGTTAGCTGAGCTTAAAAGAAAATATGGACGCCTCCCATACGAATCAAAACCAGAATATGTTTTCCAGGTGTCCTTCACTGGTGGCAATCAAATTAAATTAACTGAACAAGAAGCCAGTGGGTACTGGGGACACGGTGTCTTCTTAACAACAGGAGATAAATGTGACTCGTGGTCCCTGACACAACGTGTGGCTTTTTGCGCTGGGGGAACAAGCCCCTTGGAAAGGGGAGATCCTGTAGCTATAATTAGCACCCCTGACCAACTCCTAGAAAGTGTGCACAAAGCCACTTGTCTGCAAATGATTCACAGAAAGAAATTAATTCCTGGCTTTGAATCCCCAATGAAATTACCTGTGAAGCCTGAAATAATGACCCCTTTAATTTGTGGGCTTCCAGAAACACTCAAACCTACTGCCATAGCCTTACAGAAAACTACACCAGCTGTATCTCCTGTAGAAAGACCAGATTTCCTAGTAACCAGAAGAACTCATTGGTTCCCCTTTATGACTTGCTGAGGAAAGGAGTAAAATGGGATTGGACTTCTTCTCAGGAAGAAGCATTGCAATTGCTGATTTTTGAAGTAACAGCTCATCAAGCTCTGGGTCTCGTTCATCCTACGGACCCCTTTCAGGTAGAATGGGGATTTGCTGTCTCAGGATTAACAGTACACATTCGGCAGCGGGGACCCGAGGGTCCAACACGGCCTGTTGGTTTTTATTCCGTGGTTTCAGAGATGCTGAGAAAAGGTACACTGCCTGGGAAAAGGGATTGTTTGTGGTCAGCCTGGCTCTCATTGAAGTGGAAAGACTTGCACTACAACTACCAATTGTATTGAGAAGCCCTTTCAATGATACTAAGACAGTCACTACTGGGACCCCCCCTCCTGACGGGGTGGCCCAGAGGGCCTCGGTAAGAAAGTGGTATGCTCAGATTGAACATTACTGTAACATCTTTACAATAACAGAAGGAGCTGTGAAAAATTTGGCAATACAAGAAACTGAGAGCTTGGATAGCAGCCAGGACAAACCTGCCTCTGTAATCCAAGTAGCCCCTCCTTTCTGCCCTGAACAATCAGCAAACTCTTGGTTCACTGATGCCTCTGCTAAACGAGAAGGGAAGGTGTGGACATACAGGGCAGCAGCCCCCCACATTTCCTCTGGTGAACTAATTAATGAGGGAGAAAGCAGTTCTCAGGTCAAGGAGCTGAGAGCTGTCTGGAGTGTTTTCCAACAAGAAGCACAGAACGCCTCTCTTGTCTGTCTCTACACTGACTCCTACGCTGTGCACCAAATGATCCCGATAATCCAGCACATTACCCTGGCCAACCTGTTCTGGTGGACATCCCTTACTATAGGGCTAGTACCACTTGTGCTAAAACCCCCTCTGAATAAATGTGCACGGAAAGCCTCTGGTGCTCTAGGGAAAGAGCATTGGATAAATACATGCAGGATAATTCCATCATTCTAACCTCTTCTGCCTCTCGCTGGCAGGATTCTGTTCTGTTTACTTTTACAGAAGAACTCCGAGGGACATGAAGACCACCTAATTCATGATAAAACTGGTAATACTTTCCTGCATCCTACCACAACCCCATGGCCAGAAACCAGCTGAGTGGTTGCGGTCTGAAATAATTGTGGTAGCATGCAGAAAAAGTGAAAAGATCTCTTTAAGCACAAAAAGGTTTGTACGCACCGAAGCGTACAGGATTGTTGGCACAATTTCACATTAACACAAACTGCAGAAGTAGTTTGTCTTTGGTCCAAAAATACTGAAGCGCTTTCTTTTAAGTTTAAAGTATTGATTTAAATACTGGGGAGAACTTGATGTTAATGTTGTGATACCTACCACCCAACCACCAGTTATGCTTACCCCAAAAATTTCTAAAGTTGGACCATATATAATCAGGAAAACTGGCCAACAACAAATATTGTTCAATCCAGCATGGTCTCTTAAACAAGTTAAATTGCTAATGCAAAGCAATGTCTCTGAAATTCAGCCAGCTTGTTCACCTTTCTTGCAAACTTCTTTCCAGGGGTGGACAACCTGGTTACGACAGTGGAACCCTTCTAAAACACGGATGCCAAGAGACATAACTGGTGTTGTGGGAACAGGATTGGGAATTCTAAATAGCATTAATTCAGAAGTATTATTGAATAAATTGGCTGCTACAACTAAAGATTTGACCCAATTACAACAACCATTGCAATCGTCCTTATCGGCCTTGGGAACGCATCAGTGGCTGCTAACAAACATATTACCAAATTGGGAAAAGGTAAATATGAATGACCACGAATTGATAATTGATGCACTCAATGCTACACAAAGATACGTTTCCTTAGCCCTTAGCTGCATCCAGGCACAATTATGGATGCAGTCAGTTGCTGCTTCAATTATAAGAGAAGGTGAAGAAGGCACGTTTCCTATGGAAATTCGGAAAATAGTTTGGGACAGTGCCACTGACTTTGAAAAAGATTTCCAATCCTGGTAGAATTTGGTGAACTTTACTTATGACCCCACTGCAAACTTAGCCACAGCTTTTGTGTTAACCATACGCAATGCCTCCGTGCATTCAATATTCCCCATTATTGCATTAGGAGTGAATCATGATGGAGCCACTCTCTATCCTTCCGAGCATAGAGAACGGGCCCGACAAATTGATGATAAATGGCAAACTGTTAACTTAGAATCTTGTATTGTCCAAGAACAACAAGGGTTCATCTGTGAAGGCAATGCAATTATAGCTCAGGATATTTGTCTGGACACTGAACAAAATATCTGTCACTTTGAAATCCATCCTAATGAAACTCCTAAAACATTCCTTGTATATATAGGCAATGGATGTGCATGCTTTAGAACTGCTTGTAACACAGTGTATGTAGAAGACACAGTAGCAGATACTAAAAATCATTCAAATTTTTGTGCTTACAATTTCACTAAAATTACAGGATGTGATTTTTCTTTTGAAGCTCCAGTTACTTCATATCAACTTTTAGAATCTAATTACACGCTGATTCATAAGCTATTGCCTACCCCCATTGGAATGAATCTTACTCTGGTAAGGCAATTGTTGCTTCACCAGGACTTAATTGAAATCTTAGGAAAAATCAAGGAGAACGGACAGAAAACACTGGTAACTATTCATCATGATGTACAAGAAATACATCGGGTTATAGAAAGGGTGAAAAGTGATGCAGAACATAGGTGGTGGGATACACTTTTTGGGTGGTCACCTACTGCTACAGGTATCCTGAACAAATTGTGTCATCCCATTGTTGTCCTTTTGATTTTAGTTTTGATTGGCTTTGCTTTATCAGCAATCTTGCTTATTATGAATTGGAGAATGATAAAACAATTAACAAAATTGACAGCTATAATTAATGCACACCACTTGGCCGATGTGCTTTATACTATAGACATCCCCAGGACTATAGACACAAAGCAATTATAAGATTAGAAGATTGTTTGTTTTAGTCACTTAGAAAACCTGATTTGAATTCTTAAAGATTGTTTTATTAGTTTATTATTAAATAATTGTTTTATTATTATTTAATCAACTCATTGTTTATTGATTAGAAAATTGTTCCAATTAATATTGATTCAATTTATACTAATTATTGTTATTGCTTTACTATTTTCCCGGTTCTTTTTTCCCCTCCTTTTTCTTTTTTTTTTCCCTTCTCTGGGATATGCTGCCAACACTAGACGAGTCCTGAAGACTTCACAATGACACTACAGAACCCTGCTGAAGATCTCTTGAGGGCAATCGTCAGTCACGGGGTGGTGTAAGAGGCCATCTGAAGACCCTCACTCATTTGCCTGCCGATTGCCATGAGAAGGAACTCCCTTCCCCCACTGCAGTTCGGGCTTGGAGAAGGCAACAGTGCAGGTGCAGCCGCTGCACCGTTACGTTCTGTTCCGAACGAAGCCTGGCAAGAACTTGGCAAAAAGTTGGCAAGGACTTGGCAAAGACCCAGCGTGGACCCAGCACAGAGCGGCCTTCTGCAATTCCTGCTTCACTCTCCACCTTTAAGTCAAATGAACTGTTGGGGTGACTCTGGTGGTCTCTCACTGAAGACCCCTCATCTGCCTCCGTACCACCGTGACAGACGGAGATCAAGAACCCTCTCCCCAAGGACTGAGACTGAGACCCCTACCACAGAGAGTGGTGGGAGGGGAATGACATGACCTGTCCTTCTCCAGTAACTTAAATGGACTTATTCATCATTGTGTTTGTTCAGCCTGGATGATTTTCTGTAGATACACCTGTTCCCCCCATAGCAATTTCAACAGACTCTCATGGTTCTGCATGTTTCGCCCTTTCCCTCTGTGGACTGTAACTGGATCCCTGGGTTGGGCAGGACTTTGGAGACTCTCCCCAACACAACGAGACAGATCCCCATCGTCCAGACCACTGAGGACCTCGCCTGTGTTGGTAGCTATTCCCATCCCCCCTTCTCTCTGTCTCTCTCCTTTTTATTTCTTTTCTGACCCCACTATCACATTTATTGTATTTTGGCCCTTAATAAAGGTGCATCTGTTGTGATTAAACTGATAGTCCCTTGCTGTTTGTCTTTTGCAATTTCGGATCGGCTAACGAACCATCACGACACCCCGATATAAGCGGATTGTGACACTGGCGCCTTAGAGCTAGAGCCTCTCAAGGTTCTGCCTCTGGTAAATGCCCATAGCGAGGCAGTTCCCCACTCCTGGTGTGGCGCCGGAGTTCTGAGAGCTAGACTGAGTTCTGGTAGTGACTTCACCAACCTACGGAACGTCCCTTCTTCAGTGCCTGCTCTGGTGCCCTGCCATCTCACACACCAGAGCGTGATTCACATACTGCAGCCCAGAGTTCGGTTTTTGCAACATTGAAATGGGTGTGGTCAGCAGGATTGCTGGGGATAAATCGCTGCAGAACTTAACAAAATGTGTGCACCATCCCAGGCTGGACTTAAATAGGCACAGGAATTTTGGAAAGATGAGGACAAGATAGCAGACAACAATGTAAAAGTCAGATTAAAATAACAGGGGAAAAGCTAAAGGAGTCATTTGTGCACATTTGGGGGTTTCTTTTTCTTGGGTGCAAAGCAAAATTAGAAGGTCCTAAGTGCCCAAAAGATTGGAAATGTGGAATGTCCTCCATAGCAGAGTGTTGGATCTCTGGGTCCTTAAAACAATTTTATTGTGCTGGAACAGTGGCAGTTTGAGCTGGTGCCTCTGGGGGACCCTGAACAAAGAACCGCTTGGCTTTTATACCCTTCCAGCTGAAGTGTGATAGTCTGGGGCCTTCCTGCTGTGTCCGAGTGGCCGGTCACTGGCTGGCACCACAGGTCCCCAGGTCCTCTGCTGAGCCATCCCTCTCCTACAGTCAAGTTTAGTCCGTCACATTTGGCTTTTCTCTCTGATCCACCACTGCCACGGTGTCTGTCCTGGAAAATGCTTGCCCAGCTCAGCTGGACACCGAGGTCAGCACTGGTTACCTTCCCAATTCTCGGGAGGTAAGGACAGCAGCTTTGGGTTCAGAATTCCTGAGCCCCAGGGAGAATTTGGTGATGATGAAAAAGGCAAGGAGTCGTCTTTTGCAGGGGTTTGTAATCCAACCTTATTTAACAGCTCAGAAGAACTACCTCCATCACAGAATAAACTGTCTGCAAAAACCTCGAGCAGGCTTTTGCACAGGCTTATAACAGTGGGTGGCAACCAGGGGATGGCCCTACGTGGGCCAATGAGATCAAACAGGGGTGTGGATATCAGGGTGACATACGTGAGGGAACACCAATGGGGAAAGAGGGTAGGAGGAGACCTGGCTGTCCAGCCTATCACTCGATGTTCTGGGTAGAACCTTCCAGAAAGAAAGGAAGGGCTGCCGAGTGATGGACAGGTCCAGGGGCAGGGTCCTCAGAAGGGCAACATTTCAGGGGAGGAGGGAAAGGTGGATTGACATAGGGATGGGAGGAGCCAAGGGAGGGCAGGACCACTTACCAGGGGGTGCAGGACTAATCCACTGAACAAACCGAACAAACTAAATAACACAGTACAACACACCACCAGGACCACAAGAGCTCATCATCCTGAGGATGTAAAAATGCCTGTTCTTGCTGGAACATTGCTGTTGCGTGACACCCTGCAGGCAGAGCGGGCAGCTGTAGGGATGTTGACTTGTTTCCCTGGTGCCAGCCGTGCAGCATGCATCAGAGCTCCTGGGTGTTGGTGCTCGCTGGGACACGGCCCGGCACCACGGGGAGTTACAAAGCGTCTTCAAGGAATCCCCACAGGTTAAACCATATGATTTAGCCTGGGATTTTAAGTTGTTTCTCAACTTGAAGAGAGCCTAAACAAGTCTGTAAAAGGCCTAAACAAGTCTCCTATGAATTCTCTCCCTGGCAAGTTCAGTTCCACCCCCGAATGGCCCTCAGCATTCTCAAGGCAGCGGCAGGAGCCGGGTGCTGACCCAGAGCCCCTTTGGGCAGGGAGAGCGCGGCACAGAGCGAGCCCTTGGTGCCTGGGATGGCCACAGGCCCAGGAGAGCCAGGGGGGCAGCGCCAGAGCCCTGCTCAGGGCCCCCCTGGCTCCTCTGGCATCGGTTCCATCCCCATGGGCGCTGAGCGGTGCCGGTCCCGCCGCTCTGCCTGCGGGGCTGTCTGTGCCAGGCCCTGATGGAGGCAGGGACAGTGCCCTCCATGCCTCAGAGGGAACCTAAAATATCCCTGTGTGTGTCACAAGGGACCCTAGCCCCTCATGCACCTTATGGGGTCTCCAAGCCCCTACGTGACTTATGGGGAAATGTCTTGGTAAAAAATATCCACAGCCCTCCCTGCCAGCCCTATGCCCTTCCTTTCCCTCAGTTTATTGCTGACCATGACATTGCATGGAATGGGAGATCCCTTGGGTCAGTCCAGCCCAGCTGTCCCCTCCCTGTGCCCTCAGGAACACTTGCCCACCCCCACCCATTGCCTGGGGGAATTGCAGACATGCCCTGGGCATGGCAGGGGCAGGGCAGGGCTGGATATGGCAGGGCAGGGCCCGGGGGGCAGCGAGATGGGAGTGTGCAGCCTGCAGGGACACAGCAGCAGCTGTGGGACAGCGCAGGACAAGCTGTGCTGGACATGGCCAAGGGCCCTGGCAAGGCTGGCAGTGGCCAGGAGAAGCCAAGCCTTGGTGCCCTGGGGCACAGCAGCATCTTGCCACCAAGGGCTGTGAGGAGGAGACACCTTGTCCTGAGGCACTGGGGCCTCCTGGCACAGCCCCAGCCAGGCTGGGCACTGTCATCCCTTGTCCTGCCCTCAGCATCCCTCCCTATGCCAGTGCTCCCGGCAGAGCCCTGAGCAGGCGGGGAGGGACAGGATCTGCCTTCCCTGGGGCTGGGGCTCAGGCCTTGGCCTTTCTGCTGCCTCCAGCCAGCCCAGGCTCTGCTCAGCAGCTGAGCTGCCTACACAGAGCCTCTGCCTCCCTGCACTCCTGGCCTCAGGGAGCTGCTGGGAAGAGGCCCTGGGGAGCCTTGGTCAGGAATGGCCCTGGGCCCTCCTTCATGTTCCCAGGGACGGCAGGTTCTTCAAAGGACTTGGGCTTTTGCCTTGGGGTCCTGAGAGGTTTGTGCAACCATGGCCTCCAATTATCTGCTGCAATTAGTCTCTGTTGTCAGGAATAACACTCAGTGGGGCTCATTAATGCTTCAAGGTACTGCAGTTCTTTTAAGGTACTTGGTGTTTCCCTTTTGATACAGACTCTGTGGGAGGTTTGTGCAATCATGGCCCCAATTATCTGCTTTAATGAGTCCCTTGAGAGCTTTGTACTGACACTCAGTGGGGCTCATAATGCTTTGAGATACTCAACTTTTCTAAGGTACATTAGAATTTCCTTTCCAAAGTGAGCGGGTTTTGTGCCATTTTGAGTCTCTGAGAGGTTTTTGTGCCATCCTGGCCTCCACTTCTCCCCTCCAAGGAGTCCATGAGGAGCCTTCATTGGGCTGGACCTCAGTAGAACCCATTTATGTTTTGAGACATTTTGGGGTTTTCTTCTGACTTGGACTCCTGGAATGGTTTGTGCTATCTCCTCGCAGGCCCTGAGATTCCAGGGCTCAGCTCCAAATGCACCATGGGGCTCATTGGGATCAAGCAAGTCCTGACAAACCACGGCTCTGCCTTGATTTCCTTCCTGTCTGGGGCAGTTCATGAGGAAGTTTGTGTAGTTGTCTTGGTTCACCAATTTGAGATTTCTCCGTCAATGCATTAATTAGTGTGTGGGTTCAGTGTTGGCTAATTACCAGTGCACTCACTAGCATACACTTACTAATTTCTTGCTGTGAGATAGGATTAGGAGAACGGCAAAGTAGGCTCAAAACTTTAAAAGGTTTTGAAGAAAAGTTTATTAACAGCAACTAAAAGAAAGAGTAATGAGGATCAGAACTGTCAGAACACTTTTTCTCTCCATACAACCTGACAATGTAAAGTAGAAAAATCTAAAATTTTCAGTCTGTTTACCACCTCTAGAATTGTCTTTCTTCACTTCACTTAGGGAGAAAAGTTCCTCATGTTAATGTTATGGAGACTTCTCCACAAGAAAACAGTTCTCTCATGGCTTTTCATTTCCACGAATAGCAGCTGCCTGGAAAAATCTGCAATTGTACAGTCTCTCCCATTTTTTCACAGCCTTTCCCACGGCTGTGTTTATGGGCCATGTCAGCTTATGGGGTATTAAAGATGAGCTGTTTAAGAGCAAAGGTTCTCTTCATCTATTTCTGAAATAATTTTCATCTCTGGGAACTGAGGTCTTCTCTCCCTGAGGGTACAGGGTCTTACCACTCTGTTCTTTTTCTCTGTTCAAACTTCTCATGGGATCACAGCTACTTCAACATTTCCTTACTTTAGCATGGAGGCCTTTGCTGAAACAAGTTGTTACAGGTAAAAATGATCAAGCCAAATTTCATAATTAATAAAAATAGATTTTTATCTCACAACTGAGATTAGGTCTGAGATAAAAAACAGTGCCGAGTCCGGGATCAGCACTGGGTGAAACACAGGTCCGACTTTTAAAGCAGAAGGTCTCCTATGTTCACACCGACCATCCTGTTAGATTGCTTTTTATACAGTTTACTCTGCCCGGGGCAGAGTTCCATTTTCTTCCTTTCAGAATTTCACATATTTATGTGGAGTCTTTTTCTCTGCCGTAAACTGAACAAAACCATGTCGGGGGAGTGATGTACATCCATGATTGAGTTCCCTGGAATCCGCATTGAGATGTATCACTTGATGACTCTGGCCATCTGAATCTTAGATATTTATCACATATTCATCATCCAGGTGTTCCCTGGATCACCTTGAGGAATGACCCATCTCTGGGCTGGCTACCTGTGGGGAATTGTAATTTCTCCTGTAACCCCCTGCCCCCCCCCCCCCCCAACCTTTCCCATCCCCGTCCCTGTCCCCGGGGTCTCCTGCTTTCCTGGGGTGTTTTCCCCGCCTCTGTCCTATCCTTATTGGTGCCGCCTCCGTTTCCCCTCCCCTGGGGGAAGTAATAGAATCAGAACCCCTGAATGCCACATAGTCAGCACAAACTTGTGAACTGTATGCAGTATTTAAGAGCTTTACAGAAATTAAAGGGGAAAAGGGGAACGATCTTCACAGATTCAAAATATGCATTTGCAGTGGTACACACTTTTGGAAAAATTTGGGAAGAAAGAGGGCTACTTAACACTCGGGGGCGAGGGCTAGTGCATGAAAAAATAATCAGGCAAATTTTAAAGGCCATTAGAGGGCCAGAAGCAATTGCCATAGTCCACGTGAAAGGGCACAAACAGGAATGCAGTTTAGGGCCCAAGGAAGTAACTTAGCAGACAAAGAAGCTAAAAGCGTGACTTTACTGGAGGTAAGTACCCTGGGAATCGAAGAAGGGAAGGTCTGGAAATATCCCTCACATCCTTCCCCAAAAGAAACTGAGGGGGATGAAAAAATAGGAGGCCAGCTAGAGGGAGGTAAGTGGAAATTGCCCAATGGGAGGGAGCTTTTTTCTAAAGATTATACCAGAAAAACCCTAAGGAGACTACATCAACAGACACACTGGAGAGCTCAGGCCCTGACAGAGCAATTCCCGAGATTCTTCAAGTGTAAGGGGATTTATGAATTTGTGAAACAAGAGGTGTAAGGGTGTATGATTTGCCAAAAAGTTAATCAGGCAAGTCGAGAGAATGAATTAAACACTAAAAGCTCAATTGGTTAAATTGATTTTGGAAACAAAATGTCCTAGTTAAAATGCCTCCCCTTAGTCCTGTTACATATTTGGACCCTGTCTCATTCTGAGACTGGGCTGTCACCCTTTAAAATGCTATATGCGATGCCCTACGAACACGGCATGCTGGTGGGTCACCCGAGGGTAGAAGATGGACAGATCCAGCTGTATCGAATGTCCATGAACAAGAATCTGCAGGAATTGTGAAAGCAGAGAATAATAACACAAAGTACCCCCTTTGGTTTCTCCATACATAAAGTGCAACCCAGGGACAAGGTGCTCATCAAAACTTGGAGAGAGGCTCCTTTGTCACTCATTAGGAAGGCTCTTGTTCTGTTTTGTTTTGTTTTGTCCTCTTAACTACAGATAGAGCAATACAAACCCAAAGGGTTTGTGTGATAAGTACCTGGAGGAAGAACAGTGCCTGACTAGCGTGTTTTAGGGCTCACCACTAGTCTGGGTATACTTGAAGTTGATTCTTTAGTGTGGTTTCACCTATTCCAAAATGGGGTGAAGGGAAAACTAAGGTCAAAAGCTCAGATCATTACTGCTGAGTGCCAGAGATTAAACAAAGTACCCTGCAGCGCAGACTCAGTTAAACTATCAAGGTGGAGCATCTTTAAACGGAGGGATGCAGCTTGGGCCAGGCACAACACCACAGACAACTACTCCTGCTGCCAAGAAGATGGTTTACCCCGCCGCTGGTTGCAACCCAGTTGGGCGAAGGCAGAGATAGAGGAGTTTTCATAGTGGGGGTCCTGATGATCCTGAGTCTAGCAATGTGCCTCAAAATTAGTACACATTCAGGTTGCTTACCCAGCACGGATGTACGAGGCCCCGGCGGCAAGGACGTACCATGCGTACAAAATGCCCAGAGGGGACAAGGGGAATCGGGGGCTCCAACATTCCCAACCCCCAGGAACTGCAGCCAGGACAAGATAAGAGGACATAGTCCCATCAATGGCACTCAACGGGGGAAGTGTAAGAAAATAAAGTGTGATCTAAAAAGGGCGACCCCTAAGAACAGGCAGTCAGAGCACAAAATACGCAAGAGGAATGCTGAACGAATACCTGTCCCTATCTGTGATAAGCATAATCACACAGTATGGGTTGGGGGAAAAATGGAGTCAGCATTTGTAGCTTATTTTCAGGCTAAACCACTGTGTTATGATAATAATCAATTGGGAATGTGTGTGATGGGTGGAAAGACATATTGGGTTGGAGGGAATTCGAAATATAAGAATAAATTGTCCCTCGAAAATGAACCAGTTATCCTTGACTTTTTAGAGGATAAGGATGACAGGGTCTGTCGGCAACATGATAGGACATTCTGCTTCTCAAGAAATAAAGAGGGGGTGGACCCGGAGAATAAAATAAAGCAGGTGGCACAAGAACTGAAGAGACCATCAGAGGCTTGGCAACTGAAATCAAAAGGGTAGACACGTTCCAGTGCAAAAGTGGAACTCCATCCTCCAAGCATCCTGATGGGACCATTTGTTTGATAGTACTTGGGGGGAAAAGGTCGTATTTTTTGCATTGTGTTCAATAGCCGGAATCATATTCCTGCCCTGCATGGTACCCTGCTTAATCAGGTTAATACACTCAGTGGTACAAGTGATGCAGGTAGCAGCCATGCCCATGGACCCAGAGTGTGCAACTGGAAAAATAAATCAGGTATCTAAAATAATGAAACTAGGTGAAGAAAAGCCACACAGCAGAGCAGCCAAAGCCTATGCCAAGTTCGAGGGGCAAGTAAAAGAAGAAGGGAATACTTACAGGCTTTACCAAGAAATTCCAAAAGAAGAATGGGGTGATGGGAACTAAGAGGGAACTGAGGGTTCTTTCTTTTTAGGTAAGATTAAAAGTAATTGCACCAAACTAAGGGAAGAAATAGTTAAATATAGAGCTTTTAGGCATGAATTAATGGGTTAATGTAGAAGGGTGGGGATTGTTATATGTAATAAAGATAAATCATTACAGTAGAATGATATGCATGTAATATTTTATATTATTAAGAAAATGTACCTGTCAGCACTGGGGGGGTTTGTCTGACATATGTGGAAACTGGTCCCTGATAAAACCTCAGGATGGGGAATGGGTGAGCAACAAGGCAAAACAAGGAAGTACTGTTAGGAAGGGTAAAAGTAGGACACAGAGGGCTCAGAAAGCAATGCAAAGTCCAATGCAAGCCTTGTGTTGCCTTGCTCGCCCATGCACAGCAAGGAGGAGATGGCAGGGCAAGGACAAGAAAAAAAGGGATAGGAAGTTCAAGGTTGTGGATGGGTGAGGAAGGCAATGCAAGGCAGTGGAGTTGAAGGAAGGACAAGGGAAAGGCAAAAAGGGGTTGCTAAGACAAGGCAGGGAGAGTAGAAAAGGCAAGGCAAGTCAAAGGAAGGGAAGGCAAGGCAAAGCAAGGCTAGGGAAGAAAGGGGTAGGGAGGTGAATGTGGGGGATGGGTAAGCAAGGCAATGAAAGGGAATGGTGGTAGGAAGGACAAGGAAAAGATACACAGGGGGCAGTGAAGCAGTGTCAGGTTAGAGTAGGCAAGGTTAGTAGGACTAAGCAGGGGAAGACAAGACAATGGAAGGGCAGAGAAGATAAATTTAGCTATGTCAAGGTGGGGATAGGCATGCAAGGCATTCCTGTTGCCTTGCCTTGCCCATTTTACACCTTCCTTGCTTTATTTTGCCATTCACATCCTTCTCGTCCCTTGCCTTGCCTTCTCCAGCTATGTATTGCCTTACTGATCTCTCATGTCTTTCCCTTGTCTTTCCTATGACTCCATTGCCTTGCATTGCCTTGCTCACCCATCCCCTATCTTGACTTTTCTTCTGCTATTTTCCCTGGCTTTGCCTTCTGTTGCCTCCTTCTCCTGAGTTTCACTTCCTTGCCTACTCCTGCCTTGCCTTGTCTTGCCTTTCTTACCCTACCCCAAATATTTTTGCCATGCCTGACCATCCCTACTCTTGCTTTACTGAAGCCTCTGTGTCCTTCCATTGCCCATCTTACAATTCCCTTATCTTGCATTGCACTGCTCACTCATACCCTACCTTGACATTCCTACTCCTTTTTCCCCTGCCATTGCATTACTCCTCCTTATTCTCTTTCCCTTGCCTACCTGTCACTTGCCTTGCCTTATAGGCCCAGCCCTTTTCTTGCATGGCACTGCTACCCCTCCCTTGCCTTGCATTACCTTGAGACCATTTGCCTCACCGTCGTCATCTGCTTACTTCTTTCTTCTCCTCCATTGCCTTGCCAGTCCCACCCCTCCTCTAACTTGGCTTGCCTTTCCTATTCCAACCCTGAATTGCTGTGCCAACCTCTCTCTGTGTTCCCTTGCACTTCCTACCACTCCATTGTCGCAGTCTTCTCTCGCTCTGATCCCTAGTTTGGCTTGGCTGGGGGAACCGGCAAAATAAATGAGGAATGGGTACCATGGTCTTGCCCAAAAAATAAAGACTTTAATAACAAAATAACAAATGTGGAAAACTGCATAGT
Organism: Taeniopygia guttata; assembly: GCF_048771995.1. Lineage (NCBI taxonomy): Eukaryota > Metazoa > Chordata > Aves > Passeriformes > Estrildidae > Taeniopygia > Taeniopygia guttata. The sequence continues at coordinate 4,212,152 of NC_133057.1, forward strand.
CTGGGGGCAAGATCCAAAGACCCAGGGGCATGGTGAACGAAACAAGGCAGAGGGGTCTTCTGAGGGCAAGGGTCCAATCACAAACTTGGAACATGACCTTACACACAACAGGTTCCAAACCAACTGAGAACAAGAACCAGAAACCTGACCAAATGTCAGATAGTTCTATTAACATATTGACTCCCATGGCCCCACTCGTCTCACCATGACCTGACTAGGTGTCCTGTTCCCCGTGGTCTCATACTGAGGCCAAACCACCACTCATTCCAGCCAGGTGTGTTTCCACATCTTCCCCTCTCTTTAGAAAATTTTTCTGTAAAGATTTATGGACAGCTCTTAATAGACAACTTACAAAATAGGGTAACAATAGAAACACAACAACAACAGCTCCAAAAATCAGTAAACCCGTCTGACCAAAGATAAAGCCCAACCAGATAAGTTCCATTTTTTGAATAGTCATTTGAGCCAGTCTTCATCATCTTCTATTTGCAGTTTCTTGATTCCCTCTCTGAAAATTTGGATGCTTTTGTGTATGGACTCACTTGCTGTGATCTGAAAGATTCATGCAGCACATACCAGGAAATTTCCCTTTTCCGGTGCAGCCCAAGTCCAGAAATTTGCTGGCACACAAATCCAAAACCAGGCATAGACATGGTGCCTACACCAACCCAATCTTGTATTTGCTGACACTGCCAGTGCCCAGATCCAGAATTTTTTGGATTCCTGAACAGCATAATTCCAGCAACATGCTGGCAGTGAAAGTTAAAATCAGGCAATTTCCCAGTGCCAGCACTTTCCCTGCCCAGATCTGGCATGCACTGGCACTGCCAGTGCCCAGATCTGGCAATTTCCCAGTGTCAGCACAACCCAAATGCAGCAATTTTCTGGCAAAGAAAGCCAAAACCTGGTAGCTTCCCGGTGCTGGCATTAGCACTGCCCAGATCTGGTCTGTTGGGGTTGGTTTAAAAGAAGAAGGAGACCTTGATGTAAAGCCTTGGGAAAACCCTCTCTGGTTAGGGTGAGCAGGAGCTCCCACCCATAATCCTCTTGTTCAGTTATGCAGATAGTTACTGGAAAGTTCTGACTTCTCTTTGCCACCATTGCTTACTTTACTGCAAAAATTGTCATATTCTGAATCGTTCCTTCCTCTTGGATCCTGCCCTCAGATCCCGCCTTTACCCCTCCCCATATATAAATGCTCAATATCCCTGCTAGACACTGGACCCAGGCTTTCTTCTCATTCGCTCTCTGTACTCTGCACGCCGTCCTGTTTGTTGTGTTCGCCTTCGTTGAACTTCTGTTTCCAGACAACCAGATCAAAGCAGTCTTTCTTTGTAAAGTCACCAGAGCCAGTTCTCGGGGAAACCACTGGTCATCCGTCTGCGTGCGGACCAGAAGGTTTCACTGGTGTTTGCTGGCACCACCAGTGCCCAGATCTGGATATTTCCCTCTTCCGTCACCGCTCATGTCCAGCAATTTGCTGGCAAAGAAAGCTAAAACCTGGCAAATTCCCGTTGCCCGGCACCACCCAGTCTGGGGTTTGCTGGCACCAGGACCCCAGGAAGGAAGGAAGGAAAAGAGGAAGGGGTCCAGATCCAGTCCTTCCTGGCACCTGGAGCCTGAAATGTGGTCTTTGCTGGCACTGCCAGTGCCCAGATCTGGAAATTTCCCTCTTCAGGCACAGCCCAAGTGCAGCAATTTGCAGGCACAGAAATCCAAAACCTGGCAACTTCCTGGCACTAGGTCTAGCCCTGCCCACATCTTGTTTGCTAGGCCAGTACCCAGGTTTGGAAATTTCCTGGTGCCAGCAGTGCCCAGATCTGGCAGATTTCTCTTGCTGCCAACAACATGGCCCAGATCTGGTGTTTACTGGCCCCGCCAGCGCCCAGATCTGAAAACTTCTTAGTGCCAGCACATCCCAAGTCCAGGGATTTGCTGGCACAGAAAGCCAAAAGCCATTAATTTCCAGTTCCAACACCACCCAGGTGTGGTGTTTGCTGGCACCACCACTGCCCAGATTTGGAAATTTCTCGGTGTCTTCACAGCCCAGATCTAGCAATTTGGTTTTTAGGTAGCTGAGGCAGAGAAGGCTCAGCTCGGACTGTGGCTTTCCTTTCTCTTGGAACTGTTTAAACCTGCTCTGGACTGAAAACCCAGAAAAACACTGGCAGCTCACACCTGTGGCCCACCGAGATCTGGGACCCTGCATTCCAGGGCCAGAGGGACTGAGAAGAGACCGAGTGAGCCAACTACAACCCACAAAAAGGACTTTCTGAATTGCCATCTCTTCAGAACTGTGAGGGGTTTTATTTCATATTAGTCACACTTGTGAATACTTTACTTGTTAAATACACTGCTTTTTTTTCACTTTTCTCCAGGGAAGTCTTCTCCTGAAATAGTAGGGGGAGGGGCTGCTTGAACTTCATTTGTAGACGGACTCCTTTTGGAGGTTTCCTCACAAAATTTGCCCTAAACCAGGACAAACAGTCACAATTGTGCCACTTCACCAGTGGCACAACTCCCCCACCCCCCAGGAAAAGAAAGGACATGTAAAGTTCTCCAAACATTTGGCCTGCTTTGCTGCAAAAGTCGTGCTGCACACACAGTGCAGTGTAGAAAGCCAAGAGAAGCTGCAGTAGGTGGCAAATCTTGGGACAGAAGCTCGACCTTGCTCTCCATGAGAGTTTCTCGACAAGAGCAGACAGAGGAAGATTCCTGGAAAAGTGGAACAGCTTTGCAGAAGTGAAATGAAAATGAAAGAAACTATCTAAGATGTTTTCCTCTTTATTTCTATGCTCCCCTTTTCCATGTTGCACGACTTCTCCATGCCATGAATTCCAAATGCATCTCACCTCTAAGATGGGTCACTTAGCAAGTTATAAACACTCTAAAACACCAGGAGCTACACGCAGTTTTCCTTCCCCTGTTTCTACTGGAAAGCAACCCTGGAGACGTAAGTGCAGTGCTTGGGTCAGGTATGAATCCTACACCAAGGGAATGTGCCCCAATAGTGTTTGAACCTCAGCAAGGACAATGCACAGCAGCAACACAGCGCAGGGGATTCCTCTGCCAGTGTGCAGGAGTCAGGACTCTGGATCTGGGCTCAACACTGCAAAGTTCCCGTGTTTGGACAGATGAAGGAGCTGTCCCCGGGGCGCGCGGGGCTCGGCCGTGGGGCGAGCGGGGAACGGACACGCGGACAAACGGCCTCGGTGCTTCAGTTGCAGAGGCAGCAGCGGCGGCAGCAGCAGCGGCAGCAGCGGCAGCAAAAGCAGTTTTTCTCTTCTTTCTCTTTCTCTTCTTTCTCTTCTTTCTCTCCCGCTGTCCTCTCGGTGTCCCTTACCCGCTGTCCCTCCCCTCTCCCCGCCTCCTTCTCCCCCATGCCGGGCCGGGCCATGCCCCCGGCCCGCCCCCGGCCCCGGGCGGGGCTGCCCCGTCCCCGTCCCCGCCCGCCCCGCCGCGGTCTCGCCTCCGCCCGGCTCTGGCTGTGCTGGCAGTGGCGCTGCTGGGCGGGCATCAGTGCCTGGGGCTGGGCCCTTTGGCTCCGCCTGGCCCGAGCCCGGCCCCGGCCCCGGCGCAGGCTCCGGCCCCGGCCCCGGCCCCGGCCCCGGCTCCTCCCGGGCCTCGCGGAGGACACACGCGGCACGGCCGCTGCCGCCTCCGCCGCGGCTTCCCCGGCCCGAGCTCCGCCGCTGCTCAGCAGCGCGGCCGCCGGCCCCGAGCCTCCCGTGTCCCGTTCCCGAGACCGAAGGCCTGGGGATGGCCGGCCCGAGGCGGTTGAGGGGCGCTCGGGGGCCGCTCCTGGCCCCGGGCCGAGCGCTGACAGCTGCGTCCCGCCCGCAGGGAAGGCGCAGGAGGCGCTGCAGCAGCGGTACCGAGTGGGTTCGCTGCTGGGGCGCGGCGGCTTCGGCAGCGTCTTCGCAGCCACGCGGCTCTCGGACGGTGCCCCGGTGAGTGGCGGGGCCAGCGGCGGGCGCAGGAGGAGGAGGAGGAGGAGGATGGAGGAGGAAGAGAAGGAGGAGGCGGAAGGAGGAGAAGGAAGCAGGAGGATGGGGCTCGGCAGGGCGGGCGGCGAGCTGAGCCCGGTGGTGCGTTTGGCTTGCAGGTGGCCATCAAAAGGGTGCCACGGAACCGCATCCGGCACTGGGACGAGCTGGTGAGTGAGCGGGGCCAGCGGGAACAGCCGGGCCGTGCCGGGCGGGGATGAGGCGAGGCCCGGCATGGGGGAAGCCACCAGGACCCCTCGATGGGGAGCGGGCGTGGGGCCAGCGCAGGGCACAGAGCATCCCGGGCTGGCTGAGGGGTTCCCCAGCCCTGGCACGACATCAGTCCCACTGGTGGCACCATGGTCCTCCCGCAGCCCGACGGCACCAGCGCACCCCTGGAGATCGTCCTGCTGGACAAGGTGTCCACTGGCTTCCCTGGCGTGGTCCAGCTGCTGGAGTGGCTTGAGCTCCCCAACAACATCGTGATGGTGCTGGAGCGGCCGGAGCGGTCTCAGGACCTCCTGCATTTCATTCGGGCACGGAGGTTCCTTTCTGAAGAGGTGGCACGGCAGCTGTTCCGCCAGGTGCTGGAGGCCGTGCGGCACTGCACCAGCCGAGGGGTCCTGCACCGCGATATCAAACCAGAGAACATCCTGGTTGACCTGGCCACTGGCCAGGCAAAGTTGATTGACTTTGGCTGTGGCACCTACCTGCAAGACACAGCCTACACTCACTTTGCAGGTGAGCCTGGGCAGGGGTGTGCTCCCGGTCCCACCATCTCATGGCCCAGCATCTCACAGGCCAAGCTGGGTGTGGCAGCGAGGATCCTCCCTTTTGCTGCCTGTCAGGGTACTGAGTCTTCAGCTGAGTTGCTTTTGAGCAGGGCTGGGTGGGGAGGCATCTTCCAGCCCCGCTGGCAGCCTTTGCCCACCACTCTGCCTGGGGCTGGGCTTGGAGCAGCAGCAGCCAGCCTGACAAAAGCACTTGTGCGTGGGGCTAGCAGAGGAGGGGTCCAGGACCAGTGCACCAGCCAGTTTGGTGTGCAGGCGAGAGGAAGGGCTTGGGCTGCTCCGCTCACCTTGTTTGTCTTGGCTTCATAATATTTTTGGGGCACTGCAGGCAGGGAGGATAAGGACATGTTTTTTTCCCCCAGCCCTGAGTGGGTTTTTGCTTTGCATGTCATGGTCAGGCCTTGCCGGGGCTTCTGCTGCCCTCTTCCAGCACCAGTGGCTTCTTGTCCAGCCCTGAGTTTGTACACAAGTCCCAGGTGCTGGCGAGAGTGCAGCAGTCGCCCCGTGTGCCACTGGGGCAGCCCCTGCACGCCCAGGGATGCTGGGGCCAGGCTCTGGGAGCAGCAGCATCCCCCTGATGAACTCCATCTGTATTCCACAGGAACACTGTCATACAGCCCCCCGGAATGGACCCACTTGGGCTGGTACTACGGAGAGGCAGCAACGATCTGGTCCCTGGGCATCCTGCTGCACCAGATGGTCTGCGGGCAGCACCCTTTCAGGAGGGGCCGGAAGATCAGCTGGGACCATCAGCTCTCGCTGCCACAGCGGCTCTCTCCAGGTGGATCCTCATCTCTGGCCACGGGGGAATACCAGTGCTGGGAGACAGCAGCAGCTCGTGAGCATCTCGCTCTGGCAGCCGCTGAGGAGGTGGCACATGTCCTGCTCTCCTGCTCTCCTCCACAACAGGGAATTGATGGGAAAGTTTAGGCACAGCTCTGAGCACAGAAGCAGCATGGCCTGGGCATGGGAAGAGTGGGGCAAAGCAGACAGGAGCCTTCTCTAGCTGACCGCTGGTTTCTGGTTTCTCTGCCCAGAGTGCCAAGATCTTATCAGGTGGTGTTTATCCATGCACTTCTTGGACAGACCTTCATTAGAAGACCTGTTCTGTGAACCTTGGATACAGGATATTCACCTGCCATAGAAGAAGGGAGAGAGCCACATGCACACTTTGCTCCAGGGCCCTGGTAAGTTACAGGTCCACACATGCCCTGGCAATCAGAAGCAAGGAAACCCAGACTTTTTTCCCTGCCTGTATCAATGCACTGGGATCTTTGGGTGGGAACACACAGCCCTTGTGCTGCAGCTGAGCTGCTCTGCCCAGCACTGGTGGCTGCCATCCGAGCTGGTTTTGCGTGTCCTGGTTCCCTGACAGCTGGGGCCCTGGGCAGAACCCTGACAGCCTGGTCTGACCCCCAGGGAAGGAGAAGGAGCCCCTGGAGAAGCTGTACCAGCTGGGGCTGCTGCTGCTGGAGACAGTGAGGATGACATCAAGGATGACAAACTCTTCCTCAAGTTGGCCACTGGCAGCTGAAGATGATGGACTTCTGGCACTGTCTTCAAAGCCAGGCTCCACAGCAAATTCGCAGATGAGTCCACAGCCGGGGAAATGCTCCCAGATTTGGGCATTGCACAGCCTGGCTGGGAACAAAAGGTTCCCCCTGTGCTGGGGCAGATGCAACTTCAGTCGCTGCCCAGCTGCTTTTTGGCAGGGCTGGGGGCACGGGTTGGGGTGGATACAAAATGGGAGTGGGCTCCTGGCCCTGCCAACAGCCCCCAGCACCCAGCATGGCCTGGGCTGGGGCTGGGGCTGGGGCTGGGGCAGCCAGCCTGACACAAACAAACCTCCATGGTGGGAGCAGAGGTGGGATTCCAGAACCTGTGCAGGGGCTGCTTTGCTTTGCAGGCAAGGAAGGGCTTGGGCTGCTCCACTGCCCTTGTTTGCTTTGGGATCACTGTTATTTTGGGGGGCAGTGTAGGAGGGAAGAGAGAAAGTGTGGGCTTCTCTCCCCTTTGGGTGGGATTTTCCCTAGCATGTAGGGGTTGGGCCTTCCTCAGGCCCTTGACAGAGATAAAGAGTTTTTTTCTTGTTTCCCTTTGTCTCTAATCTCTTTTCAACAGTTTGTTGTTTGTTTTTCTGGAGGAAGCGTTCTATGTAAGGTCCAGTTGGGATTGGGAAGTGCCTAGGAGCAGCTGCAGCGTGGATGGGCCGTGCCCTTGGAGAAGGCTGAGGACATAGTTTGGGACCAGCTTTTCTCCCAGCGGAGGATGGCGTGAGGTGAGTCCCCGTCTGCTTGGCATGGTGGGATCAGAGCTTTTGGGAGACAGCAACAAGCACAAGGAGTCTCTTGCTCTGGGCAGCTGCTGAGGGCTGGATGTGCCGTGGCTGGCTGCAGGCTGGGAATGTCCTGCCCTCCTGCTCTGCTCCCAAAGGCAGCAGTGATGGGCAGCTCTGGGCACAGCTCTGGGCACAGCCAGCATGGCCTGGGCTCTGTGGGCAGCTGGGACAAGGGGACAGCAGCCTTCAGCTGACGGGCAGTTTCTGGTTTCTCTCCTTGCAGCCGGGCTCTGCGGGTGCTGAGGCTGCTCTGGGCTCTGCCAGGGCTCTGCTGGGCTCTGCCCTGGGCACAGCTGGGCTGCCTCTGCCTCACATTGCTCTGACAGCTTTGCATCAGACAAGCCTATTCCGAGCACAGTGCCTGAGCTTTCTGCTTTGGCAGGTGAGTGAGACTCCCCTGCAGGCCAGGAGATTGCAGCTGGGGACACACATCCAATTGGCAAGGACCCAAACTCTTCACTGTCCCAGCTGAACCCCTGAATCTCCACAGGAATGCCTGGATCGCCACTATTCATTCTTCATTTCTTTTTGGCTGGAATCGTGCAGTTGCACTTTCTTCCTCCTCTAGACGTGCCACGAGTGGCCAAAGCTGGCAAGTGAGCCGTGTTCCTGAGGCAGTGCAGTCTGGAGCTGATGGATGGAGAATTGCCCTTCCCGCTTCCAAACCAGAGCAAAAAGCCGTAAGTGGGATTTTTCATCTGTAAGAAACCCCTGACAATTTCCGAGGGAATGTGCAGCTCATTCACAGAGTGAGAAGGAAGGTCATCTTCTAAAAGATTTGGGGTTTGACAGAGTTTAGATTCCCAGTCCTGCCTGGAGCTCGAAGGGCCCCAATCAATTTCCTATTGCTTTGACCACAATTTAAAATAACAATGTTGGAAACAAACCCCAAAAACTGTAAAAAAGGCTGTTGAGGTCAGTAAGATGGATCCATGCCATCAGCACATTTACAATGTAAATAACTGAGTTCTCTTTTTAAAAAGATCATTTACCTCTTAATGCAAAGTTACAGAAGTTGTTTCACTAGCACTTGGATTTTACTTGTATCTTTTACAATTCATCTAATTGTTTGTTTGTTTTTTTTTTCTTTACCTTTTTTTTTTCTTTAAATAGAGGTCCTGGCCCTCTTCCAGCCAAAGGGGAAAGGGCCCCACCAAGCCTTGTTACCCACAGACAACATGATAAAGCTGAACAATAAAGGACCTTGGAGCATTATACTGTAATTAAAAAGGTGCCAGCTCCATGGACAACAGAATTATTGTTCCTAACTTGAATGAGATTGAGCAAAAAGAATGAAGAACGGTGTCACTAAAGTACTACTGACGTTTGCCAAAACACTTCCAGAGTTTCACCAAGAGATCAGTCATCAAAATGTTTTGGAAATTTAAAGACCAAGATAGCCAAAGCACTCAGTGTCACTAATTGCTGGGTATGTTCTCAGCTGAAGTTGGGAGGAATGGGGTTCCCTTGGAGGGCCCACCCTGTGAGGTGGCCAGAACTCTGTCAATGGGCTCTGCCTCGTAACGGAGTCAATGAAGGGACAGTTAGAGAAACCTGTGCTGTGGGACACGGGAATACAACGATCAGTGTGACAGGATTCACTCAGATTTCCCGTCAGGAGAAACCAAACCCTGTTATAGTTATAGAGGCTACAGTGTCAGAAGATTTCTGTGCTTTACCATAACTCCCATTGTCAGTAGAACTTGGGGTGCTGCAGCTGGTCAGTGTCAGTGTCTCACCACTCCCAGCTGCAGGGCCCCCATTTAGGGTCCTTCAGCAACGACCACACTGAAGAGTTAGGGCCCAGAGAACATTTTCCACCCAAAGAGTGCCTTGGGTTTCAGAAAGTAAAAGATTCTGGTTCACCCTGTGCCCCATGTGCGCTGCCCCGTCCCGTGGAGTTTACATGAATGAGCTGACGGGATTATTAGAAGAGGTAGTAAATGATACTGTTAAAATGTCCAATAGCACATTGGATTATTAGAAGAGGTAGCAAATGATACTGTTAAAATGTCCAATAGCACATCCTATGAGCTCCAACAAACAAAAATGGGGACTCCAGAGAACCGCATGGCCTTGGATTATCTGCTTGCTGGCCAAGGAGGAACCTGGGCTATCAGGGGACGGGGATGTTGCACTGCTAGCAGTGATGGGTTTGAAGGCCAACAGTCAGGAATCACCTTGACAGAAAGAGCAGTAGAAGAGTGGCAGAAAGAAGAAAATTCTTCTTGGTGGGATTGGCTTCGTGGCTGCCAAATTAGAGGCTGCTGTGAAATGCATTCGTGGCAGTGCCTGTCATCATTGCAGTGTGTGCACTTGGTGAGTTGCTGTGACACTTTGTGCTGGGAAGTGGAGTATTGGGACCTTTCTTAAAAGAGACAGTCTCAAGAAAAGAGAGGCATTTGATAAATAACAGAGAATAGAAACTATTAAGGCATGTTTTAAAAGGAACGTGAATAGCTCTGAGTAAAGAACTTAAACTGCACCTAATTGTAGAACAAGAGGAGATGCCTTTATGCCTAATACTTAAATCTAAGCTGTGTTACTGAAAGAATTATTACAAAGGTTGTAGTTGATTGTAGGTCTCAGGACCGATCAAAGTACCAAGGCCTGAACAGGTTGTGATCAGGGCCTGAACAGGCCCTGAGGCAAAGCTCACCTCTAGATGAACCTCCCAAGCAAATGTTGTATTTGTATCCACTCACTAACGAAGCATGATTAACAACATGATCAATGTATGTGTTCCTTGATAAAACATGGATTTATCTTTCTGTATTTAGAAACAGACAAGGCCCCATCTGGCCTTGTTTGGGGGTGAAGGATCAAAGTCAACTCCCTTGGTTCCTCCTTCAGCCCTGGCCAGGCTTTGGGAGAAAGCAGTCAGGAGAATGAAAGCAGATGTTCTCGCAGTGGCAGTGATGCCAGCTTGTTTGTTTAACAGTGTAAAAGCTGGGTCCTCTCACAGCTTTGGGCTTGGAGCCTCATTGCCTGCAGAGGTGGAGGCACCTGCAGGAATTCCCAGTGTCTGGGAGTGGCTCTCCAGTCCTTGGCTTCCCCCAGCTGATGTGTGGCTGTGGATGATGGTAAAGCCTGAGGCTAACTGGTGATGGATCTTTCCTTAATCACTCCAGGCAATCTCTGGTAGCAATGACTGAATGCATTGCTGAGCTTCTTTTGTAATGCTTTGCTAATGATGATGTGCTTTGCTGAGCTTATCCTTTTGTAATTCTTTGCAGCTGTGCATGATATAAATGACACAATTCCTTCAGTTGGTGTCTGTCTTTGGTGCTGACCCTGCCCACTGGTGAAACAGGGCCCCCTCCAGCCTAAGTGCTATCTAGGAAGAGAAAAGCCATCACTCCAAATGTCCCCCCTTCCTCCTTGTTCCCCCCACTTTATACCCTGAGCATGATGCCCTATGGTCTGGGGTATCCCCAGGGTCAGTGGGGGTCACCTGTCCTGGCTGTGTCCCCTCCCAATCTCCCCCGCAGCCCCAGCCCCTCTCCAGCGTGGCCAGAGGAGGGGCAGGCCAGGCTTTGGCTCAGTGGGAGCTCAGCAAGAACAAAAGCATCTCTGTGTGCCCAGCCCTGTGCTCAGCACCCGGCCCAGCAGCAGCGTCTCAGTGCCAGGGTCTGTGCCATCAGTCCCTGCCAGGGGTTTCCATGGCACCTGCCAGGCCAGGTGACCCAGGTGTGGTGTCCCAGTGAGGGCTGCCATGCAAACAGTGCCCAGCACTGCCCCTTTCTGTCTGCCTGACCTGGCCTTGGCCCTGGCCCTGCTGTTTGCTGCAGGTTCCGCGGCGCCTGACCGGCCCGCGCGGCACAGGGCAGGCGGCCACGGCACAGACCCACAGCAAGGGCTCCCCTCTGGCTCTGGGCAGTGACACCAGCCCTGAGCAATGGGCTGGCGCACTGGGGTCAGTGCGGTGTCCATGGCAGCAGTCCCTTGCAATGCCCAGTGCAGGTTGGGATGATGATCCACCCTCACAGCCGGCCCAGGGCAGGTGTGCGGTGCCCTTCCCCACAGCCTGTCTGCACAGAAGCACTTCCAGGGCTCTCTGCATTTCCCTTCCTTCACTCTTGAGTCACTCACACACCTCCCAATGACCCACTGGGAGCTTTGAGCTGCAAGGAGTGCAAAGCTGGTCTGTCCTTCAGGAGTGGCTCTCATTCTGCCCTGAGCCAACTCTGCATTTGTGTTCATTGCAGATCTTCCTGTGTGTCTACATCATTCCTTGCAGGGCTCTGCCTTGGGGAAGGGGAACCTCATTGGAGGTACCTAGGGCTTGGCACACACTTGAGAAGTGTGTCTGTTTTAAATGGGGAAGCTTAGGAGTTTTAGATTGCTTCAAAAAATAAAAGAAGAAAACCCCTCTTTGCCTGAGCGCAGCCAGTTCTCCAAGCTCAGCAAGTCCCAGGTGACTGAGCAGAGACAGGACGGGCTTGGGCTATGTGGGGCAAGGTTGTCCACACTGCCTCAGACCTCCAGGCACAGCTTCTCTCACTAGGCCAGACATCCCCAGGAGAGTCCCTGGGCCTATATCAGTCGCTGAATGCTGCAGCCACTTCTGCTCTTATTAGAACAGTCATAAAAGATACTCTTCAAATAGGAATGTGGATTTATTGGAAGCTCTTGCAAATAGTTTTCCATCAGTATTGTAGGAAACCTTCCTAATGGACTGCACTAGAGCAGAGGGAAATCAGGGCAGAGCCATGGTTTGTCAGGACTTGCTTGATCCCAATGAGCCCCGTGGTGCATTTAGAGCTGAGCCCTGGAAGCTCAGGGCCTGAGAGGAGATTGCGCCAACCTAACCAGGAGTCAAAATCCGAGGAAAAACCCAAAGTGTCTCAAAGCATGAATGGGTCCCCTGAGGTCCATCCACACAGACCCCTCACGGACTTGTTGGAGGAGAGAATTGGAGGCCAGGATGGCACAAACCTCTCAGAGACTCAGTGTGGGAAGGAAAAAGGGAATTACTTTAAAAGAACTGCAGTACCTTGAAGCATTAATGAGCCCCACTGAGTATTGTTACTGACAAAGAATCTCCAGGGAGTAATTCCAGCAGATAATTGGAGGCCATGGTTGCACAAACCTCTCAGGGACTCCAAGGCAAAAGCCCAAGTCCTTTGAAGAACCTGCCGTCCCTGGGAGCATGAAGGAGGGCCCAGGGCCATTCCTGACCAAGGCTCCCCAGGGCCTCTTCCCAGCAGCTCCCTGAGGCCAGGAGTGCAGGAAGGCAGAGGCCTCCAGTCTCGCTGCCCCCCGGGCCCTGCCCTGCCATATCCAGCCCTGCCCTGCTGCCTGCCCGGCACTCAGCATCGTCCGTGCCGTGCCCGTGCAGCGCGACCCGGCGGGGCAGCTCCGCCTCGCCCCCTCACCACAGCCATCCTGGCACGGCGGCTGCCCCTGGGCCGCGGCAGCCCCGAGCCGGACGGGCCCGGCAGGGAACCCGGGAGGGCTCCGTCCCCTGCGTGCCTCAGAAGAGAGTCCAGCCCCACTGCGTGCAGCAGGAGGGACGCAAAGCACCGGCACGCTTAGCAGAGTCCACAGCCCTCTCCACATCTGAAATGAGACCCCAAAACCCCGTCCTGTGCTCAGCAGAGACCCCCAGCCCCCTGCACACATTGGGAAAGATCCCAGTCCCCCTGCATGCCTCACATAGGATTCCAAATCTCATGCATAACTTCAAGTGGACCCCAGTGTCCTCCATGTCTCAAAGGGAACCTAAATTATCCCTGTGTGTCTCACAAGGGACCCTAGCCCCTCGTGCACTTTATGGGGTCTCCAAGCCCCCACACGCCTTATGGGGAAGCCCGGGGCAGCGACGCCAAGTGTTTTGACCTGGAAATCAAGTGTGGTTGCAGCTGGGTTGTTGTGCCTCTGGGGCTGTTTATCAGCCCCATCAGGCCCCAAGGCCGCACAGCCCTTCCCTTCCCTTCCCTTCCCTTCCCTTCCCTTCCCTTCCCTTCCCTTCCCTTCCCTTCCCTTCCCTTCCCTTCCCTTCCCTTCCCTTCCCTTCCCTTCCCTTCCCTTCCCTTCCCTTCCCTTCCCTTCCCTTCCCTTCCCTTCCCTTCCCTTCCCTTCCCTTCCCTCCCTCGCCCAGAGGAGCAGACCCTGTGCAGCACCCTGGATTGGTGATGGCCCATCAATTAGGTCCTACCAACTGTGTGTTAATTGGGGAGGAGCTTTGTTTTGCCTGCTGGCATTGCTGCTCAGGCTGTCTTTGCAGATGTTCTTGATGGCTTCTCTCTTTTCCTGGGCATGCTACTGGAGGATGTCCAGGCCCAGATGATCCCACTGAAGGAGATGTGCCCTCAGCCCAGGGATGCTCAGCATGGGCTCCCCCAGCCCCTCAGGGCCCCGCTGCTGGTCACAGCAGCCCCTGCCTGGCTCCTGCCTGCCCTCACCGTGGGCATCCATGGCTGCTCCTGGCCATGGAACTCAACCAGTGCTGGTGCCGGCTGGGCTTTGCTGTTGGAAACACCTGGACATATCTCTGACAACTCTTAATACTTTACTTGAACATAAAATGTGGGCCAAGCCCTGCCCTGGCAGGTGGGGCCTGCCCACCTTCAGTCATTCTAGGGGAACAGGACCAGGGGGCTCAGGGGCAGAGGGTCTCGTTGTGGAGGGGTTTGTTTTGGGAATGGCTCAAGATGGTGAGGAAGCTGTGGAAGGGCAGATGGGGACAGACGTGAAGAGCTGGAAACACAGGTCAAGTTCTCTCTGCCGGAGTTGTTAGGCTCGTCTCCTGGAGATGCACAGCAGCACCTTGGGAGAGAGCAGTGGCTGAGGCCCCAGCTGCCAGTGGCACACAGGGAGCCTCCTGCACAGCAGGGCCCAGAGCTGGCAGGGCTCCCCAGCACGGCTGGAGCGGCTGGCACACCTTGGCCCAGCTGGACAGCTGCCCCTCAAGGCCCCGGCGAGCAGGGGACGGCTCTGGGCAGGCTCCCTGGCCAGGAGCGGGCCCCAGAGCGCCTCTGCCTTTCAGGGGCAATCTCGTCCTTGCTCTTTCTCCTCCCCACCTTGCTCTGCCTCTGCCCTGTGCCCCTGGGGCTGCTCTTGGCCAGGCAGCCTCAGTGGGAGCCAGCACTGGCTGCAGCCCCAGCGGGCCCCGCAGGACAAGCCTCAGCAATGAAGAGGCCAAGGAAATCACTGGGCACAGCAGAGCCCTCAGCCGAGTTCTTTGGACAGCCATGGACTGGCCACAGCTCCACTGCAGCCTCACTGGGAATCTTCCCTGATTTTTAGCAGCCTTTAAAGGAAGCTGTTTGAGGTTGAGATCAGCAAAACACTCACCATTTTCTCTTACAGAAATACCAGATTCCAACAGAGCACATCATCAGGCCAAGTGCTGCCCCAGCCACAATGGCCATCAACTTCATCAAACAAGATGTTCCCCGGCAGAAATCTCTTCTCATGCTTTTCCAGATTTTCTCAGCACGTGTTGAGGTGCCAGCTGCATCTTGGGAGCAATGGGGAGCGTGAGCCATTGCTATGCTGCACTGCTGAGCTGGCAGCAGGGTGGATACAGCCAGGACATTCTCGCTCTCTGTTTCCCCCTGAGCTGGGGCCTGCAGGCACCTTGCTGCCTCTTGGCACAGGACTGCTCAGTGCCCAAAGCCCTGAGTCTGCATGCAATAATTCCTCTGTGCTGTGCTGTGCTGCTCCCAGCCATACTTGTCAAAGAGGTGGATAAAGACAAGGAAAATGCCCAGAGTTTTGGAGCTGCTCCAAAACTCCACCCTCCAGCAAACAGGTGCCTCTCTGCATCTCCCCAGAGAGTAGGAAACTGCAGGCATCTCAGGCCCATGGTGCAGCTGGGCCTCCCTGTCAGCTGGTGCCAAATGCCTTCCTGCAGAGGCTGGGGAGAAGCTGCAGCCAGGCCAGGCTGGGAAACAGCCCTGCAGGCCGTGAGAGCAGCAGCGGGGCAGCGAGGCTGCCATGGATCCCTTCCTGCTGTGCCAGGCATGGCCTGTCCAGATCTGCAGGGACAGCCCCCGGCTGCTGAGTCCCAGGGGAAGGGGGAGGGAAATGCACCCACCATGCTGTCTCTCCAGATCACTCAGGATTTCTTCAAGATGTTTTGATTCCTCCCTGGATTTACTCCTTCCTATATGTTTGTTCTTTCCTCTCAGGGGACCTTAAGAGAAATATTTCCATTTCCCAGGCATGGATACCACAAAACCCGTGCTCAGCCTGTGGAGTCAGCAGGGACACACTACTCACCCCTGCGATGGAAGCTGGGCTTGCGAGCAACATGCACCAAAGGACCTGAGAAAGTCTTCTCTGCAGCCACACCTGTAACTCAACAGGCACAGAAGCCTCTGTCATCTCTGCAGATCTGCACGGGCAGCACTGAGCCCCAGGAGCGGTGAGGGGATGGCCCAGGGCGAGGGCACACCCGTGCGTGGTTCTGTCCTGGCACCTGCAGCGATGCCCCCCTGGCCGAGCTTTGGGCTCTGAGCTGGCAGCTCTCCCGGGGGAAAGGCCTTGACCTACCCTCACCATCTCCCAGAGGCTCAGTAATGGGTATGGGTTGGGAATCCAGATCCTCTTCATCCTCACGTTCAGCTGCAAAGAAAGGCAGGACAGAACACCTCCGGGGACACTGCTGAAGATTCTCCTTCAGGCTGCAGTGGCAGTGAGTGCCCCTGGGCGACTGGAGCCCTCCAAGGCATTCCCTCAGCTCTGCCTTCCACTCAGGAGCAGGGGCAGGGGGACCACATGCCAGTGCTGGCCCCGCACTGGGATGGAAGGAGCCCCTTGTGGGGCAGCCAGGGGAGAAAGGACTCCCTGGAGCTGCCAGCAGCTCTAAACCCAGCCCCAGACAGGGCCAGGGCTTGACAGCGGCAGCAGGAGCAGCTCAGGCTCCCTGGGGCTGGCAAAGGAGCTGTGAAAGGCTCAGCCCCGGGACACAGCCCTGGGCCCGGCCCTTCCCTCTCTGCTCTTCTCTGGGGCTGCACAGAGCACACGGAAGGACACACTGGCATTGCACATGGGTGGAAGATGGACAGCTAAATGCTCCTTCCTCCCACTGACAGTGATCCTCCTGTGGGATTGCTCTTGGGCACAGGAGTAGGAATTTGGGGGACAGGATTTCTAGAATACATCAAACATCAAAGTGTCTTAAAGGAAATCACACATAAATATTCCTCTGGACAATGATTTCTCTGTTAGGAAAGGGTTGCTGATAACCTACCTTCACCAGACTTCAAGATCCTTAAACCGTGGTTTATCACTCTTTCCAAACGCTTCAAGTTACGGTCCCAATCTAGAAAGGAGCACAGATGGGAAATGTTCCATGGTGTGCTGGGATCCCCCTTCTATGAGGAAGTGAGCACTGCAAGGGGCTCAGGTAATGCTGTGAGCCCGCACTGCCAAGCAGCAGAGAGGGCAGCTCAAGGCTCAGCAGGGCTCAGGCCCAGAGGCACAGCAATTACCTCCTGTGACTGTGCCTGGCAGCGCCTCCCTTCCTGCAGCAGAGGCTGCCAATGAGCCACTGTTTCCTCTGGGAAACTCAGCCTTCAGCACAGCCTCTCCTTCCATCTCTGGGGAAAGGAAAAGGGACAGCTGAATCATTTGGGCTGTTCACCAGCAGGAAGGTGGCATCTTCAGGAGGCAAAGCTTGTCTCAGTCATGGATGAGATTCAGGATAAAGACCAGGTTACTGGGGCTGCTGCAGGGCCCACCCTCCTTCAAACATCTGCGCCTTCAGATGTGCCCAGTGACTGGGAAATTGCAGGGGATCTCAGGGTGTGCATAAGCTATGGTGCAGTTGGGGCTCCCTGTCAGCTGGTGCCAAATGCCTTCCTGCAGAGGCTGGGGAGAAGCTGCAGCCAGGCCAGGCTGGGAAACAGCCCTGCTGGCCGTGAGAGCAGCAGCGGGGCAGCGAGGCTGCCATGGATCCCTTCCTGCTGTGCCAGGCAGGGTCTGTCCAGATGTGCAGGGACAGCCCCCAGCTGCTAAGTCCCAGGGGAAGGGGGAGGGGAATGCACCCACCACGGCGTCTCTCCAGATCTCTCAGCATCTTCTCTATGTGTTTGTATGTCTCTAGAGCCTTACTGTTTCCTGTAGGTTTGTTCCTCCCTCTCAGAGGACCTTAAGAGGAGTATTTGCATTTCAGATGGATGGATCCCACAAAACCATGGCTCAGCCTGTGGTGTCATCGGGGACACACTACTCACCCCTGCGATGGGAGACGGACTTGTGTTCAGCAACCAGGAAAGGAGCCTGAAATGTCCTCCCTGCAGACGCACCTGCAACTAAATAGCCACAGAAGCTTCTGCCAGCTGGTTCCTGCCAGGTTGTCAGTGATTATTTTTTAGGAACATTATCAGTATACCTGCACGAGACTTCAGAGGCTGGAAATCTTCATGGAGCCAAGCTGCTGGAGAAGCCTTCCTAGCATGCTCATCTAGAAGGGAGCACAGATGAGAACCAGTTCCTTGTGTGCTGGCATCCCCCTCTGTCTGTGGGAACTTGGCACTGCAAGGGGCTCGGGGAAGGCCATGGGAGCCAGATGTGAAAGGACAAGGCCAAAGCTGCACAGGGGCCTGGGGAGCTCTGGGCTGTCTCTTGGCCGGTCTCCACACTTTGGTAGGCCCTGTGCCACATCCCTGGGAGGGCAGCTGGAGCAGCCCATGGGCCACGGGATTTCACTCCCTCCCACAGAGGAAACCCTCCCTAAAGCCCAGGGGAAAACCATCCCCAGCGCTTCCCCGGAGAGCAGGGAGCGCTGGTCCTGGGAAAGGGGAGCCAGGCTGCCGGCTCACCTGCTCCCCGCACTTGCAATGGAGCAGCCTGGGCAGCCCTGGCAGGCAGGGCCACGGCCAGGAGGAGCAGGAGGAGGAGGCGCAGAGCAAGGGCCATGGTGCCTTGCCCTGTGCCAGTCCCGCCGCTCTTGCTGCCACCACTGTCCTGACACCGCTGTCCCAATGTCAGCACCACTGCTGCCACCGCCGCTGCTGCCGCAGCAGTTGTGCTCAAGGACTGCCTGCTCGGGCGTTGTGGTGCTCTGCAACCACGGAGCTCTGGGACCTCTGTGACCTCAGAGCCTGCTCTGACCTCAGCCTGCTGCGACCCCAGAGCCTGCTGGGACCTCATGGCCTTAGCTGTACCCCAGAGTGTACCCCCTTTCTGCACAAATGGACTGCCCTGAGTGTAAATATTTTGCTTCATCCAAGGGCCATTGCTCAGCAAAACCTTTATTTTGCCTGCTGACATTGCTGGTCAGACTGTGTCCCTGCAGATGCTCTTGATTGTTGTAGTACAAATTTCATTTATTGTTTCCTTCTTAGGTGCTTCGTTCTGTTGTACCCCCATGTTCTCCCCGAGTTTGTTCACCCCTGGCTTTTACCTTCCCTCAAAGCTGACCACCATGCCATTCCCCGCCCCTTGTTCCAGCTCTTTCCCTGCCTGTCATAGCAACCCAGCCCGTTGGTCCCCGAACCTTCCCTGGCACTTTCCCATCGGGCCAATCCCAGATTGCAACACCTTTTTGGGATGCCCCAATTCCTCAAGGCCCCATTGGCCCGTGTGACCCATCCTCTCCACCCTCCTACCCCAATGGGCTCCAGACACTGGATGTGATCCCCTCACTCCTCCCCTGAGGATTCCCTCTTGGTGAGCTGTTTGTATTCACCCCTTGACTTGTATCTTGCACAGGAGTGCCGTGGGCTCTCTGTTTCTGCTCTCTTCACCTGAAATAAACTCTTTCTTGTGGAACCTCAAGACGGAGAGCTGCCTCCTCTCTCCTCTGCCCGGTCCCTGTGGTGACTTGTGTCTGGCACCTTAGAGCAAGAGGCTCTCAAGGTTCTGCCTCTGGTAAATGCCCATAGCGAGGCAGTTCCCCACTCCTGGTGTGGCGCCGGAGTTCTGAGAGCTAGACTGAGTTCTGGTAGTGACTTCACCAACCTACGGAACGTCCCTTCTTCAGTGCCTGCTCTGGTGCCCTGCCATCTCACACACCAGAGCGTGATTCACATACTGCAGCCCAGAGTTCGGTTTTTGCAACATTGAAATGGATGTGGTCAGCAGGATTGCTGGGGATAAATCGCTGCAGAACTAAACAAAATGTGTGCACCATCCCAGGCTGGACTTAAATAGGCACAGGAATTTTGGAAAGATGAGGACAAGATAGCAGACAACAATGTAAAAGTCAGATTAAAATAACAGGAGGAAAAGCTAAAGGAGTGATTTGTGCACATTTGGGGGTTTATTTTTCTTGGGTGCAAAGCAAAATTAGAAGGTCCTGCGTGCCCAAAAGATTGGAAATGTGAAATGTCCTCCATAGCAGAATGTTGGACCTCTGGATCCTTAAAACAATTTTATTGTGCTGGAACATTGGCAGTTTGAGCTGGTGCCTCTGGGGGACCCTGAACAAAGAACCTCTTGGCTTTTATACCCTTCCAGCTGAAGTGTGACAGTCTGGGGCCTTCCTGCTGTGTCCGAGTGGCCGGTCACTGGCTGGCACCACAGGTCCCCAGGTCCTCTGCTGAGCCATCCCTCTCCTACAGTCAAGTTCAGTCTGTCACCTTTGGCTTTTCTCTCTGATCCACCACTGCCACGGTGTCTGTCCTGGAAAATGCTTGCCCAGCTCAGCTGGACACCGAGGTCAGCACTGGCCACCTTCCCAATCCTCGGGAGATAAGGACAGCAGTTTTGGGTTCAGATTTCCTGAGCCCCAGGGAAGCCTTGGCAACAATAAGGCAAGGAGTCATCTCTTGCAGGGGTTTGTAATCCAACTTTATTGGGCAGCTCAGAAGAGCTTCCCATTCTGGAGGGTAAACTGCCGGCTAAAGCCTCGAGCAGCCTTTTGCACAGGCTTATAACAGTGAGTGTAACCAGGGGATGGCCCTACGTGGGCCAATGAGATCAAACAGGGGTGTGGATATCAGGGTGACATACATGAGGGAACACCAATGGGGAAAGAGGGTAGGAGGAGACCTGGCTGTCCCGCCTATCACTCGATGTTCTGGGTAGAGCCTTCCAGAAAGAAAGGAAGGGCTGCTGAGTGATGGATGGGTCCAGGGGTGGGGTCCTCAGAAGGGCAACATTTCAGGGGAGGAGGGAAAGGAGGATTGACATAGGGATGGGAGTAGGCAAGGGAGGGCAGGACCACTTACCAGGGGGTACAGGACTAAACCACTGAACAAACTGAACAAACTCAATAACACAGTACAACATCTCCCCCTTTTTCAGATACAAATGAACGAGTAAGAAAACTCAGTCTTTCAAACGGGGGTAACCTCCATACAGGGGAGAAACTCAGATTCAGGGTAGGTGCCTGCAAACCAAGGCTGGCGGATAGGCCCTGTTTCAGTCCATGATGCATCTTCAGGATCTGGGACTGGTGGAACTTCATCTTCTAGATCAGAAGCTGATGGAGCTGCAACATGGTTGATGCTTGGGATGTCTGTTGCCTTGGCTATCAACTGAGATATCATGTGCCAGATGACCTCAAAAACAATTAAAATAAGAATAAAAATAAGTAAGGCTAGAAGTCCTGTTTTGACAATTGAGCTCACCCATCCTGAGAATCCCCAGCCAACTAAAATGTTCCCAAGCCAGTCTCCAGTCTCCTTCTTTTAAGATGCAGAGCACGGTGACAAGCCAAACTAGCATTTTAATAGAGCATGTGGCCATCAGGTCTGGGCTGCAATGAAATAAAAAGATATTAACAGGGGTATCTTAAATGGAATTGGTCCTGCATCTCCTCCTCCTCCAACAGACATCCTGGACTTGACGGACAGTGTTTTCTTTGGTGACTTTGGGGATGTATGGCCGGACCTATCTAGACAGGACCCATTTTAACCCTGAGGGGGTGGATACCCAGACGTACCCCCTCCCCCAAGTGACCAGGTTGTAGGAACATTGTGTCATCCAGGTCTCCAGGTCCTTGATGAGGACTGGGGGTTTTTCTTTCAACTCCAACTGGTGATTGTCTTTAAAGTGTCTAATGATGGGGGGATTCAGGATTTCAAAAGCACAATTTAGAAAGTTCAATGTAAACAACGCCTTGGCAAGATGGATTTGAGGGGCTTCCCCCTTCCTTGTCTCTTGCTGGTGAAGTAAAATTCTTTTTAGACTCTGGTGGGTCCTCTCAACCACAGCTTGGCCCATAGGGGATTGGGGGATGCCGGTCTTATGTTCCACTCCCCATTGCTGCAGGAAGCTCTGGAACTCCCTGGATGTGTACACGGGTCTGTTGTCCGTCTTAATGACCTTGGGGGCCCCCAACGTGGAGAAGGCTTGTATAAGATGTTTTTTTTGTGGCAAGTGCCCTCTCCCCTGCGTGGGCTGAGGCATAGACTGTGCCAGAGAAGGTGTCCACAGAAACATGTATATTTTTGAGTCTGCCAGATGAAGGGATTTTGGTGATATCCATCTGCCACACCTCACAACTGTGTAATCCTCGGGGGTTTGCCCCTGCGCTCAGCACTGGCATTTGATGTTGTTGACATGCGAAACATGTTGCCACAATGGCTTGAGCCTGTTCGGGGGTCAGGTGAAATTGCCGTACAAGGCCGGGTGCATTTTGATGGAACATCTGATGGCTTATGTTTGCCTGCTCGAACACATCAGGGAGTGGAGCCACCTGGTCTGGTGCAGCCAGGGCATCAGCTCGACGATTGCCCTCCACGATGAACCCCGGCAGGTCTGTGTGCAACCTGACATGCATTACATAAAAAGGTTGCTCTCGGTCGGAGACAATATCAACTAATTTGGAGAGCAATTCATAAAGTGCAATGTTAGATACCTCCTGCAGTACTGCATCTTCGGCTTAGGACACTACCCCAGCTACATATGCCGAATCAGTAATCAAATTAAATGGTTTGGGGAACTTTTCAAATGCGCTGACAACAGCGGCCAACTCAGCTACATGAGGCAATCATTCTACCTCACCAACATCTGCCTCCCACAGCTGAGTTTGAAGATCTTTCCAAGTCATTACTGACTCGTGGGATGTCCTGGATGCATGACCAAAAATGGTCAGAGCTTCAAATGGGGTTCTACTCTAAACACTCTTTCACAATAATGAAAATTGGATGTCCAATTTGAAAATTTTGTGGGCCGTCCAATGGAGTGAAATCTGGCCAGCGTAGCTGTCCAATGCAAACTGCAGTGTTTCGTGTGCCTGAAGCCGGTGCTCTGACATTGCTTTTGTCATTTGGCCCGTATTCAATTGTACGGTTATATGAATGATGTAAAAATCGCATCCTGCTAACTCCCGGATCCGCATGCGTGCTTTGCGGATAAGTTCGGCCACCAGTTCTTGTGGCTTTGTCATTCTTTTGGACCAGTGATGGCTGAGGAAAACCCACTCTATGATCAGGAGAGGGTCCCTTTGGCCCTGGTTCTTTCCCTTGATATTTTGGTCCCATTGAAAGATCACCCCATGTAGGTGTGGCAGTTTCCCTAATATGATAAACCTAAAGGGCAGGCCTGGTTGGTAGCGGTGGGCCTGCCTGGCAGTTATCTGTTCCTGAACTTTCTCTAGAAGAGCGCTTGCCTCCTGGGTAAGGGTCGGGGTGGAACTAGGCCCCTCTCCCCCTTCCAACAAATTGAAAAAGGGGGCTAGGTCTTTGATGGTAATACCCAGCCACAGTCCTACTCAGTTTAAGGACCCGCACAGTTGTTGAACATCCGCCAAGGTATGGACACTATTTTTGAAAGCAAATTTCTGAGGCACAATGGTCTTCTTTCCTACTTCAAGACCCAGGTACTTCCCAGGGTGGCATATGTTGAATCTTTGCCTGGAGCTCAAACCCTGCAGCAATCAACGCACTGGTCGTTAGGTCAAGCACGTGGGTAAGTATATCCTCATTTGAGGCACACACCAGTGTGGGAGTTGTAATTTTTTTTCTTTCCCCCTCCATTCCTTCTCCTCCCAGCCCCCACCACCATGCGGTGCCCTTTTGTGCTGCGACCCTGCCTTCCCCCTCCCCCTCGCCACGCGGTCTGCTCCCTCCAACCCCCCCCCCGCCTTTCCCATCCCCGCCCCGTCCCCGGGGTCTCCTGCTTTCTTGGGGAGGTTTCCCCACCCCCGCCTTATCCTCATTGGCCACGGTTCCGTTTCCGCCCCCTCCCCCAGTTCGGGGGATATATCAGATACCCTGCCGGTGCCCCGGTTGTCTCGGGAAGCACGCACCCACAATAAACACGTGTATGCACCCGAGTCCCGTGTCTGCCATCTGTCTGTCCCCGCGCTGAGACTGAGCCTGCAGAGCCCAGGGGAAAGCGGCGGCCGACTCCCCCCGCTCCTCTCGCGCGTTGACGGCACCCACCCAGTCTGGCTTTGCAAGGCAACAAATGGTAGCAGAGGAAGGTTCTTTCCTTCATCTTCTGAAAGAGGGAGAGAGGAAGGCTGCCATCCTGAGAGCTCTGCCCCAAACTAAGTGGAGCTGATTCGCCGGGCGGAAAACAAAACTGAAGCTTCTGGACACTCTTCTGTCTGCGCCGCTGCGCTCTCTGCCCCCGCCAGCAGCAGAGCCGCGCCGCAGGGGTGCCAGGCTTCAGGGGTTTGCAGGGGCAGGCTTACCCAAAGACAGAAGAGGGAGGTTTGGCAGTGGCTCGCGGTTGAGCCTGAGCCCCGAGAACGGTGCATCAGGCGACCACACATGCATAGAGACTACTAGAGGCTGACAGTGGCTGAAACCAGGGTTTCAGGTATGAGGCCTGGTTAACAGGAACACCCAGGCTTCTAGAAGAGCCAAACCACAGAAGAAAACGTCCTCAGTTCAGCGTGATTTTCCATCACCAAGGAGAGAGATAGAGATTTCACCGCCCGAGCCTGGAGGGTAAGTGGGTCTGAGCAGGGTTGGATTCCTGGCGGGTGGCTGGGCTACCTTTTTTTTTCTTTTGAGTTTTAACCACTGTCCATGCCCAGACAGGGGCTGTAGGCTTACATGTCCCTGGCAGCCAGGAATCTTTTTCTTTTCCAATGAGTACGCAAACTCGCTTGGTCTTTTTTGGGGTAACTCATACTGGAAAGCTCCTTCTCTTTCTTGGAAAGCTGCCTTTTCTACCCTCTCCTCCCTATTCTAGGCTATGGGGGCAGGGGGGGTTGAAAGGACACCAATGGGACAGAATTGTAAACGGTGACACGTCAGCTGTGGGAGAATTGTTAACATGCTAAGAGAGGCCCTTCACATCCACACATTTCGTCGGCTTCCAGCCGCGTTGGGCCCCTCTCCTGTAGATTTCCCTCTCGGCTTCTGCGAAGCCCCCCCTTCCTTTTTCCCCGCAGATTCCCCAAACCTTCTCCCTTGGGGATGGCAGCGGCTGAGCCGCCCCAAGCGCCCTGCCGGACACTGTTATCCTCCCTTAGGGGTGGCATTGGCCGTGCCTCCCCGGGCGAGATGCAGTGCACCCAGCACCCCCTCCCAAGATGGCACTGGCCACGCTACAGGGACCCCATTTTCCCGTCGTAACCCTTCTCTTCTGCCCACATTTCATTGCCAACCCGTCCCCTCCCCCAATGGCCCTGCACCATCCTGCAGCGGGCCAGCCCCTGTTGGGGGGGAGGTGAGTTTGGATTAATCCCTCAGTCCTTCTTCTGGCCCCCCCTCTGATGGGAGGGATCGCTGTAATTGAACTGAAAGCCTGCTAGGTAATGCTTGTTTTAAAGTACAGATTTAATAAAGTTACACAGAAAGCAAATATTAAATATTGATAAATAATCTTTATAATAACATTTTAAAATATTTTAAAATCTATGATGGGAGAAATTTCTGTGATCTTTTTCCAGTCCCACAGTGACAAAGAATTCTATAAAACAAATTACAACTGAATATTTTCAGCCTTTAAACATAAGGTAAGCAAAATAGTAGAAAGAGTTACATGTGAGTTGCATTTCCAAAGCAGATGATTGACTTTAATGCTTAAGGCTAAAGAAGGGGAAATGAGAGAATCTGTGTGTTGAAAAAAAATCCACCCATAATGGAACTGTGCAAATGCATTCTGTTCCTCCCTGAAATGGAAAGTCTCATTTTCAAAATATCATTGAAAGTTGAGGCCATAATTTCAAGTGATTTAATGGCAATCAGCTGTGTTAAATCATTAAAGAGAGCATTACTGATCTGGTTTCACAGGTGTCTGAATGAATGATGAACAGAAAATCGATACATTCCTAATAATGTTTTTTTGGATAAGTCAGATTTTCCAGAGGATTCAGAAAACAGGTTTGGGTTTGTTTTTTTCTCCCTCTAAAAAATGGCCAAAAGAGTTCATGCTTTCACTTAGTTTTGAAGGATCACTCAGCTAGTATCAAGGGCAAAGATAGCAGATTCCAAAAAGATGTCCTTGATTTTCAGACTTTTCACAGACAAAACATCATGAAAGAAAAAATTTAAATCAATTGAATTCAGACACCACTTTGCTCTCCATTAAACCACAAACCCACACTCTAACCTAACCCTAAGCCTAAACCCACACCCTAACCTAACCCTAAACCCACACTCTAGCCTAACCCTAACCTTTCTCATTAATACAAACACTAAAACACTGACAGCCTTGGTTGGCAGAAAAAGTAAAACTGTATTTTCTCGACAACTCATTGAGAGCAGTCAATGTTAAAGCCCCTGCCCTGGGTTTCACTGCCACTCCCCACCTGTGCCCATCCCTGCAGGGCAGGACCAGTATCAGGAGGACCTGTGGCAAGAGGTGGTGACAGTAGCAGGCCTCTCGGCCCAGGGCAGAAGGCACAGCACCTCTGCTCCTGGCTGGAACAGGGGCCCCTTGCCCGGGGGGGACATGGTGTCCCAAAAAGAGGAGGGGCCTCAGCAAGAGGCCAATCCCCCAGCAGCTCTAGCAGGGCTCGTGCAATTCTTTATCCAAGGAAAAGGAAATAAATTGTTATTTCCCTCACATAGTCCCTAGATGCTGGTTTCTCTCCCTTCTAATGCCCTTCACCGTCCCCTCGTGCCTCGCTGTGGGTGACACCCCTGTGCTGGAGGGCACAGCCACGGGCCCCTGGAGTCCGAGGGCTATGTCAGCAGTGGCACCTCTTCCCACAGGAAATCCTGCTGCAGCTGCCATACCCTCAGCAGAGCAGATGCCAAAGGCAGAGCAGGCAGCAGGAGCAGCTGGTCTGTCAGAGCACCAAGCCCCTAACCTTCCTGTCCAAATATCTGGATACGCAGTGACTCCACAAGCCAATATAAGGGAACTGGGGGCACTCACCGCTGATGTTTCAGCCCAGAAAGTAGAACTAATTTCAGTCACTTGAGCTTTGGGACTGAGTAGAGGAAAATGAGTTTACATTTGAACTTATTCAGAATACGCCTTTGGAGTGGTACATGCACATGGGACTTCTGGAAAGAAAGAGACATTTTGACATATCAAAGCTCCGATCAAAAACGGAGAACAAATCTTGGGTTTACTTGAAAGTATCCAGAAACCAGAGGAAGTTGCCATCAGGCATTGCAGAGCACACCAAGTGGATAAGACCAAACTGGAATTGGGGAAACATTTAGCCAATGAGAGTGCAGAAGAAGACATATTAGAAAACATGTTAGAAAACAAAGTTTTCCTTTGCTGCAAAATGAAATATAGGTATTAAGAAACTAGTTCCCCATACGGAAGTTTGTCTCAAGAAAAAGGGGGACTTGATAAGGACCATAGAACAGAGTGTTAGCGTTTAGGAACACACATAATCACAGGATATGATTATAAGCAGGTGCTTTTATTGAGAGCTCTGGGAATCAGGGGTACAGACCCAAATCGGACTCCGACATGGCTTTTGAGCTGAACGTATTTTGTATTCTATCGTTACATAACTTACATATTAATTATTAAACTTATATTGTTCTATTGTATACATTGACTTTATTCAAGCATGAGTTTCTCGTGATCTTTCTGAGGCCCCTGACCACACTTTCTCATGATTATTCTTACAATTAAACAGTAATTATATTTAATTACTAAACAATCATCACATCTAACAAGTATATCATTTATCATGTACTAGCTACACAGGTGCAGTTCTAGCAAGGTACAAGGCCTATATGTACCTAGGGTATTTTTTTTTCAGGACTTACTAAGCTTAATTTTCCTTTTAACCCTAAATCCCCATGATTTTAAAACCCTTTTACTATCACAACCATCAGCAGCACTTGGGGGTAGCACAATTCCAGTGGCACAAACAGTGCCTTGAGGCCACTTCACTCTGTTATAAATGCCTGTTGCAATGGTTGGCACTCTCAATTCAGAGATAAATATTATATGTATGTTAAGGAAAGTATATTGACTTATGGTTGTGTTATTGTGATTTGTTGTTTAGATGTCCTCTGTTCTCCCTACAGTTCATCTTCCCCAGCCCATGCAGTTGCCAAGAGAGGGCTTTAGTAGTCCAGGCCTGAGGAAGGAGGGTGTGTACCTGTGCCTTTGCATAAAACATTTGAGAAAAGGGCAAGCTTGCTACTAGGAAGTGCAGCATGACAACACCTCACCTCCAATCAAGTGGCAAGAAAGAAACCTCCAGGGATGAACGGCAAAGAAGAGTCCACTGACAGACCTTGGGAGGGGCCAGGGTTGCCTGAGGCAACCCCCAGGGGTACAAAAAGCAGAGCAGCCCATTTATAGATGAGCTCATGGCTGAGGGGTTGCAAACTCCCAGCATTGCACCGTCCTTTTTCCTTATTCAGTCCTTAGTTGTATTTTGTTAAAGTTTTTAGTAAACCTTTAAAATCCTTAAAAGTGAATGTCGCTTCTTACAGCTTCAGAGTAACATCCCCTGGGAAACCACCTGAATTCTTTGCTGCAATGTGCTGAGGGCTGCATGGAGAGAAATATCCAGGACAGGGAGGCTCCAGGGGAAATGCTCAGGACAGCCACGGACTGCCCAGAGGGACATGAGAGTGGTGGGTGTGCAGGGAGAAGTCACAGCTGCCTCCCTTCTGAACCACCCTGAGGATCTGGACAGGGCCGTGCTGTGCCCTGGGCACTGACCTGGAACTGAGGGATGTGGCAGAGGCCTTTGGTGTCAGGGATGTTGAGAAGGCTGGGCAGTGTCACGGTGAGACCTCTCTCAAAGCCCCTGGAAAGGCCAGAGCCATCCCAGAGGGTCCTGGGCACTTGGGAAGGGCACACATAGAACCAGTCTGCAAACAGGGCAGGGAGGGAATGGGGACAGTCACAGACTGGTCAGGCTCAGCAGGGAAGGGGATGTGGCAAATCCTCCTGCAGCCATTCCAGGCACTGGCAGCACAGGGCAGGGACTGCAGAACACACGTGGGAGGGAAAAGAAGGGGATGTTGTTTGCCCAGACCTTAGCAGCGTCTGTGACATGGTCTGCTGTGGTCTCCTCAGAGCCAGATTGGAGAAAGATGGGCTGAAGGAATGGAACATGGGGTGAATGGGAATTTAGCTGAACAATGAGGGTCAAATGTCGTTCATGGAACAGAGTCCTCTTGGCAGCCACGCCCGGGTGACATCCCGCAGTGACCACCCCTTGACTACAATGGAATATTCATATATTCCCTGTGCCATGGGACAAAATGCACTTCCATGTCCTTTGTGGATGATGCCAAATTTCTGGAAACCCTTGCGCAGCTGCATCTGGTTAATGCTGCCTGCTAGAGAAAAGCTGAGCAAAACGACACTGGCGGGTTAAATGTGTGAGGCCATCAGGGGCCTCTTTCTCCCTCTCTCTCTGTGATCTCCCAAACTTAAGGCAAAGGAAACACCCAAGTTTTGTAGATGCTTGTGGCTGAAAGAAATTAAAAAGCTCAGAGAGTCCACAAAGGCCTATAAGGTTTTATTAATTCATTATGCATTTAGCATAGAAATTGGGATGTCAGTCCCTGAGCTATAAAAGGGCATATCAGTAGGTTTTGTACAAAGGCACAAGAGGAAAGGTGAAAGAGAGGAGAGACAGAGACAAGAGAGACAGAGACAGACATGAATCAGAGGAGCAGAGAGAAAACAAGAGAGAGAGAAGAGATCCCCAGTCCTGGTTTCAGCATTGATCCAGCCAATGGGATGTCCAGGGTGCTGGGGCACAAATGTGCCTGGGCTTGGTGGGAGGACCTCTTCACTGATCACTTTTTCCTGCCCTGGCGATAAGTGTCTCACTTTCTGTGCAAATGACTTATCATGTGCTGTTTGTTCTGCTGAACCTTTCTCTAAATGGCTCAGAGGCTTCGGGGGTCTTTGGTGGTCTTGATCCCCCCACAGTCCATGCCCACTTCTCATTCCTGCACTTGGGCCATGTCGTGCTTATGCCCAGGAGCCAGAGCAAGGATGTTTGTCCTGGAAAAGTTCTGC
Source organism: Taeniopygia guttata (assembly GCF_048771995.1). Classification (NCBI taxonomy): domain Eukaryota; kingdom Metazoa; phylum Chordata; class Aves; order Passeriformes; family Estrildidae; genus Taeniopygia; species Taeniopygia guttata. The sequence continues at coordinate 4,241,536 of NC_133057.1, forward strand.
CTTTATCTGCATGGCCCCTTCTGCAGACACAGCCTGTTCTTCCTCAAAATGTGTTATTGCCAAGAAGTCTTGGCTGTTCTTACCAATCCTTGGTTGGTCCCACAGCCATCCACTTTTTGATGTTTGGGACATGCAAACCAGGTCATGATCTTCTGGGCTTCTACACCCTCCTCAGCAAGGGCCTCAAAAGGCAAAGGCCACAGGTGGAAGCAAAGAAACAACAAATGAGATCAATCCTCTATTGCTGATTCCCATCAGCAGACAATGTCCTGCCACCTCCTGGCAGGAAGGGATAAAGAACATGTACTTTGGGTTTTGTATGAGAAATGTCTTGGTAGAAAACATCCACAGCCCTCCCTGCCAGCCCTATGCCCTTCCTTTCCCTCAGTTTATTGCTGACCGTGACATTGCATGGAATGGGCGATCCCTTGGGTCAGTCCAGCCCAGCTGTCCCCTCCCTGTGCCCTCAGGAACACTTGCCCATCCCCACCCATTGCCTGGGGGAATTGCAGACATGCCCTGGGCATGGCAGGGGCAGGGCAGGGCTGGCAATGGCAGGGCAGGGCCCGGGGGGCAGCGAGATGGGAGTGTGCAGCCTGCAGGGACACAGCAGCAGCTGTGGGACAGCGCAGGACAAGCTGTGCTGGACATGGCCAAGGGCCCTGGCAAGGCTGGCAGTGGCCAGGAGAAGCCAGGCCTTGGTGCCCTGGGGCACAGCAGCGTCTTGCCACCAAGGTCTGTGAGGAGGAGACACCTTGTCCTGAGGCACTGGGGCCTCCTGGCACAGCCCCAGCCAGGCTGGGCACTGTCATCCCTTGTCCTGCCCTCAGCATCCCTCCCTATGCCAGTGCTCCCGGCAGAGCCCTGAGCAGGCGGGGAGGGACAGGATCTGCCTTCCCTGGGGCTGGGGCTCAGGCCTTGGCCTTTCTGCTGCCTCCAGCCAGCCTAGGCTCTGCTCAGCAGCTGAGCTGCCTACACAGAGCCTCTGCCTCCCTGCACTCCTGGCCTCAGGGAGCTGCTGGGAAGAGGCCCTGGGGAGCCTTGCTCAGGAATGGCCCTGGGCCCTCCTTCATGCTCCCAGGGACTGCAGATTTTTCAAAGGACTTGGGCTTTTGCCTTGGAGTCCCTGAGAGGTTTGTGCAACCATGGCCTGCAATGATCTGCTGGAATTACTCCCTGGAGATTCTTTGTCAGTAACAACACTCAGTGGGGCTCATTAATGCTTCAAGGTACTGCAGTTCTTTTAAGGTACTTCCCTTTTTCCTTCCCACACTGAGTCTCTGAGAGGTTTGTGCCATCCTGGCCTCCAATTCTCTCCTCCAACAAGTCCATGAGGGGTCTGTGTGGATGGACCTCAGGGGACCCATTCATGCTTTGAGACACTTTGGGTTTTTCCTCGGATTTTGACTCCTGGTTAGGTTGGCGCAATCTCCTCTCAGGCCCTGAGCTTCCAGGGCTCAGCTCTAAATGCACCACGGGGCTCATTGGGATCAAGCAAGTCCTGACAAACCATGGCTCTGCCCTGATTTCCCTCTGCTCTAGTGCAGTCCTCGAAGGTTTCCTACAATACTGATGGAAAACTATTTGCAAGAGCTTCCAATAAATCCACATTCCTCTTTGAAGAGTATATTTTATGACTGTTCTATTTAGAGCAGAGGTGACTGCAGCATTCAGCGACTGATATTGGCCCAGAGACTCTCCTGAGGATGTCTGGCCTAGTGAGAGAAGCTGTGCCTGGAGGTCTGAGGCAGTGTGGACAACCTTGCCCCACATAGCCCAAGCCCGTCCTGTCTCTGCTCAGTCACCTGGGACCTGCTGAGCTTGGAGAACTGGCTGCACTCAGGCAAAGAGGGGTTTTCTTCTTTTATTTTTTGAAGCAATCGAAAACTCCTAAGCTTCCCCATTTAAAACAGACACACTCCTCAAGTGTGTGCCAAGCCCTAGGTACCTCCAATGAGGTTCCCCTTCCCCAAGGCAGAGCCCTGCAAGGAATGATGTAGACACACAGGAAGTTCTGCAATGAACACAAATGCAGAGTTGGCTCAGGGCATAATTAGAGCAACTCCTGAAGGACAGACCAGCTTTGCACTCCTTGCAGCTCAAAGCTCCCAGTGGGTCGTTGGGAGGTGTGTGAGTGACTCAAGAGTGAAGGAAGGGAAATGCAGAGAGCCCTGGAAGTGCTTCTGTGCAGACAGGCTGTGGGGAAGGGCACCGCACACCTGCCCTGGGCCGGCTGTGAGGGTGGATCATCATCCCAACCTGCACTGGGCATTGCAAGGGACTGCTGCCATGGACACCGCACTGACCCCAGTGCGCCAGCCCATTGCTCAGGGCTGGTGTCACTGCCCAGAGCCAGAGGGGAGCCCTTGCTGTGGGTCTGTGCCGTGGCCGCCTGCCCTGTGCCGCGCGGGCCGGTCAGGCGCCGCGGAACCTGCAGCAAACAGCAGGGCCAGGGCCAAGGCCAGGTCAGGCAGACAGAAAGGGGCAGTGCTGGGCACTGTTTGCATGGCAGCCCTCACTGGGACACCACACCTGGGTCACCTGGCCTGGCAGGTGCCATGGAAACCCCTGGCAGGGACTGATGGCACAGACCCTGGCACTGAGACGCTGCTGCTGGGCCGGGTGCTGAGCACAGGGCTGGGCACACAGAGATGCTTTTGTTCTTGCTGAGCTCCCACTGAGCCAAAGCCTGGCCTGCCCCTCCTCTGGCCACGCTGGAGAGGGGCTGGGGCTGCGGGGCAGCTTGGGAGGGGACACAGCCAGGACAGGTGACCCCCACTGACCCCGGGGATACCCCAGACCATAGGGCATCACGCTCAGGGTATAAAGTGGGGGGAACAAGGAGGAAGGGGGGACATTTGGAGTTATGGCTTTTCTCTTCCTAGGTAACACTTAGGCTGGAGGTGGCCCTGTTTCACCAGTGGGCAGGGTCAGCACCAAAGACACAGACACCAACTGAAGGAATTGTGTCATTTATATCATGCACAGCTGCAAAGAATTACAAAAGGATAAGCTCAGCAAAGCACATCATCATTAGCAAAGCATTACAAAAGAAGCTCAGCAATGCATCCAGTCATTGCTACCAGAGATTGCCTGGAGTGATTAAGGAAAGATCCATCACCAGTTAGCCTCAGGCTTTACCATCATCCACAGCCACACATCAGCTGGGGGAAGCCAAGGACTGGAGAGCCACTCCCAGACACTGGGAATTCCTGCAGGTGCCTCCACCTCTGCAAGCAATGAGGCTCCAAGCCCAAAGCTGTGAGAGGACCCAGCTTTTACACTGTTAAACAAACAAGCTGGCATCACTGCCACTGCGAGAACATCTGCTTTCATTCTCCTGACTGCTTTCTCCCAAAGCCTGGCCAGGGCTGAAGGAGGAACCAAGACAGTTGACTTTGATCCTTCACCCCCAAACAAGGCCAGGTGGGGCCTTGTCTGTTTCTAAATACAGAAATATAAATCCATGTTTTATCAAGGAACACATACATTGATCATGTTGTTAATCATGCTTCGTTAGTGAGTGGATACAAATACAACATTTGCTTGGGAGGTTCATCTAGAGGTGAGCTTTGCCTCAGGGCCTGTTCAGGCCTTGATCACAACCTGTTCAGGCCTTGGTACTTTGATCGGTCCTGAGACCTACAATCAACTACAACCTTTGTAATAATTCTTTCAGTAACACAGCTTAGATTTAGGTATTAGGCATAAAGGCATCTCCTCTTGTTCTACAATTAAGTGCAGTTTAAGTTCATTACTCAGAGCTATTCACGTTCCTTTTAAAACATGCCTTAATAGTTTCTATTCTCTGTTATTTATCAAATGCCTCTCTTTTCTTGAGACTGTCTCTTTTAAGAAAGGTCCCAATACTCCACTTCCCAGCACAAAGTGTCACAGCAACTCACCAAGTGCACACACTGCAATGATGACAGGCACTGCCACGAATGCATTTCACAGCAGCCTCTAATTTGGCAGCCACAAAGCCAATCCCACCAAGAAGAATTTTCTTCTTTCTGCCACTCTTCTACTGCTCTTTCTGTCAAGGTGATTCCTGACTGTTGGCCTTCAAACCCATCACTGCTAGCAGTGCAACATCCCCGTGCCCTGATAGCCCAGGTTCCTCCTTGGCCAGCAAGCAGATAATCCAAGGCCATGCGGTTCTCTGGAGTCCCCATTTGTGTTTGTTGGAGCTCATAGGATGTGCTATTGGACATTTTAACAGTATCATTTGCTACCTCTTCTAATAATCCAATGTCCTATTGGACATTTTAACAGTATCATTTACTACCTCTTCTAATAATCCATTCAGCTCATTCATGTAAACTCCATGGGACGGGGCAGCGCACATGGGGCACAGGGTGAACCAGAATCTTTTACTTTCTGAAACCCAAGGCACTCTTTGGGTGGAAAATGTTCTCTGGGTCCTAACTCTTCAGTGTGGTCGTTGCTGAAGGACCCTAAATGGGGGCCCTGCAGCTGGGAGTGGTGAGACACTGACACTGACCAGCTGCAGCACCCCAAGTTCTATTGACATTGGGAGTGATGGTAAAGCACAGGAATCTTCTGACACTGTAGCCTCTATAACTGTAACAGGGTTTGGTTTCTCCTGACGGGAAATCTGAGTGAATCCTGTCACACGGATCATTGTATTCCCGTGTCCCACAGCACAGGTTTCTGTAACTGTCCCTTCATTGACTCCGTTACGAGGCAGAGCCCATTGACAGAGTTCTGGCCACCCCACAGGGTGGGCCCTCCAAGGGAACCCCATTCCTCCCAACTTCAGCTGAGAACATACCCAGCAATTAGTGACACTGAGTGCTTTGGCTACCTTGGTCTTTAAATTTCCAAAACATTTTGATGACTGATCTCTTGGTGAAACTCTGGAGGTGTTTTGGCAAACGTCAGTAGTACTTTAGTGACACCGTTCTTCATTCTTTTTGCTCAATCTCATTCAAGTTAGGAACAATAATTCTGTTGTCCATGGAGCTGGCACCTTTTTAATTACAGTATAATGCTCCAAGGTCCTTTATTGTTCAGCTTTATCATGTTGTCTGTGGGTAACAAGGCTTGGTGGGGCCCTTTCCCCTTTGGCTGGAAGAGGGCCAGGACCTCTATTTAAAGAAAAAAAAAAGGTAAAGAAAAAAAAAAAACAAACAATTAGATGAATAGTAAAAGATACAAGTAAAATCCAAGTGCTAGTGAAACAACTTCTGTAACTTTGCATTAAGAGGTAAATGATCTTTTTAAAAAGAGAACTCAGTTATTTACATTGTAAATGTGCTGATGGCATGGATCCATCTTACTGACCTCAACAGCCTTTTTTACAGTTTTTGGGGTTTGTTTCCAACATTGTTATTTTAAATTGTGGTCAAAGCAATAGGAAATTGATTGGGGCCCTTTGAGCTCCAGGCAGGACTGGGAATCTCAACTCTGTCAAACCCCAAATCCTTTAGAAGATGACCTTCCTTCTCACTCTGTGAATGAGCTGCACATTCCCTCTGAAATTGTCAGGGGTTTCTTACAGATGAAAAATCCCACTTACGGCTTTTTGCTCTGGTTTGGAAGTGGGAAGGGCAATTCTCCATCCATCAGCTCCAGACTGCACTGCCTCAGGAACACGGCTCACTTGCCAGCTTTAGCCACTCGTGGCACGTCTAGAGGAGGAAGAAAGTGCAACTGCACGATTCCAGCCAAAAAGAAATGAAGAATGAATAGTGGAGATCCAGGCGTTCCTGCAAAGATTCAGGGGTTCAGCTGGGACAGTGAAGAGTTTGGGTCCTTGCCAATTGGATGTGTGTCCCCAGCTGCAATCTCCTGGCCTGCAGGGGAGTCTCACTCACCTGCCAAAGCAGAAAGCTCAGGCACTGTGCTCGGAATAGGCTTGTCTGATGCAAAGCTGTCAGAGCAATGTGAGGGCAGAGCCAGCCCAGCTGTGCCCAGGGCAGAGCCCAGCAGAGCCCTGGCAGAGCCCAGAGCAGCCTCAGCACCCGCAGAGCCCGTCTGCAAGGAGAGAAACCAGAAACTGCCCGTCAGCTGAAGGCTGCTGTCCCCTTGTCCCAGCTGCCCACAGAGCCCAGGCCATGCTGGCCGTGCCCAGAGCTGTGCCCAGAGCTGCCCATCACTGCTGCCTTTGGGAGCAGAGCAGGAGGGCAGGACATTCCCAGCCTGCAGCCAGCCACGGCACATCCAGCCCCTCAGCAGCTGCCCAGAGCAAGAGACTCCTTGTGCTTGTTGCTGTCTCCCAAAAGCTCTGATCCCACCATGCCAAGCAGACGGGGACTCACCTCACGCCATCCTCCGCTGGGAGAAAAGCTGGTCCCAAACGATGTCCTCAGCCTTCTCCAAGGGCACGGCCCATCCACGCTGCAGCTGCTCCCAGGCACTTCCCAATCCCGACTGGACCTTGCATAGAATGCTTCCTCTAGAAAAACAAACAACAAACTGTTGAAAAGAGATTAGAGACAAAGGGAAACAAGAAAAAAACTCTTTATCTCTGTCAAGGGCCTGAGGAAGGCCCAACCCCTACATGCTAGGGAAAATCCCACCCAAAGGGGAGAGAAGCCCACACTTTCTCTCTTCCCTCCTACACTGCCCCCCAAAATAACAGTGATCCCAAAGCAAACAAGGGCAGTGGAGCAGCCCAAGCCCTTCCTTGCCTGCAAAGCAAAGCAGCCCCTGCACAGGTTCTGGAGTCCCACCTCTGCTCCCACCATGGAGGTTTGTTTGTGTCAGGCTGGCTGCCCCAGCCCCAGCCCCAGCCCCAGCCCAGGCCATGCTGGGTGCTGGGGGCTGTTGGCAGGGCCAGGAGCCAACCCCCATCTTGTATCCACCCCAACCCGTGCCCCCAGCCCTGCCAAAAAGCAGCTGGGCAGCGACTGAAGTTGCATCTGCCCCAGCACAGGGGGAACCTTTTGTTCCCAGCCAGTCTGAGCAATGCCCAAATCTGGGAGCATTTCCCCGGCTGTGGACTCATCTGCGAATTTGCTGTGGAGCCAGGCTTTGAAGACAGTGCCAGAAGTCCATCATCTTCAGCTGCCAGTGGCCAACTTGAGGAAGAGTTTGTCATCCTTGATGTCATCCTCACTGTCTCCAGCAGCAGCAGCCCCAGCTGGTACAGCTTCTCCAGGGGCTCCTTCTCCTTCCCTGGGGGTCAGACCAGGCTGTCAGGGTTCTGCCCAGGGCCCCAGCTGTCAGGGAAGCAGGACACGCAAAACCAGCTCGGATGGCAGCCACCAGTGCTGGGCAGAGCAGCTCAGCTGCAGCACAAGGGCTGTGTGTCCCCACCCAAAGATCCCAGTGCATTGATACAGGCAGGGAAAAAAGTCTGGGTTTCCTTGCTTCTGATTGCCAGGGCATGTGTGGACCTGTAACTTACCAGGGCCCTGGAGCAAAGTGTGCATGTGGCTCTCTCCCTTCTTCTATGGCAGGTGAATATCCTGTATCCAAGGTTCACAGAACAGGTCTTCTAATGAAGGTCTGTCCAAGAAGTGCATGGATAAACACCACCTGATAAGATCTTGGCACTCTGGGCAGAGAAACCAGAAACCACCGGTCAGCTAGAGAAGGCTCCTGTCTGCTTTGCCCCACTCTTCCTATGCCCAGGCCATGCTGCTTTTGTGCTCAGAGCTGTGCCTAAACTTTCCCATCAATTCCCTGTTGTGGAGGAGAGCAGGAGAGCAGGACATGTGCCACCTCCTCAGCGGCTGCCAGAGCGAGATGCTCACGAGCTGCTGCTGTCTCCCAGCACTGGTATTCCCCCGTGGCCAGAGATGAGGATCCACCTGGAGAGAGCCGCTGTGGCAGCGAGAGCTGATGGTCCCAGCTGATCTTCCGGCCCCTCCTGAAAGGGTGCTGCCCGCAGACCATCTGGTGCAGCAGGATGCCCAGGGACCAGATCGTTGCTGCCTCTCCGTAGTACCAGCCCAAGTGGGTCCATTCCGGGGGGCTGTATGACAGTGTTCCTGTGGAATACAGATGGAGTTCATCAGGGGGATGCTGCTGCTGCTTCCAGAGCATGGCCCCAGCATCCCTGGGCGTGTAGGGGCTGCCCCGGTGGCACACGGGGCGACTGCTGCACTCTCGCCAGCACCTGGGACTTGTGTACAAACTCAGGGCTGGACAAGAAGCCACTGGTGCTGGAAGAGGGCAGCAGAAGCCCCGGCAAGGCCTGACCATGACATGCAAAGCAAAAACCCACTCAGGGCTGGGGGAAAAAAACATGTCCTTATCCTCCCTGCCTGCAGTGCCCCAAAAATATTATGAAGCCAAGACAAACAAGGTGAGTGGAGCAGCCCAAGCCCTTCCTCTCGCCTGCACACCAAACTGGCTGGTGCACTGGTCCTGGAGCCCTCCTCTGCTAGCCCCACGCACAAGTGCTTTTGTCAGGCTGGCTGCTGCTGCTCTAACCCCAGCCCCAGGCAGAGTGGTGGGCAAAGGCTGCCAGCGGGGCTGGAAGATGCCTCCCCACCCAGCCCTGCTCAAAAGCAACTCAGCTGAAGACTCAGTACCCTGACTGGCAGCAAAAGGGAGGATCCTCGCTGCCACACCCAGCTTGGCCTGTGAGATGCTGGGCCATGAGATGGTGGGACCGGGAGCAGACCCCTGCCCAGGCTCACCTGCAAAGTGAGTGTAGGCTGTGTCTTGCAGGTAGGTGCCACAGCCAAAGTCAATCAACTTTGCCTGGCCAGTGGCCAGGTCAACCAGGATGTTCTCTGGTTTGATGTCGCGGTGCAGGACCCCTTGGCTGGTGCAGTGCCGCACGGCCTCCAGCACCTGGCGGAACAGCTGCCGTGCCACCTCTTCAGACAGGAACCTCCGTGCCCGAATGAAATGCAGGAGGTCCTGAGACCGCTCCGGACGCTCCAGCACCATCACGATGTTGTTGGGGAGCTCAAGCCACTCCAGCAGCTGGACCACACCAGGGTAGCCAGTGGACACCTTGTCCAGCAGGACGATCTCCAGGGGTGCGCTGGTGCCGTCGGGCTGTGGGAGGACCATGGTGCCACCAGTGGGACTGATGTCGTGCCAGGGCTGGGGAACCCCTCAGCCAGCCCGGGATGCTCTGTGCCCTGCGCTGGCCCCACGCCCGCTCCCCATCGAGGGGTCCTGGTGGCTTCCCCCATGCCGGGCCTCGCCTCATCCCCGCCCGGCACGGCCCAGCTGTTCCTGCTGGCCCCGCTCACTCACCAGCTCGTCCCAGTGCCGGATGCGGTTCCGTGGCACCCTTTTGATGGCCACCTGCAAGCCAAACGCACCACCGGGCTCAGCTCGCCGCCCGCCCTGCCGAGCCCCATCCTCCTGCTTCCTTCTCCTCCTTCCGCCTCCTCCTTCTCTTCCTCCTCCATCCTCCTCCTCCTCCTCCTCCTGCGCCCGCCGCCGGCCCCGCCACTCACCGGGGCACCGTCCGAGAGCCGCGTGGCTGCGAAGACGCTGCCGAAGCCGCCGCGCCCCAGCAGCGAACCCACTCGGTACCGCTGCTGCAGCGCCTCCTGCGCCTTCCCTGCGGGCGGGACGCGGCTGTCAGCGCTCGGCCCGGGGCCAGGAGCGACCCCCGAGCGCCCCTCAACCGCCTCGGGCCGGCCATCCCCAGGCCTTCGGTCTCGGGAACGGGACACGGGAGGCTCGGGGCTGGCGGCCGCGCTGCTGAGCAGCGGCGGAGCTCGGGCCGGGGAAGCCGCGGCGGAGGCGGCAGCGGCCGTGCCGCGTGTGTCCTCCGCGGGGCCCGGGAGGAGCCGGGGCCGGGGCCGGGGCCGGGGCCGGGGCCTGCGCCGGGGCCGGGGCCGGGCTCGGGCCAGGCGGAGCCAAAGGGCCCAGCCCCAGGCACTGATGCCCGCCCAGCAGCGCCACCGCCAGCACAGCCAGAGCCGGGCGGAGGCGAGACCGCGGCGGGGCGGGCGGGGACGGGGACGGGGCAGCCCCGCCCGGGGCCGGGGGCGGGCCGGGGGCATGGCCCGGCCCGGCATGGGGGAGAAGGAGGCGGGGAGAGGGGAGGGACAGCGGGTGAGGGACACCGAGAGGACAGCGGGAGAGAAAGAAGAGAAAGAAGAGAAAGAGAAAGAAGAGAAAAACTGCTTTTGCTGCCGCTGCTGCCGCTGCTGCTGCCGCCGCTGCTGCCGCCGCCGCCGCTGCTGCCTCTGCAACTGAAGCACCGAGGCCGTTTGTCCGCGTGTCCGTTCCCCGCTCGCCCCACGGCCGAGCCCCGCGCGCCCCGGGGACAGCTCCTTCATCTGTCCAAACACGGGAACTTTGCAGTGTTGAGCCCAGATCCAGAGTCCTGACTCCTGCACACTGGCAGAGGAATCCCCTGCGCTGTGTCGCTGCTGTGCATTGTCCTTGCTGAGGTTCAAACACTATTGGGGCACATTCCCTTGGTGTAGGATTCATACCTGACCCAAGCACTGCACTTACATCTCCAGCGTTGCTTTCCAGTAGAAACAGGGGAAGGAAAACTGCGTGTAGCTCCTGGTGTTTTAGAATGTTTATAACTTGCTAAGTGACCCATCTTAGAGGTGAGATGCATTTGAAATTCATGGCATGGAGAAGTCGTGCAACATGGAAAAGGGGAGCATAGAAATAAAGAGGAAAACATCTTAGATAGTTTCTTTCATTTTCATTTCACTTCTGCAAAGCTGTTCCACTTTTCCAGGAATCTTCCCCTGTCTACTCTTGTCGAGAAACTCTCATGGAGAGCAAGGTCGAGCTTCTGTCCCAAGATTTGCCACCTACTGCAGCTTCTCTTGGCTTTCTACACTGCACTGTGTGTGCAGCACGACTTTTGCAGCAAAGCAGGCCAAATGTTTGGAGAACTTTACATGTCCTTTCTTTTCCTGGGGGGTGGGGGAGTTGTGCCACTGGTGAAGTGGCACAATTGTGACTGTTTGTCCTGGTTTAGGGCAAATTTTGTGAGGAAACCTCCAAAAGGAGTCCGTCTACAAATGAAGTTCAAGCAGCCCCTCCCCCTACTATTTCAGGAGAAGACTTCCCTGGAGAAAAGTGAAAAAAAAGCAGTGTATTTAACAAGTAAAGTATTCACAAGCGTGACTAATATGAAATAAAACCCTACACAGTTCTGAAGAGATGGCAATTCAGAAAGTCCTTTTTGTGGGTTGTAGTTGGCTCACTCGGTCTCTTCTCAGTCCCTCTGGCCCTGGAATGCAGGGTCCCAGATCTCGGTGGGCCACAGGTGTGAGCTGCCGGTGTTTTTCTGGGTTTTCAGTCCAGAGCATATTTAACCAGTTCCAAGAAAAAGGAAAGCCACAGTCCGAGCTGAGCCTTCTCTGCCTCAGCTAGCTAAAAACCAAATTGCTAGACCTGGGCTGTGAAGACACCGAGAAATTTCCAAATCTGGGCAGTGGTGGTGCCAGCAAACACCACACCTGGGTGGTGTTGGAACTGGAAATTATTGGCTTTTGGCTTTCTGTGCCAGCAAATCACTGGACTTGGGATGTGCTGGCACTAAGAAGTTTTCAGATCTGGGCGCTGGCAGGGCCAGTAAACACCAGATCTGGGCCATGTTGTTGGCAGCAAGAGAAATCTGCCAGATCTGGGCACTGCTGGCACCAGGAAATTTCCAAACCTGGGTACTGGCGCAGCAAACAAGATGTGGGCAGGGCTAGACCTAGTGCCAGGAAGTTGCCAGGTTTTGGATTTCTGTGCCTGCAAATTGCTGCACTTGGGCTGTGCCTGAAGAGGGAAATTTCCAGATCTGGGCACTGGCAGTGCCAGCAAAGACCACATTTCAGGCTCCAGGTGCCAGGAAGGACTGGATCTGGACCCCTTCCTCTTTTCCTTCCTTCCTTTCTGGGGTCCTGCTGCCAGCAAACCCCAGACTGGATGGTGCCGGCAACGGGAATTTGCCAGGTTTTAGCTTTCTTTGCCAGCAAATTGCTGGACATGAGCGGTGACGGAAGAGGGAAATATCCAGATCTGGGCACTGGAGGTGCCAGCAAACACCAGTGAAACCTTCTGGTCCGCACGCAGACGGATTACCAGTGGTTTCCCCGAGAACTGGCTCTGGTGACTTTACAAAGAAAGACTGCTTTGATCTGGTTGTCTGGAAACAGAACTTCAACGAAGGCGAACACAACAAACAGGACGGCGTGCAGAGTACAGAGAGTGAACGAGAAGAAAGCCTGGGTCCAGTGTCTAGCAGGGATATTGATGCATTTATATATGGGGAGGGGTAAAGGCGGGATCTGAGGGCAGGATCCAAGAGGAAGGAACGATTCAGAATATGACAATTTTTGCAGTAAAAAGTAAGCAATGGTGGCAAAGAGAAGTCAGAACTTTCTAGTAACTATCTGCATAACTGAACAAGAGGATTATGGGTGGGAGCTCCTGCTCACCCTAACCAGAGAGGGTTTTCCCAAGGCTTTACATCAAGGTCTCCTTCTTCTTTTAAACCAACCCCAACAGACCAGATCTGGGCAGTGCTAATGCCAGCACCAGGAAGCTACCAGGTTTTGGCTTTCTTTGCCAGAAAATTGCTGCATTTGGGTTGTGCTGACACTGGGAAATTGCCAGATCTGGGCACTGGCAGTGCCAGTGCATGCCAGATCTGGGCAGGGAAAGTGCTGGCACTGGGAAATTGCCTGATTTTAACTTTCACTGCCAGCATGTTGCTGGAATTATGCTGTTCAGGAATCCAAAAAATTCTGGATCTGGGCACTGGCGGTGTCAGCAAACACAAGGCATGTCTATGCCTGGTTTTGGATTTGTGTGCCAGCAAATTGCTGGACTTGGGCTGCACCGGAACAGGGAAATTTCCTGGCATGTGCTGCATGAATCTTTCAGATCACAGCAAGTGAGTCCATACACAAAAGCATCCAAATTCTCAGAGAGGGAGTCAAGAAACTGCAAATAGAAGATGATGAAGACTGGCTCAAATGACTATTCAAAAAGTGGAACTTATCTGGTTGGTCTTTATTTTTGGTCAGATGGGTTTACTGATTTTTGGAGCTGTTTTTGTTGTGTTTCTATTGTTACCCTATTTTGTAAGTTGTCTATTAAGAGCTGTCCATAAATCTTTACAGAATTTTTTTCTAAAGAGAGGGGAAGATGTGGAAACACACCTGGCTGGAATGAGTGGTGGTTTGGCCTCAGTATGAGACCACGAGGAACAGGACACCTAGTCAGGTCATGGTGAGACGAGTGGGGCCATGGGAGTCAATATGTTAATAGAACTATCCGACATTTGGTCAGGTTTCTGGTTCTTGTTCTCAGTTGGTTTGGAACCTGTTGTGTGTAAGGTCATGTTCCAAGTTTGTGATTGGACCCTTGCCCTCAGAAGACCCCTCTGCCTTGTTTCGTTCACCATGCCCCTGGGTCTTTGGATCTTGCCCCCAGACTATGCAGTTTTCCACATTTGTTATTTTGTTATTAAAGTCTTTATTTTTTGGGCAAGACCATGGTACCCATTCCTCATTTGTTTTGCCGGTTCCCCCAGCCAAGCCAAACTAGGGATCAGAGCGAGGGAAGACTGCGACAATGGAGTGGTAGGAAGTGCAAGGGAACACAGAGAGAGGTTGGCACAGCAATTCAGGGTTGGAATAGGAAAGGCAAGCCAAGTTAGAGGAGGGGTGGGAGTGGCAAGGCAATGGAGGAGAAGAAAGAAGTAAGCAGATGACGACGGTGAGGCAAATGGTCTGCAAGGTAATGCAAGGCAAGGGAGGGGTAGCAGTGCCATGCAAGAAAAGGGCTGGGCCTATAAGGCAAGGCAAGTGAGAGGTAGGCAAGGGAAAGAGAATAAGGAAGAGTAATGCAGTGGCAGGGGAAAAAGGAGTAGGAAAGTCAAGGTAGGGTATGAGTGAGCAGTGCAATGCAAGATAAGGGAATTGTAAGATGGGCAATGGAAGGACACAGAGGCTTCAGTAAAGCAAGAGTAGGGATGGTCAGGCATGGCAAAAATATTTGGGGTAGGGTAAGAAAGGCAAGACAAGGCAAGGCAGGAGTAGGCAAGGAAGTGAAACTCAGGAGAAGGAGGCAACAGAAGGCAAAGCCAGGGAAAATAGCAGAAGAAAAGTCAAGATAGGGGATGGGTGAGCAAGGCAATGCAAGGCAATGAAGTCATAGGAAAGACAAGGGAAAGACATAAGAGATCAGTAAGGCAATACATAGCTGGAGAAGGCAAGGCAAGGGACGAGAAGGATGTGAATGGCAAAATAAAGCAAGGAAGGTGTAAAATGGGCAAGGCAAGGCAACAGGAATGCCTTGCATGCCTATCCCCACCTTGACATAGCTAAATTTATCTTCCCTGCCCTTCCATTGTCTTGTCTTCCCCTGCTTAGTCCTACTAACCTTGCCTACTCTAACCTGACACTGCTTCACTGACCCCTGTGTATCTTTTCCTTTTCCTTCCTACCACTCCATTCCCTTTCATTGCCTTGCTTACCCATCCCCCACTTTCACCTCCCTACCCCTTTCTCCCCTAGCCTTGCTTTGCCTTGCCTTTCCTTCCTTTGACTTGCCTTGCCTTTTCTACTCTCCCTGCCTTGTCTTAGCAACCCCTTTTTGCCTTTCCCTTGTCCTTCCTTCAACTCCACTGCCTTGCATTGCCTTCCTCACCCATCGACAACCTTGAACTTCCTATCCCTTTTTTTCTTGTCCTTGCCCTGCCATCTCCTCCTTGCTGTGCATGGGCGAGCAAGGCAACACAAGGCTTGCATTGGACTTTGCATTGCTTTCTGAGCCCTGTGTGTCCAACTTTTACCCTTCCTAACACTACTTCCTTGTTTTGCCTTGTTGCTCACCCATTCCCCATCCTGAGGTTTTATCGGGGACCAGTTTCCACATATGTCAGACAAACCCCCCCAGTGCTGACAGGTACATTTTCTTAATAATATAAAATATTACATACATATCATTCTACCGGCATGATTTATCTTTATTACATATAACAATCCCCACCCTTCTACATTAACCCATCAATTCATGCCTAAAAACTCTATATTTAATGATTTCTTCCCTTAGTTTGGTGCAATTACTTTTAATCTTACCTAAAAAGAAAGAACCCTCAGTTCCCTCTTAGTTCCCATCACCCCATTCTTCTTTTGGAATTTCTTGGTAAAGCCTGTAAGTATTCCCTTCTTCTTTTACTTGCCCCTCAAACTTGGCATAGGCTTTGGCTGCTCTGCTGTGTGGGTTTTCTTCACCTAGTTTCATTATTTTAGATACCTGATTTATTTTTCCAGTTGCACACTCTGGGTCCGTGGGCATGGCTGCTACCTGCATCCCTTGTACCACTGAGTGTATTAACCTGATAAAGCAGGGTACCATGCAGGGCAGGAATATGATTCCGGCTATTGAACACAATGCAAAAAATACGACCTTTTCCCCCCAAGTACTATCAAACAAATGGTCCCATCAGGATGCTTGGAGGATGGAGTTCCACTTTTGCACTGGAACGTGTCTACCCTTTTGATTTCAGTTGCCAAGCCTCTGATGGTCTCTTTAGTTCTTGTGCCACCTGCTTTATTTTATTCTCCGGGTCCACCCCCTCTTTATTTCTTGAGAAGCAGAATGTCCTATCATGTTGCAGACAGACCCTGTCATCCTGATCCTCTAAAAGGTCAAGGATAACTGGTTCATTTTCGAGGGAAAATTTATTCTTATATTTCAAATTCCCTCCAACCCAATATGTCTTTCCACCCATCACACACATTCCCAATTGATTATTATCATAACACAGTGGTTTAGCCTGAAAATAAGCTACAAATGCTGACTCCATTTTCCCCCCAACCCATACTGTGCGATTACGCTTATCACAGATAGGGACAGGTATTCGTTCAGCATTCCTCTTGCATGTTTTGTGCTCTGACTGCCTGTTCTTAGGGGTCGCCCTTTTTAGATCACACTTTATTTTCTTACACTTCCCCTGTTGAGTGCCATTGATGGGACTATGTCCTCTTATCTTGTCCTGGCTGCAGTTCCTGGGGGTCGGGAATGTTGGAGCCCCCGATTCCCCTTGTCCCCTCCGGGCATTCTGTACGCATGGTACGTCCTCGCCGCCGGGGCCTCGTACATCCGTGCTGGGTAAGCAACCTGAATGTGTACTAATTTTGAGGCCCATTGCTAGACTCAGGATCATCAGGACCCCCACTATGAAAACTCCTCTATCTCTGCCTTCACCCAACTGGGTTGCAACCAGCTGCAGGGTAAACCATCTTCCCGGCAGCAGGAGTAGTTGTCTGTGGTGTTGTACCTGGCCCGAGCTGCATCCTTCCGTTTAAAGATGCCCCACCTTGATAGTTTAACTGAGTCTGCGCTGCAGGGTACTTTGTTTAATCTCCGGCACTCAACAGTAATGATCTGAGCTTTTTACCTTAGTTTTCCCTTCACCCCATTTTGGAATAGGTGAAACCACACTAAGGAATCTACTTCAATTATACCCAGACTAGTGGTGAGCCCTAAAACACGGCTAGTCAGGCACTGTTCTTCCTCCTGGCATTTATCACACAAACCCTTTGGGTTTGTATTGCTGTATCTGTAGTTAAGAGGACAAAACAAAACAAAACAGAACAAGAGCCTTTCTAATGAGGTGACAAAGGAGCCTCTCTCCAAGTTTGGATGAGCACCTTGTCCCTGGGTTGCACTTTATGTATGGAGAAACCAAAGGGGGTACTTTGTGTTATTATTCTCTGCTTTCACAATTCCTGCAGATTCTTGTTCATGGACATGTGGTACGACTGGATCTGTCCATCTTCTACCCTCGGGTGCCCCACCAGCATGCCGTGTTCATAGGGCATCCCATATAGCATTTTAAAGGGTGACAGCCCAGTCTCAGAATGAGACAGGGTCCAAATATGTAACAGGACTAAGGGGAGGCATTTTAACTAGGACATTTTGTTTCCAAAATCAATTTAACCAATTGAGCCTTTAGTGTTTAATTCATTCTCTCGACTTGCCTGATTAACTTTTTGGCAAATCATACACCCTTACACCTCTTGTTTCACAAATTCATAAATCCCCTTACACTCGAAGAATCTCGGGAATTGCTCTGCCAGGGCCTGAGCTCTCCAGTGTGTCTGTTGATGTAGTCTCCTTAGGGTTTTTCTGGTATAATCTTTAGACAATAGCTCCCTCCCATTGGGCAATTTACACTTACCTCCTTCTAGCTGGCCTCCTATTTTTTCGTCCCCCTCAGTTTCTTTTGGGGAAGGATGTGGGGGATATTTCCAGACCTTCCCTTCTTCGATTCCCGGGGTACTTACCTTCAGTAAAGCCGCGCTTTTAGCTTCTTTGCCTGCTAAGTTACTTCCTTGGGCCCTAAACTGCATTCCTGTTTGTGCCCTTTCACGTGGACTATGGCAATTGCTTCTGGCCCTCTAATGGCCTTTAAAATTTGCCTGATTATTTTTTCATGCACTAGCCCTCACCCCCGAGTGTTAAGTAGCCCTCTTTCTTCCCAAATTTTTCCAAAAGTGTGTACCACTGCAAATGCAACTTTTGAATCTGTGAAGATCGTTCCCCTTTTCCCCTTTAATTTCTGTAAAGCTCTTAAATACAGCATACAGTTCACAAGTTTGTGCTGACTATGTGGCATTCAGGGGTTCTGATTCTATTACTTCCCCCAGGGGAGGGGAAACGGAGGCGGCGCCAATAAGGATAGGACAGAGGCGGGGAAAACACCCCAGGAAAGCAGGAGACCCCGGGGACAGGGACGGGGATGGGAAAGGTGGGGGGTGGGGGGGAGGTGGGGGGTCACAGGAGAAATTACAATTCCCCACAGGTAGCCAGCCCAGAGATGGGTCATTCCTCAAGGTGATCCAGGGAACACCTGGATGATGAATATGTGATAAATATCTAAGATTCAGATAGCCAGAGTCATCAAGTGATACATCTCAATGCGGATTCCAGGGAACTCAATCATGGATGTACATCACTCCCTGGACATGGTTTTGTTCAGTTCACGGCAGAGAAAAAGACTCCACATAAATATGTGAAATTCTGAAAGGAAGAAAATGGAACTCTGCCCCGGGCAGAGTAAACTGTATTAAAAGCAATCTAACAGGATGGTTGGCGTGAACATAGGAGACCTTATGCTTTAAAAGTCGGACCTGTGTTTCACCCAGTGCTGATCCCAGACTCGGCACTGTTTTTTTATCTCAGACCTAATCTCAGTTGCGAGATAAAAATCTATTTTTATTAATTATGAAATTTGGCTTGATCATTTTTACCTGTAACAACTTGTTTCAGCAAAGGCCTCCATGCTAAAGTAAGGAAATGTTGAAGTAGCTGTGATCCCATGAGAAGTTTGAACAGAGAAAAAGAACAGAGTGGTAAGACCCTGTACCCTCAGGGAGAGAAGACCTCAGTTCCCAGAGATGACAATTATTTCAGAAATAGATGAAGAGAACCTTTGCTCTTAAACAGCTCATCTTTAATACCCCATAAGCTGACATGGCCCATAAACACAGCTGTGGGAAAGGCTGTGAAAAAATGAGAGAGACTGTACAATTGCAGATTTTTCCAGGCAGCTGCTATTCGTGGAAATGAAAAGCCATGAGAGAACTGTTTTCTTGTGGAGAAGTCTCCATAACATTAACATGAGGAACTTTTCTCCCTAAGTGAAGTGAAGAAAGACTATTCTAGAGGTGGTAAACTGACTGAAAATTTTAGATTTTGCTTCTTTACATTGTCAGGTTGTATGGAGAGGAAAAGTGTTCTGACATTTCTGATCCTCATTACTCTTTCTTTTAGTTACTGTTAATAAACTTTTCTTCAAAACCTTTTAAAGTTTTGAGCCTACTTTGCCGTTCTCCTAATCCTATCTCACAGCAAGAAATGAGTAAGTGTATGCTAGTGAGTGCACTGGTAATTAGCCAACACTGAACCCACACACTAATTAATGCATTGACGGAGAAATCTCAAATTGGTGAACCAAGACAACTACACAAACTTCCTCATGAACTGCCCCAGACAGGAAGGAAATCAAGGCAGAGCCGTGGTTTGTCAGGACTTGCTTGATCCCAATGAGCCCCATGGTGCATTTGGAGCTGAGCCCTGGAATCTCAGGGCCTGCGAGGAGATAGCACAAACCATTCCAGGAGTCCAAGTCAGAAGAAAACCCCAAAATGTCTCAAAACATAAATGGGTCCTACTGAGGTCCAGCCCAATGCAGACTCCTCATGGACTCCTTGGAGGGGAGAAGTGGAGGCCAGGATGGCACAAAAACCTCTCAGAGACTCAAAATGTCACAAAACCCGCTCACTTTGGAAAGGAAATTCTAATGTACCTTAGAAAAGTTGAGTATCTCAAAGCATTAATGAGCCCCACTGAGTGTCAGTACAAAGCTCTCAAGGGACTCGTTAAAGCAGATAATTGGGGCCATGACTGCACAAACCTCTCACAGAGTCTGTATCAAAAGGGAAACACCAAGTACATTAAAAGAACTGCAGTACCTTGAAGCATTAATGAGCCCCACTGAGTGTTGTTCCTGACAACAGAGACTAATTCCAGCAGATAATTGCAGGCCATGATTGCACAAACCTCTCAGGACTCCAAGGCAAAAGCCCAAGTCCTTTGAAGAACCTGCAGTCCCTGGGAGCATGAAGGAGGGCCCAGGGCCATTCCTGACCAAGGCTCCCCAGGGCCTCTTCCCAGCAGCTCCCTGAGGCCAGGAGTGCAGGGAGGCAGAGGCTCTGTGTAGGCAGCTCAGCTGCTGAGCAGAGCCTGGGCTGGCTGGAGGCAGCAGAAAGGCCAAGGCCTGAGCCCCAGCCCCAGGGAAGGCAGATCCTGTCCCTCCCCGCCTGCTCAGGGCTCTGCCGGGAGCACTGGCATAGGGAGGGATGCTGAGGGCAGGACAAGGGATGACAGTGCCCAGCCTGGCTGGGGCTGTGCCAGGAGGCCCCAGTGCCTCAGGACAAGGTGTCTCCTCCTCACAGCCCTTGGTGGCAAGACGCTGCTGTGCCCCAGGGCACCAAGGCCTGGCTTCTCCTGGCCACTGCCAGCCTTGCCAGGGCCCTTGGCCATGTCCAGCACAGCTTGTCCTGCGCTGTCCCACAGCTGCTGCTGTGTCCCTGCAGGCTGCACACTCCCATCTCGCTGCCCCCCGGGCCTTGCCCTGCCATTGCCAGCCCTGCCCTGCCCCTGCCATGCCCAGGGCATGTCTGCAATTCCCCCAGGCAATGGGTGGGGATGGGCAAGTGTTCCTGAGGACACAGGGAGGGGACAGCTGCACTGGACTGACCCAAGGGATCTCCCATTCTATGCAATGTCATGGTCAGCAATAAACTGAGGGAAAGGAAGGGCATAGGGCTGCCAGGGAGGGCTGTGGTTGTTTTTTACCAAGACATTTCCCCATAAGTCACTCAGGGACTTGGAGACCCCATAAGGTGCATGAGGGGCTTTTCCCGACAAAAGGGAAAGCAAGAACTGGGTATATTTCCCCTTAGAGAGCATGGAATGGGAATGGTGCCTAACCCGAATGCTGCGCAACCAGGACAGCCTGCCCCGATTCTGGGAATAGGATATATATCCGTTCCATTAAACTCAGGGGATGTTAGGGAATTTAAAAAGGAAATGGGACATTTGTTAGAAGATCCTTTAGGGGTGGCAGAGCAGTTGGATCAATTTTTGGGACCTAATATTTATACTTGGGAGGAGGTGCAATCCATGTTAGGGATTTTGTTTTCTGCAGAAGAAAGAATGATTAGAGAAATGGGCATGAGAATCTGGGATGATGAACATCAACAGGGACCATTAGCAGATACTAAATGGCCCCTACATAATCCCCAGTGGAATAATCAAGACCCGTTACACCGTACCCATATGGGCGATTTGCGAAATATAATAATACAGGGAATAAGGAAGGCTGTCCCTCGTGGACAGAATGTACAAAAGGCATTCAAGGAACAACAAAAGAAGGATGAAGATCCAACTGAGTGGTTGGAGAGGCTGAGAAAAGCCTTTCAGTTATATTCAGGGGTGGACCCTAACACTCCTGAAGGAGAGACATTGTTAAAAGTTCATTTTGTGGTAAATTCGTGGGTGGATATTCGAAAGAAGTTGGAAAAGTTAGAAAGGTGGCAAGCAAGGGGGCTGGATGAGTTACTGCGGGAGGCTCAGAAGGTTTATGTTAGGAGGGAGGATGAGAACTACAAGAAGCAGTCTAAGATTGTGTTAGCAGCTGTAAGGGAAGGACAGAGGCAATCTCCCCAAAGAAGGGGTGGTGGTCACCCAGGAGGTTTGAAGGGAGCTGGTCGACAGGTGCATGAAGGAAGACAAGGTAGAGGAGATAGGACTGTTTGCTTTTACTGTGGGAAAAAGGGACATATGAAACGGGAATGCCGACAAAGGATGGCTGATGAAAAGCAGTTTAAGGAAGATTAGGGGTGTCAGGGGCTCTATCTGCTGGGGACAAGAGAAAGAACAGAGCCCCTGGTAAAATTAAAAATAGGTCCCCAGCAGCAAGAATATGAGTTCCTTGTGGACTCAGGGGCAGAAAGATTGACCGTCCAGACCCTTCCCCTAGGGTGTAAGATTTCATCTGAAATAATACAGGTGATTGGAGCCAAAGGGGAACCCTTTGGAGTACCTATAATCAAGGATGTACTCTTAGAAAGTAACTCCAAATTAGGAATTGGGTCGTTTTTATTAGTACCAGAAGCAGATTATAATTTACTGGGAAGGGATTTGATGATTTAATTGGGGATAGGGATAGAGATTAGTGAGGGAGAACTGACAGTAAAATTGTGTCCTCTCCGGGCGGAGGATGAGAAAAAGATTAATCCAGAGGTGTGGTATACCCCTGATAGTGTAGGAAAATTGAATATTGAACCCTTTGAAGTAACTATTAGGAACCCAGAGATACCTGTCAGAATTAGGCAATATCCTATATCTAAGGAGGGGAGGCAAGGACTGAAACCAGAAATAGAAAGGCTTTTAGAAAAGAGACTTTTAGAACCATGTATGTCCCCTTTTAATACCCCCATTTTACCAGTAAAGAAACCCAATGGTAGTTATAGGTTGGTACATGATTTATGGGAAATTGATAACAGAACCGTTGAAAGGTTCCCTGTGGTAGCTAACCCACATACCCTTTGAAGTCAACTTGGCCCAGAAAACCAGTGGTATAGTGTAATAGATCTCAAAGATGCCTTCTGGGCTTGTCCCCTTAAGGAAACTTCTAGAGATTATTTTGCTTTTGAATGGGAGGATCCAGATACACATAGAAAACAACAATTGAGGTGGACAGTCCTTCCCCAGGGATTTACAGAATCCCCAAATCTGTTTGGACAAGCTTTGGAACAAGTACTGGAAGGTTATTCTTTAGGGGAAGGGATGGTGTTACTACAATATGTGGATGATTTATTAATGGCAGGGCAAGAGGAAAAAAAAGTAAGGGAAGAAAGTATAAAACTCCTAAATTATTTAAGCCTTAAGGGACTTAAAGTCTCTAAGTCAAAATTGCAGTTTGTAGAAGAAGAGGTCAAATATCTCGGGCACTGGTTAACAAGGGGAACCAAGAAATTGGACACTGATAGAATCCAAGGAATACTTTCCCTACAGGCCCCACAGAACAAAAGACAAGTTCGACAGTTACTGGGACTCTTTGGGTATTGCTGACAATGGATCGAAAATTTTAGTGGAAAAGTCAAATTTTTATATGAAAAATTAACTAATGATAGGTTATTGAAATGGAGCACCAATGATGAAGATCAATTAGAAGCATTAAAAACTGAACTAGTCAATGCTCCAGTCCTTAGCACTCCAGATTTGAAGAGATCATTTTACTTATTTATCTGTGCAAATGAGGGAGTAGCATATGGTGTATTAGCTCAGGATTGGGCTGGGAAAAAGAAACCAGTAGCATACCTCTCCAAACTCCTGGATCCCGTTAGCCGGGGGTGGCCCACATGCTTACAGGCTATAGTGGCTGCTGCTCTCCTGGTAGAGGAAGCTGGGAAGATAACCTTTGGAAGTGAGCTAAAAGTCTTATCTCCCCATAACATTCATGGAGTTTTGCAACAGAAGGCTGATAAATGGATAATGGATGCCAGACTTCTAAGGTATGAAGGCATCCTAGTCTCTTCTCCTAAGTTAAGTATAGAAACAACGAGCCTGCAAAACCCGGCCCAGTTTTTATATGGAGAACCAATTACAGAACTAACACATGATTGCCTTCAACAAATAGAGGAACAAACAAAAATAAGGCCGGATCTTGAGGAAGAAGAGCTAGAGGAAGGGACTCGATTGTATGTAGATGGGTCCTCTCGAGTTCTGGAAGGGAAAAGGAAATCCGGGTATGCTATAATAGATGGGAAAACATTTAGGACAGCAGAATCGGGTCCCCTTAGCCCCAGCTGGTCAGCCCAAGCATGCGAATTATATGCAGTGCTTCGGGCTCTAAAATTATTGGAAGGAAAAAGTGGGACTATTTTCACTGATTCTAAATATGCCTATGGAGTAGTTCATACTTTTGGAAAAATCTGGGAAGAAAGGGGACTTATTAACTCACAGGGAAAGGGGCTGGTACATAAAGAACTGATTCGGCAGGTATTACAAGCTTTGAGAGGGCCAGAGAAAATAGCCATTGTCCATGTAAAAGGACATCAAGCAGGGATTGGAAATTCAATACGAGGAAACAATTTGGCGGACCAGGAAGCGAAACGAGCGGCCCTGATGAATTTAAAGCCATGGACTGGGCTTGTCACAAGGAGAGAGGATTGCTCCACTTGTGGAGCTGACTTAGAAGATCCACCGTGTTGGGTTTGCTGGAAATACTATGGGATAGACTCAATAAAATGTGCCTGTGATACCCCTCAAAAGAAACATTGCTGGTTTCATGGACCTATTGATTACATACTAGCCTTCACTGTGCAAGAAAAGGAGAAATTAGGCCAGATGGGGATAAGAGAAAAAGAGGAAGGCAAATGGGTATTGCCCGACGGGCGGGAAGTACTCCCAAAAGGGATGGCAATGAGGGTCCTACAAGCAATCCATGAGAAAACCCACTGGGGTACACAAGCCTTGGTTGATCAATTTGCTATAAAATATATGTGTATAGGAGTCTATAACCTTGCAAAACAGGTAACTCAACAGTGTTTAACTTGTCAAAAAGTGAATAAACAACAACTGAGAGAAAGACCAATGGGCGGCAGGGAGCTAGCACAAAGACCCTTCTCACACATACAAGTAGATTTTACAGAATTACCAAAAGTGGGGAGATATAAATATTTATTGGTACTGGTAGACCATTTGACCCATTACGTGGAAGCCTATCCTACTGCCTGAGCCACCTCAAATACCGTAGTAAAAGTATTACTAGAACAAATTATTCCCCGATATGGATTAATTGAATATTTAGACTCAGATAGGGGACCTCCTTTCACATCTAAAATCGCAAAAGATGTTTTAACGGCCCTAGGAACCCAGTGGAAATATCACACTCCTTGGCATCCACAGAGCTCGGGGAGAGTGGAAAGGATGAACGGGGAAATAAAAAAACAACTGACAAAATTGATGTTAGAAACCAAGATGTCATGGGTAAAATGTTTGCCTCTGGCTTTATTAAATATTCGAACTCAACCCCGAACTGATGTAGGAATCTCCCCATTTGAAATGCTATTTGGAATGCCTTATGATATGGAAGCCCCTACAGACCATCCATGCTTGAAGGATTCCCAGATTAAGCATTATATCATACAAATTATGAGCCGAAGGCAGGAATTGAGAGAAAAAGTGATG
This sequence comes from Taeniopygia guttata, assembly GCF_048771995.1. Lineage (NCBI taxonomy): Eukaryota > Metazoa > Chordata > Aves > Passeriformes > Estrildidae > Taeniopygia > Taeniopygia guttata. The sequence goes on from NC_133057.1 coordinate 4,266,220, forward strand.
TTGACACAGAGGCCACCTTTAGACATTACAATACATAAAATCAAACCAGGGGACAATGTGCTTATTAAATCCTGGAAAGAAAATTCTTTAACCCCACGTTGGGAAGGCCCCTTTGTTGTTCTGCTTACCACAGGAACTGCGATACGGACAGCCGAGAAGGGGTGGACACATGCCAGTCGAGTTAAAGGTCCGATCACCACAGATGACCAGTGGAAAGTGACCAGCCTGCCTGGGGATTTGAAGGTTACCATTAAGAAAAACCGATGAACTCTGTGTGTACCATTCAAGTTGATCACAAAGGGGAACAAAAGGGATATGATTACCTGCTTGTTAGTGATTATTTGATAATTTGTAATAAGGTAGATTGTGATTGTTATCCTTTTGTGTGCTTTGCGTGTAAAGTTTGCCAAGAACGGTGGTGGGTCCATTGCCAAAAGGGGAGGCCGCCAACTGGGGTCTGTACAGAATGCTATAAGGCTGAACGAAAGTTAACCAAAATTGTGTTAAAATTAGGGGAATTGGAAAATCAGTGGGTTCGTTTCGAGTCTGAGGATTGGTGGAAAATATACACAAAAGGAGTGCATCCAGGAAGCTTTTGTTTCCATACTAACGAACCCACTCCATTTGTTGCCCAAATTATAAAAGGGTGTTGTCGGAGGGAACTAAAGGGGGTCCCGTGCGACCCACCCCCGGTCAAGGATAAAAATTGGGAACAGTACAAGGTTAGGCAGGAGCAGGGGAAGGGACACCCAGGCGAGTACCGCTGCTGCCGAGAAGATGGTTCACCTCGCGGCTCGAAGCAACCGGGTCGGCGAGCAAGGCAGAGGGGAAAAAGCCAGGTCCCCCCCCAATGGAATAATGCTAAAATGCTCCAACTATTGCCAACCGAGTACTAGGTTCCCCTGGACGACCCGTCTGATTGCCTCTGAAACACCAAAAAGGCAACAAACCCAAAAAGGGAAAACAGGATATTATGCAGTAAAAACAAGGTCAGGACCTCACCCTTATTGGCAGATTATAAGTATTTTAATGCTTTGTATCATACATAAAGGGGAGAGTTCCCCGGCTCTGCACCAGCCCTTTAAGTGGACGCTAACCGGAATAGATGGCAGGGTAATTCGGAGTCAGATAACATCCGGACCCCCTATTTTTACCCCACAGTTATGTGAACTAGCCCCTGTAGAGCCCTGTTTTAATACCGCAGGATTTTACATGTGTCCAGCATCGAACGCAGGAAAGGGGTATTGCAATTACCCTGGAGAATATTTCTGTGGGTACTGGGGGTGTGAAACAATAGCCTCAGACTGGCAAGCAGCAGGAGATAAATTTCTTAAAGTATCATGGGGACCCTATGGGTGTACACCTCCACAAAAGGATTCTAGTGGCGCCTTCTTGGGCGGGTGGAAAGGGAGTTGCCAATTTGTACATTTAAACATAACTGAGCCCACAGACCCAGGATGGATGGTGGGAAGATCATGGGGCTTTCGGTATTGGGAACCTGGAAAAGACAGAGGGAGTGTATTTACCATAAAGAAAGGGCCTGTACCAGCAGACACACAGGCAGTAGGCCCTAATCCTGTAATAGTTAGGGATTTAACAGCTAGGAACCTGATAACGGATAACCAAACTACAACTCCTACAACACCTCCAAGTGGGGATTCCCAGTTTAACACTCTCTGGAAATTAATGGAGGGAGTATATAAAGTCTTAAATGCTACTCAGCCAGAATTAACAGAACACTGTTGGCTCTGCTTTGATGTTAGGCCTCCATTTTACGAAGCTGTAGGGATATCTGAAAAGGCGAGACGTCTTAATGGTAGCAATCCCCCGCAATGTAATTGGAAAGATTCCCGGGGTAAAGGAATGACTTTGGCTTCAATAACGGGGAGAGGACGATGTATTGGCAGAGTACCCACACACCTGGAATATTTATGTGAGACAGTTACTAAAGCTAAACGGGAAGATACTCCAGCTAAATGGCTAGTTCCCGCTAAAAAAACCAAGTGGATCTGCTCAAAAGGAGGATTCACCCCCTGTATTTCCTTAGAAATATATGACGAAACCTCTGACTATTGTATACAGGTGGCTGTGATTCCCAAAATTATCTATCACCCCAACGAATATATGTATAATGTACAAAACATCCCAGAACACCACATATAAAAACGAGAGCCTTTGACCGCACTTACAGTGTCAGTTTTAATGCTTGCAGGGGGAGCAGGTGTCGGTACGGGAGTAGCCTCCCTAGTAAAGCAAACAAAGGAGTTTAATTCCCTGAGGATTGCTGTAGACGAAGATTTGGAACGTATAGAACAATCAATATCAGCATTAGAAAAGTCAGTAAGGTCCTTATCGGAAGCAGTTCTGCAGAATAGAAGAGGACTAGATCTGCTATTCTTACAACAGGGAGGACTGTGTGCGGCTCTCCGGGAAGAATGTTGTGTGTATGCAGATCACACTGGGGTGGTACGAGACACTATGACAAAACTGAAAGCAGGACTTGAGAAAAGGAAAAGGGAAAGGGAGGCCCAGCAGAGCTGGTATGAGACCTGGTTTAATCACTCCCCTTGGTTAACTACCTTGCTATCTACAATTGCGGGTCCTTTAATATTATTAGTGTTAGGATTAACATTTGGCCCATGTATATTCAACAAGGTAATTGAAATAGTAAAAAGAAGATTGGAAGCAGCACACCTGATGCAAATCAAAGCCAAATATGAAACTCTCCCTAGAGATCCTGAAGTAGAAGAGACTTTGATTCTAGCCCACCAAGAAATAAAACGATTTGATGAACAAAATGATAAAATATGGAATGGGGGACTGTGAGGAACTGCATTGACTTGTTTGTTCATCAAAAGTATGAAATTAGGATAAAAGGGGGGGAAGTCGGGACATGGAATTTGCAGGCTTGACTGGTAACCACAAACAAAGATTGTGAAAGATTTTGCAGGACTGGCTGGAACTGATAACCGCAGTGGAAACCCATTGTTGCTGAAACTGATAACCGCAGTGGAAGGAGACTCACCATCCCCACTTGTGAAACCCATTGTATCTGGAACTGATAACCACGGTGGAAGGAGACCCATCACCCCCACTTATGCAGGATAAAAAGGGACTGAAGAGAAGGAAAGGTTGTCAGCTTTTGGTGGAACACAGGCTCCGCAGCTGCACCCAGCGCTGTTTGCTAGCTATCGCTTGCTGTAATTAATAAAATTATTAATTGATCTTAAAAGGCTGAATCAAATTATTCGCCTCAATTTATAACAACACTCTGGTGTGTGAGATGGCAGGGCACCAGAGCAGGCACTGAAGAAGGGACGTTCCGTAGGTTGGTGAAGTCACTACCAGAACTCAGTCTAGCTCTCAGAACTCCGGCGCCACACCAGGAGTGGGGAACTGCCTCGCTATGGGCATTTACCAGAGGCAGAACCTTTAGAGCCACTTGATCTAAGGAGCCAGACACAAGCCACCACAGGGACCGGGCAGAGGAGAGAGGAGGCAGCTCTCCATCTTGAGGTTCCACAAGAAAGAGTTTATCTCAGGTGAAGAGAGCAGAAACAGAGAGCCCACGGCACTCCTGTGCAAGATACAAGTCAGGGGGTGCATACAAACAGCTCACCAAGAGGGAATCCTCAGGGGAGGAGTGAGGGGATCACATCCAGTGTCTGGAGCCCATTGGGGTAGGAGGGTGGAGAGGATGGGTCACACGGGCCAATGGGGCCTTGAGGAATTGGGGCATCCCAAAAAGGTGTTGCAATCTGGGATTGGCCCAATGGGAAAGTGCCAGGAAAGGTTCAGGGACCAAGGGGCTGGGTTGCTATGACAGGCAGGGAAAGAGCTGGAACAAGGGGCGGGGAATGGCATGGGGGTCAGCTTTGAGGGAGGGTAAAAGCCAGGGGTGAACAAACTCGGGGAGAACATGGGGATACAACAGAACGAAGCACCTAAGAAGGAAACAGTAAATGAAATTTGTACTGCAACAATCAAGAGCATCTGCAGGGACACGGTCTGACCAGCAATGTCAGCAGGAAAAATAAAGGTTTTGCTGAGCAATGGCCCTTGGATGAAGCAAAATATTTACACTCAGGGCAGTCCATTTGTACAGAAAAGGGGGTACACTCTGGGGTACAGCTAAGGCCATGAGGTCCCAGCAGGCTCTGGGGTCGCAGCAGGCTGAGGTCAGAGCAGGCTCTGAGGTCACAGAGGTCCCAGAGCTCCGTGGTTGCAGAGCACCACAACGCCCGAGCAGGCAGTCCTTGAGCACAACTGCTGCGGCAGCAGCGGCGGTGGCAGCAGTGGTGCTGACATTGGGACAGCGGTGTCAGGACAGTGGTGGCAGCAAGAGCGGCGGGACTGGCACAGGGCAAGGCACCATGGCCCTTGCTCTGCGCCTCCTCCTCCTGCTCCTCCTGGCCGTGGCCCTGCCTGCCAGGGCTGCCCAGGCTGCTCCGTTGCAAGCGCGGGGAGCAGGTGAGCCGGCAGCCTGGCTCCCCTTTCCCAGGACAGCGCTCCCTGCTCTCCGGGGAAGCGCTGGGGATGGTTTTCCCCTGGGGTTTAGGGAGGGTTTCCTCTGTGGGAGGGAGTGAAATCCCGTGGCCCATGGGCTGCTCCAGCTGCCCTCCCAGGGATGTGGCACAGGGCCTACCAAAGTGTGGAGACTGGCCAAGAGACAGCCCAGAGCTCCCCAGGCCCCTGTGCAGCTTTGGCCTTGTCCTGTCACATCTGGCTCCCATGGCCTTCCCTGAGCCCCTTGCAGTGCCAAGTTCCCACAGACAGAGGGGGATGCCAGCACACAAGGAACTGGTTCTCATCTGTGCTCCCTTCTAGATGAGCATGCTAGGAAGGCTTCTCCAGCAGCTTGGCTCCATGAAGATTTCCAGCCTCTTAAGTCTCGTGCAGGTATACTGATAATGTTCCTAAAAGAATAATCACTGACAACCTGGCAGGAACCAGCTGGCAGAAGCTTCTGTGGCTATTGAGTTGCAGGTGCGTCTGCAGGGAGGACATTTCAGGCTCCTTTCCTGGTTGCTGAACACAAGTCCGTCTCCCATCGCAGGGGTGAGTAGTGTGTCCCCGATGACACCACAGGCTGAGCCATGGTTTTTTGGGATCCATCCATCTGAAATGCAAATACTCCTCTTAAGGTCCTCTGAGAGGGAGGAACAAACCTCCAGGAAACAGTAAGGCTCTAGAGACATCCAAACACATAGAGAAAATGCTGAGTGATCTGGAGAGACGCCGTGGTGGGTGCATTCCCCTCCCCCTTCCCCTGGGACTCAGCAACTGGGGGCTTTTCCTGCAGATCTGGACAGACCCTGCCTAGCACAGCAGGAAGGGATCCATGGCAGCCTCGCTGCCCTGCTGCTGCTCTCACGGCCTGCAGGGCTGTTTCCCAGCCTGGCCTGGCTGCAGCTTCTCCCCAGCCTCTGCAGGAAGGCATTTGGCACCAGCTGACAGGGAGGCCCAGCTGCACCATGGCTCATGCACACCCTGAGATCCCATGCAATTTCCCAGTCACTGAGCACATCTGGAGGGGCAGATGTTTGAAGGAGGGTGGGCCCTGCAGCAGCCCCAGTAACCTGGTCTTTATCCTGAATCTCATCCATGACTGAGACAAGCTTTGCCTCCTGAAGATGCCACCTTCCTGCTGGGGAACAGCCCAAATGATCCAGCTGTCCCTTTTCCTTTCCCCAGAGATGGAAGGAGAGGCTGTGCTGAAGGCTGAGTTTCCCAGAGGAAGCAGTGGCTCATTGGCAGCCTCTGCTGCAGGAAGGGAGGCGCTGCCAGGCACAGTCACAGGAGGTAATTGCTGTGCCTCTGGGCCTGAGCCCTGCTGAGCCTTGAGCTGCCCTCTCTGCTGCTTGGCAGGGCGGGCTCACAGCATTACCTGAGCCCCTTGCAGTGCTCACTTCCTCATAGAAGGGGGATCCCAGCACACCATGGAACATTTCCCATCTGTGCTCCTTTCTAGATTGGGACCGTGACTTGAAGCGTTTGGAAAGACTGGTAAAGCACGGTTTAAGGATCTTGGAGTCTGGTGAAGGTAGGTTATCAGCAACCCTTTCCTAACAGAGAAATCATTGACCAGAGGAATATTTATGTGTGATTTCCTTTAAGATCCTTTGAAGTTTGATGTATTCTAGAAATCCTGTCCCCCAAATTCCTATTCCTGTGCCCAACAGCAATCCCACAGGAGGATCACTGTCAGTGGGAGGAAGGAGCATTTAGCTGTCCATCTTCCACCCATGTGCAATGCCAGTGTGTTCTTCCGTGTGCTCTGTGCAGCCCCAGAGAAGAGCAGAGAGAGAAGGGCCAGGCCCAGGGCTGTGTCCCGGGGCTGAGCCTTTCTCAGCTCCTTTGCCTGCCCCAGGCAGCCTGAGCTGCTCCTGCTGCTGCTGCCAAGCCCTGGCCCTGTCTGCGGCTGGGTTTAGAGCTGCTGGCAGCTCCAGGGAGTCCTTTCTCCCCTGACTGCCCCACAAGGGGCTCCTTCCATCCCAGTGCGGGGCCAGCACTGGCATGTGGTCCCCCTGCCCCTGCTCCTGAGTGGAAGGCAGAGCTGAGGGAGTGCCTTGGAGGGCTCCAATTGCCCAGGGACACTCACTGCCACTGCAGCCTGAAGGAGAATCTTCAGCGGTGTCCCCGGAGGTGTTCTGTCCTGCCTTTCTTTGCAGCTGAACGTGAGGATGAAGAGGATCTGGATTCCCAACCCATACCCATTACTGAGCCTCTGGGAGATGGTGAGGGTAGGTCAAGGCCTTTCCCCCTGCGAGAGCTGCCAGCTCAGAGCCCAAAGCTCGGCCAGGGGGGCATCGCTGCAGGTGCCAGGACAGAACCACGCACGTGTGTGCCCTCGCCCTGGGCCATCCCCTCACCGCTCCTGGGGCTCAGTGCTGCCCGTGCAGATCTTCAGAGATGACAGAAGCTTCTGTGGCTGTTGAGTTACAGGTGTGGCTGCAGAGAAGACTTTCTCAGGTCCTTTGGTGGATGTTGCTCGCAAGCCCAGCTTCCACCGCAGGGGTGAGTAGTGTGTCCCTGCTGACTCCACAGGCTGAGCACGGGTTTTGTGGTATCCATGCCTGGGAAATGGAAATATTTCTCTTAAGGTCCCCTGAGAGGAAAGAACAAACATATAGGAAGGAGTAAATCCAGGGAGGAATCAAAACATCTTGACGAAATCCTGAGTGATCTGGAGAGACAGCATGGTGGGTGCATTTCCCTCCCCCTTCCCCTGGGACTCAGCAGCCGGGGGCTGTCCCTGCAGATCTGGACAGGCCGTGCCCGGCACAGCAGGAAGGGATCCATGGCAGCCTCGCTGCCCCGCTGCTGCTCTCACGGCCTGCAGGGCTGTTTCCCAGCCCGGCCTGGCTGCAGCTTCTCCCCAGCCTCTGCAGGAAGGCATTTGGCACCAGCTGACAGGGAGGCCCAGCTGCACCATGGGCCTGAGATGCCTGCAGTTTCCTACTCTCTGGGGAGATGCAGAGAGGCACCTGTTTGCTGGAGGGTGGAGTTTTGGAGCAGCTCCAAAACTCTGGGCATTTTCCTTGTCTTTATCCACCTCTTTGACAAGTATTGCTGGGAGCAGCACAGCACAGAGGAATTATTGCATGCAGGCTCAGGGCTTTGGGCACTGAACAGTCCTGTGCCAAGAGGCAGCAAGGTGCCTGCAGGCCCCAGCTCAAGGGGAAACAGAGAGCGAGAATGTCCTGGCCGTATCCACCCTGCTGCCAGCTCAGCAGTGCAGCATAGCAATGGCTCACGCTCCCCATTGCTCCCAAGATGCAGCTGGCACCTCAACACGTGCTGACAAAATCTGGAAAAGCATGAGAAGAGATTTCTGCCGGGGAACATCTTGTTTGATGAAGTTGATGGCCATTGTGGCTGGTGCAGCACTTGGCCTGATGATGTGCTCTGTCGGAATCTGGTCTTGCTGTAAGAGAAAATGGTGAGTGTTTTGCTGATCTCAACCTCAAACAGCTTCCTTTAAAGGCTGCTAAAAATCAGGGAAGATTCCCAGTGAGGCTGCAGTGGAGCTGTGGCCAGTCCATGGCTGTCCAAAGAACTCGGCTGAGGGCTCTGCTCTGCCCAGTGCTTTCCTTGGCCTCTCCATTGCTGAGGCTTGTCCTGCGGGGCCCGCTGGGGCTGCAGCCAGTGCTGGCTCCCACTGAGGCTGCCTGGCCAAGAGCAGCCCCAGGGGCACAGGGCAGAGGCAGAGCAAGGTGGGGAGGAGAAAGAGCAAGGACGAGATTGCCCCTGAAAGGCAGAGGCGCTCTGGGGCCCGCTCCTGGCCAGGGAGCCTGCCCAGAGCCGTCCCCTGCTCGCCGGGGCCTTGAGGGGCAGCTGTCCAGCTGGGCCAAGGTGTGCCAGCCGCTCCAGCCGTGCTGGGGAGCCCTGCCAGCTCTGGGCCCTGCTGTGCAGGAGGCTCCCTGTGTGCCACTGGCAGCTGGGGCCTCAGCCACTGCTCTCTCCCAAGGTGCTGCTGTGCATCTCCCGGAGACGAGCCTAACAACTCCGGCAGAGAGAACTTGACCCGTGTTCCCAGCTCTTCACGTCTGTCCCCATCTGCCCTTCCACAGCTTCCTCACCATCTTGAGCCATTCCCAAAACAAACCCCTCCACAACGAGACCCTCTGCCCCTGAGCCCCCTGGTCCTGTTCCCCTCCCATGACTGAAGGTGGGCAGGCCCCACCTGCCAGGGCAGGGCTTGGCCCACATTTTATGTTCAAATAAAGCAATAAGAGTTTTCAGAGATATGTCCAGGTGTTTCCAACAGCAAAGCCCACCCGGCACCAGCACTGGCTGAGTTCCATGGCCAGGAGCAGCCATGGATGCCCACGGTGAGGGCAGGCAGGAGCCAGGCAGGGGCTGCTGTGACCAGCAGCGGGGCCCTGAGGGGCTGGGGGAGCCCATGCTGAGCATCCCTGGGCTGAGGGCACATCTCCTTCAGTGGGATCATCTGGGCCTGGACATCCTCCAGTTGCATGCCCAGGAAAAGAGAGAAGCCATCAAGAACATCTTCAAAGACACAGCCTGAGCAGCAATGCCAGCAGGCAAAACAAAGCTCCTCCCCAATTAACACACAGGTGGTAGGACCTAATTGATGGGCAATCACCAATCCAGGGTGCTGCACAGGGTCTGCTCCTCTGGGCGAGGGTGGGAAGGGAAGGGAAGGGAAGGGAAGGGAAGGGAAGGGAAGGGAAGGGAAGGGAAGGGAAGGGAAGGGAAGGGAAGGGAAGGGAAGGGAAGGGAAGGGAAGGGAAGGGAAGGGAAGGGAAGGGAAGGGAAGGGAAGGGAAGGGAAGGGAAGGGAAGGGAAGGGAAGGGAAGGGAAGGGAAGGGAAGGGAAGGGAAGGGAAGGGCTGTGTGGCCTTGGGGCCTGATGGGGCTGATAAACAGCCCCAGAGGCACAACAACCCAGCTGCAACCACACTTGATTTCCAGGTCAAAACACTTGGCGTCGCTGCCCCGGGCTTCCCCATAAGGCGTGTGGGGGCTTAGGGACCCCATAAGGTGCACGAGGGGCTAGGGTCCCTTGTGAGACACACAGGGATAATTTAGGTTCCCTCTGAGACATGGAGGGCACTGGGGTCCACTTGAAGTTATGCATGAGATTTGGAATCCTATGTGAGGCATGCAGGGGGACTGGGATCTTTCCCAATGTGTGCAGGGGGCTGGGGGTCTCTGCTGAGCACAAGACGGGGTTTTGGGGTCTCATTTCAGATGTGGAGAGGGCTGTGGACTCTGCTAAGCGTGCCGGTGCTTTGCGTCCCTCCTGCTGCACGCAGTGGGGCTGGACTCTCTTCTGAGGCATGCAGGGGACGGAGCCCTCCCGGGTTCCCTGCCGGGCCCGTCCGGCTCGGGGCTGCCGCGGCCCAGGGGCAGCCGCCGTGCCAGGATGGCTGTGGTGAGGGGGCGAGGCGGAGCTGCCCCGCCGGGTCGCGCTGCACGGGCACGGCACGGACGATGCTGAGTGCCGGGCAGGAAGCACCCCGAGCCCAGGGGCCACAGCCGCAGCCCTGCCTCCATCAGGGCCTGGCACAGACAGCCCCGCAGGCAGAGCGGCGGGACTGGCACCGCTCAGCGCCCGTGGGGATGGAACCGATGCCAGAGGAGCCAGGTCGGCCCTGAGCAGGGCTCTGGCGCTGCCCCCCCGGCTCTCCTGGGCCTGTGGCCATCCCAGGCGCCAAGGGCTCGCTCTGTGCCGCGCTCTCCCTGCCCAACGGGGCTCTGGGTCAGCACCCGGCTCCTGCCACTGCCTTGAGAATGCTGAGGGCCATTCGGGGGTGGAACTGAACTTGCCAGGGAGAGAATTCATAGGAGACTTGTTTAGGTCTTTTACAGACTTGTTTAGGCTCTCTTCAAGTTGAGAAACAACTTAAAATCCCAGGCTAAATCATATGGTTCAACGTTTGGGGATTCCTTGAAGACGCTTTGTAACTCCCCGTGGTGCCGGGCCGTGTCCCAGCGAGCACCAACACCCAGGAGCTCTGATGCATGCAGCACGGCTGGCACCAGGGAAACAAGTCAACATCCCTACAGCTGCCCGCTCTGCCTGCAGGGTGTCACGCAACAGCAATGTTCCAGCAAGAACAGGCATTTTTACATCCTCAGCATGATGAGCTCTTGTGGTCCTGGTGGTGGATCAGAGAGAAAAGCCAAATGTGACGGACTGAACTTGACTGTAGGAGAGGGATGGCTCAGCAGAGGACCTGGGGACCTGTGGTGCCAGCCAGTGACCGGCCACTTGGACACAGCAGGAAGGCCCCAGACTGTCACACTTCAGTTGGAAGGGTATAAAAGCCAAGAGGTTCTTTGTTCAGGGTCCCCCAGAGGCACCAGCTCAAACTGCCACTGTTCCAGCACAATAAAATTGTTTTAAGGATCCAGAGGTCCGACACTCTGCTATGGAGGACATTTCACATTTCCAATCTTTTGGGCACTTAGGACCTTCTAATTTTGTTTTGCACCCAAGAAAAATAAAGCCACAAATGTGTACAAATCACTCCTTTAGCTTTTCCTCCTGTTATTTTAATCTGACTTTTATATTGTTGTCTGCTATCTTGTCGTCATCTTTCCAAAATTCCTGTGCCTATTTAAGTCCAGCCTGGGATGGTGTCCTAGTTTAGGGCAAATTTGGGGGAAACCCTATTAAAGGAGCCCCCAGGAACTAAACCCCCACGGCCCCTCCCCACCCACCTGGTTCAGGGAAAAATTTCCTCTGAGAGGGAAGTGGAAAAGAACCTGTTTATTCAACAAACAAAGCACTCCCCAGCACCAAAACAATTAACAACACTAGATGACAACAAAACTCTTTCACCACTCTGAAGAGATGAACAAATCCAGAAAGTCTTTCCTGGGAGTGGTCGCCTGGGTCTGGACGCTGGGGATTGCTCTCCAGCACTGGGGGTGGCTGCTGCAGATCACCAAATGCAGGCTCCTGGTGTTCCTTGGTGTTTCCCAGATCCCAGTCCAGAGCAGGGTGGATGATATTCAGAAAGAGGAAAGGAAAAAGCAACAGTCCAGGGAAAGAATTGGACTGCTTAGCTAACCTAACTAGGAAGCAAAGCAAGAAAGCAGGCAAAGCAAGCAAGCAAAGCAAAAGCCAGCCAGCCAGCCCTAGCCTTTTCTAGACAGCAGACCATGGGGGGAGGTGAACCAGATGATAACAAGGCAAAACAAACCTTCACTTTCAGAGTCAGTTCTGAAAGCACAGAACATAATATCAAACGTAAACAAAACACACGATTGGAGATACAAACACCATAACAGTCACCCTAGGACATTCCACCCCTTATCTCCATATCTTCAACATCATGTAAAAACTCCATCAAGTTAAAACTTGTATCTTTCACTTACTCATACCTTCGACACTTACACATTTCCCTCTATTTCACTTGCTCAAACCTTTGACACTTACACATTTCCTTCTATTTCACTTGCTCAAACCTTTGACACTTACACATTTCCTTCTTTCTCATGTCTGTGTGTTTTCATGCACAGACATTGGCAGTAACATCCAGCAAACAGTGATATTTGCACAATAGTTTCACCCCACAATCAGATCTCCCTGAGGTACACATCGTGTTGTTCCATCTCTCTGCATTATCCACCATGTACAACCTGGTCCCTGAGCAAAGACAATCCCACTAATGGGTTTGTCTGTACTCGAGGCAGAATTGATCCACACTGATTTCCCTAACAAACCTCTGACATGTACCACTGGGACTTTATCTCCGTCTACTATATTCAGGGGTTTAGACTGGGCAGGACCTGCTCGATTGGTGGAACCTCGGCTGTTAACTAACCAGGTGGCCTTTGCTAAATGTTGATCCCAATCTTTGAAAGATCCCCCACCCAATGCTTTTAAGGTGGTTTTTAACAGTCCATTGTACCTCTCCACTTTGCCTGCAGCTGGTGCATGGTAGGGGATGTGGTACACCCACTCAATGCCATGTTCCCTAGCCCAGGTGTTGATAAGGCTGTTCTTGAAATAAGTCCCATTGTCTGACTCAATCCTCTCAGGGGTACCATGCCTCCAAAGGACCTGCTTTTCAAGGCCCAGGATGGTGTTACAGGCTGTAGCATGAGACACAGGCTAGGTTTCCAACCATCCAGTGGTGGCTTCTACCATTGTGAGCACGTAGCACTTGCCTTGGCGTGTCTGGGGCAGTGTGATGTAGTCAATCTGCCAGGCCTCCCCATACTTGTACTTGGACCACCGCCCACCATACCACAGGGGCTTCACCCGCTTGGCCTGTTTGATGGTAGCGCATGTCTCACAGTCATGGATAACCTGAGAAATACTGTCCATGGTTAGATCCACCCCTCGGTCTCATGCCCACTTGTAAGTGGCATCTCTACCCTGATGGCCTGAGGCATCATGGGCCCATCGTGCTAGGAACAACTCTCCCTTGTGTTCCCAGTCGAGGTCTATCTTTGATACCCCTATCTTTGCAGCCTGATCTACCTGCTGATTGTTTTGCTGCTCTTCATTAGCTCTGCTTCTGGGGACATGGGCATCTACATGGCGTACCTTCACAGGTAGCTTCTCTACCCGGGTAGCGATATCTTTCCACTCTTCAGCAGCCCAAATTGGTTTTCCTCTACGCTGCCAGTTAGCTTCTTTCCACCTCTCTAGCCACCCCCACAGAGCATTGGCTACCATCCATGAATCAGTGTAGAGGTAGAGCTTTGGCCACTTCTCCCTTTCTGCAATGTCTAGGGCCAGTTGAACGGCTTTGAGTTCAGCAAACTGGCTGTACAACCATAACCATGAACCATACATTCCAGGAACAGACCTCAGCACCTTTATAAACCCTCTGGAAGCTATTACACCCAAGCACAGCACAATGGATATTCTGGTCAGTGCCCTTCTACTGCAAAACCTACGTATTAGGGACAATACTGGAGCTATTCCTGGATAAAAAAATAAACCTAGGGACCACAGGGGGATTAAGATCTGAAAAACCCCTAGGGACCAGAGACACATGCAGGCCTTCACCCCAAGAGACAATATTAATTCAAACAACATAACCAGTAACTGCTCCATACCCACACAAAATAATTGGAACAAAAATATGATTACAACAGGGTTTTTTCCACTCTCTCGAGCCCCGAGTTGGGTGCCAAAATATTTGTCCTAGTTTAGGGCAAATTTGGGGAAAACCCAGGAAATAAACCCCCACGGCCCCTCTCCACCCACCTGGTTCAGGGAAAAATTCCCTCTGAGAGAGAAGTGGAAAAAGAACCTGTTTATTCAACAACAAAGCACTCCCCAGCACCAAAACAATTAACAACACTAGATGACAACAAAACTCTTTCACCCCTCTGAAGAGCTGAACAAATCCAGAAGGTCTTTCCTGGGAGTGGTCGCCCGGGTCTGGACGCTGGGGATTGCTCTCCAGCACTGGGGATGGCTGCTGCAGATCTCCAAATGCAGGCTCCTGGTGTTCTTTGGTGTTTCCCAGATCCCAGTCCAGAGCAGGCTGGATGATATTCAGAAAGAGGAAGGGAAAAAAACAACAGTCCAGGGAAAGAATTGGACTGCTTAACCTAACTAGGAAGCAAAGCAAGAAAGCAGGCAAAGCAAGCAAGCCAAGCAAGCAAGCAAAGCAAAGCCAGCCAGCCAGCCCTAGCCTTTTCTAGCTTTCCAGCAGACATGGGGGGAGGTGAACCAGATGATAACAAGGCAAAACAAACCTTCACTTTTAGAGTCAGTTCTGAAAGCACAGAACATAATATCAAACGTAAACAGAACACACGATTGGAGATACAAACACCATAACGTCACCCTAGGACAAACAGAAGCACTGGATGTGCAAGAGCTCAGTTTTCCACCCCTCACACAAGTCTCTTCTTTAAGATGTACTATTTTAAGCAGCCTCAGCCAGATATATTAAAATACTGCTCCAAACAACAACAGAATGAAAATGTTCCACCAAATGGGGAAAAATAAGAAAAGTCTGTCTGAAGTTCTCGTGTTGATTTTGCAAAGTCAGATGCAAACAAGGTTTGCCATCTTTCTTTCCTAGAAAAATGTAGATATTTGATAGAAATTGATCTCTGAGGCTGCTAAGTTGGGGCGAGGAGCAAAACAGGCTCCAGAGAATCTGTGGTTGTGTCACCCTTGGAAGTGTTCGAGGCCAGGTTGGATGGGGCTTGGAGCAACCTGGTCTTGGGGAAGGTGTTGTGAGTATGGTGAGTGCAGGAAAAGAAACTTTTGGTTTTCCTGAGATGCTGCCTTTGTAAGGGGAGGTCACAAATACCTCATGTAGTTTGAAATGCCCTGAGCAGAACCCAACTGTGCTTCCTCACAGGTGATGAGGGATTTTCACTTGTATTTTAAGGGGGATTTTCACAGGGCAGTGCCAGAGCAGCTGAATGTGTTTGACAGGCAAAGAGGGCCAGTGTGGCAGCAGCTTAATTCAATGGAGCTTTTCCTTCTGTGATCCTCTCTAACCTGAGGCACTCTGGGGCTCTTGAACCCGGCAGCTGGGCAAGTTAATCACTGTAGCAAGTGATAAATTAATCAGCTCCACTCTCCTTAGCATGGGTGTGATGAGCATTTAGTAAACCAGTGATCACTTGCCAAGATGGGAGCTTGTTCTTTGCCAAGGAGGAGGGAGAAAATATTGCTTGGAGTAAATAAAGCAACCCTGCTTCCCCAGGAGGAGGAAAAGCAGCAATTAAAGATGTGAGTGCTGCAGGGAATAATTTGCACAAGGATATATCTTGTCTGCTATGCAGGAATGTTCCAAATAAACCATGCCTCTCCTGACCTTTATTTTTCTGGATTTCTACCACGTGATATAAGAGACTCCTAATAAAAAAACCCAAAACACTTTGTGCTGAGGCATTTCTTCCTTTCTTCAGGCTGCCTCTTTCTTTTGTTCCCTCCAGAGCTCTCCCTACATTTCTGCTGTTGTTTGGAGCACGTGCTTACCTCTTTCCTGATCCCCTGGGCTTGCTTTGGCTCTGGGTGTCATGGACACTCTCAATTGTGTTTTTTTTTTCCCTCCATCTACCTCTTTTTCTTCAAGTGCTTTTCCTTCATTAACCTGTTGGAGTGATGGATTTTTCTCACCTTTTATTACTTAGTGCTTTTTCTTCATTCTCTAAAACCAACTTTTCACTTGCCCTGTGGCTGTTAGATGCCAGAAATGGGAGCATTAATTCTTTCTCTACTGCTTGTCTGAGCTTTCACAGAGAGCTGAGAGCTCGTTGGGGTTAAACTTGACTCACTTCAGTGCCTTCCTGGATCCTGCCTGTGTACTTGGACACTTTAAGGGAATAAAGTCTCAGTGTGGACATTACAGTTGTGAAATGATGGCTTTTTTGGAGAAGACAAGGATGCTGTTGTCAATCTTTTCAAAGTTCAAATCCTTTCTATTTTATCTTGGCCTTTATCTTTTTTGAGGATAAACTGAGCACCTTGTTTTGGGGAGAAACAGGCTCAGATCAGCACAGAGGTGGCTGTGACAGGTACCCAGGTTTGGAGGGAAGGGTGCAGCTCCTTGGGGTGTGTTTGTGTGGGGTTGTAAGGTTTGTGTTGGGTTCCTGGAGCATTGGGAACACCCCACTGGGAGATGCACATCAGGAAATGGATGTATAAAGGGCCTGAAGTGGGACCAGCTTTGGTGAAGGGTTCCATAGGAAAAAGTATTTTTACTGGGATTTTGGACAATTTGAAGCTCCTTCTCATAGCCTTTGCCTGATGAACATTCCCCCATTGCAAAAGTGTGGGGAATCCTGAGCTCACACAATGCAAATCCCTAATAATGGTATTTTCCCCTAATATGCTATTTTTTCCCTATCCCAGCAGGAGTCAGAGTAAAAGAATATGTGTGAGTTGCCTGCCTTTGTCTTTGTGACAGGAAAAATGCTATGGGGAAAGTGGTCAGAGGAGCATCACTGCTCTGCCCTTAATTTCCCTGCACAAGTGAGGATGATTTAAGAACCAAGGCACAGCCAAGACCTTTCCTCCTCCTGTGCTCATCAAGCAATCACTGCCTCATCACAGCTCAGCTTCAAACACCTCGTTTGCATCTGGCTGACCTTGGCTCCCCTCCGTGGATGGGAAGATGAAGAGGTGGAAGTGTAAAAGATTGGGATTTTATGGGTGAATTGTGAAATAGTGGCTGGTGCAGGCTGGAAACATCTTCTGCTGTGCCATGGAGGATGAGAGTAAATGGGTTAAACAGGAGATAAAAAGGGCAAGGCACCTGGTCAGTTACTGTTGAAGGAAATGTGGGAAAAAACTACATGTAAGAAATATGTCAGAAATGGTCATTAACTGCACTGCAGGATCAGAGCTCTCTTAATAATTGGCCGTGTAGTGAATACTGGAAATTATTTAAAAAGCTCTTACCTGACTGAGGGCTTTTAGTGGATATTTGGGGGAAGCAAAGGAATACTCTTTCTGGCAGAACTTTTCTTCTAATTTAAGCATGATCCTCTTTCTGAGATAACAACTGCTTTGAATAAACTGAAATATCTTCTCCATTAGTTCTGGCAGGAGCTGGACAAAGTTCTCATTCGGGTAAACTTTAATCCAACATATGTCTGTAGAATAATAAATTTAATGGGAACCATCAAACCTATTGTATGAATAAGGATGGTGCTTAGGGCAAGAAGAAAGAGTAATTAGGAGTGGACAAATAATGATAGTGGGGAAATTATAATTTATCCTGGTTTAGGGGGAATATTTAACTAAGCTAAGATAAAGATCTACCTTCATTGCAGGCTAAGCTTTGTAACAGAATTCTGCTGAGCAAATGTAGTAGTCCTGGGCTCCAGAGAGACCTTTAGATTCAAGTGTACCTCTGGTCTGAGAAAGCTCAGGGCTTGAGCAGCATTTTATGGCTTTGGTCTTGACCCTTGGGCTATAAATGCTCCTGTAAAAATAATGCCAAAGTTACAGCTTCTGCTAATTTCTATGAGTTCCAATGGAGAAAGGTCCACCTGGACTTTGGGGAGAGTTTCTCAGAGCAGAACATTTCAAGCACTATTAAACTGCATTCAAACTTCCTTTTATTGGGGCATAAATGTCACACCCCGGTCTATCAGTCTGACAGTTCTTCGAGAACAGACAAGTTTTACAAACTACTTTAAAAATAATTTCACTGACAGGTTTCCAGCTCTGAGAATGTTAATAAACTGAAATGGCATTTCACCCTGCAGTAGCCACTAAGTAATTATGATTGTCTGTAGGCAGACTAATGAAACCAGCTGTTAACAACCTAATGAGAATTTAAACCATCCCTCTGCTCCACAGACACATCCCTTTTCTGTCCCTAATTATCCTGCACCCAGTGCTTCCCAGAGAAGTTTAGTGTTGCTTGATGTTCGGGTAAAAACTGCCTTATTTTGGAGAAGTGGTGCTGCTCTTCTCTGAGGTGGAGTCTCATGTGGGCTGCTGCCATGCTGGGGTCACATCAAAAAGTCCAGTTCTTGCAGGGGCTGGGGAGCAGGGAGAGCTCTGATAGCACAGCATGGGAAAACTGGCATGGAGGGATTCTGGTTTAGTGTGTCCCCCAGTGGCAGACAGCATTAGTTATTGATAAGTCCTTAGTTCAAAGATAAGATGTTGCTGTTTTGGCTCTAAGTTTTGGCTGCTTTCAATACAGTTTCCCCTGGCAGTTAAGATACTGTTTTTCTCTTGATATCAATCCTCTGTCCTTCCAGATGACCTTTAAAGGTCCCTTTCAAGCCAAACTATTCTGTAATTCTTTGGATACATGATGAATAGCAACATGTATTTTACTCTCATTATGCATGATATTACATCCTGTCTGGCCTTTTGGGGTTCTTTCTTCTCCAGGTCCTTGTGACTACTGTCACTTCTATATGCTCTTAATTTTTTCTGTTGCTCATCAATGAGCATTTTCAGTTCTGGCACCCATGTCTTGAGCAAGTTTTCTGTGACTCACTGCACCAGACACCAGGTCAGTCCAAAGAAGAGCATTAGGAAGTATCCAGCTGTATTTCCTCTTCTTTCTTCTCTGTACATGCTGCTGTTTTGAGCACTCTGGCTTTCTGAGCTGCCTCCCATGTCTTGATCCTTTTCTGGATAACTAGAGGGATATCAGGATTAAATGCTGCCTCAGCTCTGAGGTCTGGCTTTTGAAGAGCCCCAGTCATCCTCTCCTGCTCATCTCATCCCGGCCTTGATGGAAATATTCTGTCTTCGTGGGATTGTTGTTCAACTCTGTGCATCCTGGAACTGCTTTTCAGTGAAAGTTTATGAGTCTTTGAAAGGTTTCCTGGTGTGGGAATGCCAATCCTCAATCCTAATGCTCGATGGGGGTTGCAGTTGCCTGAGTTGTGAAACCTCCTGAAAAACATTGTTTGTTCTTTTTTCCTTAACTTTTCCTCTACTGTTTTCATCAACAGATCAGGGAGTTTGGGGATGTCTTTTCAAAGGGAATTTTAATGAATCTCCTGTCTGGCATTTCAAAGGGGAACAGTGGCTTGTTTTTGTTAACCAGCACCTGCTTACAATCAAATTAGCCAACTGCCTTTAGGTAATCATAATATATTCCAGGAGAGCAGAATAACAAGGGAAGAAAAATCAAGTGGTGACAACTCTGTGACTGAACCTGGACTTCCCCTTTCCCAGGTGCAGGATTCTGGGCAGCCGTGTAACCAATTGCTCTCCACCTTGAGCTCTGCCATGCAGTGCCTTGGGTTTCCTGGGAGGGAAAAACATCCAATCCCTCAGCTCCAGGTTCACACTTGTACAGTCACCTGCAAATCCAGAGGCCAATGGGTATTTCTGCCTGTGGTTCGTGTGCCTGGGATTTGCACACTGGAGCTTTGATTTTGAAAGTTTGGGCAGCCTGGCTGCTCAGGGAGGGATCCCTCTGGCTGGAAGGTCTCTGAACTCTTTCCTCTGTGTAAGGGCCTTGAATCTGTTCTTTCCTCACCTCCTTATCTGCAGGTTTCTTGGTGGAGACTTTGGAGACAGGAGAGCATGGCAGGAATGCTGGAATTAAACAGTTATGTCCAGGGTCTGGTTTTGGGTAGTTGATTGATCCTGTAGGTGCTGACCCTTAAAATTCTTTAAACTCCACGTCATCTTCTCTTACCAGTATGGGACTGAGACAACACTGAGCTTCTGGGCTTTTCCTGGGCTAGCAGAACAAACTATTGCACTTCTAACCTGTGCACATCAGCACTAACCCGAGGCTTCACCCTACTCATTACAATTATGAGGGGGTAGTTGCTTATACTGTTCAAAGAATTGGATGCCTCATAGGATTCTGGTTGTGAGCTTTTCTCAAAAGCATGGTGAGATGAGGTGTGCAGGACTCATTTCTTCAGAAGGGCAGGAGAAACCACTGAAGGCCTCCTTAGGCAGCAGTCTGACACAGATTTGCTTCTGAAGCTTTGTAATTTGTCCTTCTTATGTTCTGTGTGTGATTTAATGAAAGCTTCTTTCTCTACTGTAATTGAGCTCCTAATCTCATCTGAAAAGCAGAGCACAATCCCTTCAGAGATGCTGTTTGAGTAACAGCCTGTTTGTGTTTCTTCTGCCGTGGTGGTGTTACTCATGGAGCTGCTCACTCCTTATTTAAGAGCAGAAAATAAACAGATTTCTCTGAGTCAAAAATACATCGGTTATGCCACACAGAGTAGGTTTGAACAGAAAACTCCTCCACTGCTCGACTGAGCAAGCAAGATCTTCCCTGTCTCTGCAAAGAATATGAAGGAGTGAGTTTTCCTCAGTGAGCTCCTGAGGCCTCATGCAGGTGATGCTCAGCAAATGGCACATGGACATGGCAGCTCTCAGCAAAACAAGTGGCTCTGGGCAGGTAAAAATTGGCAGGAGATAAGAGTGGAAAGTCAAAGTAACCGGTTGCTGAAAATCTTGTAAGAGGAATAATGACATTGGTGAAATTCCCTCCATCTTAAAGCTTCAAAAAGCATTTTTACAAAAATCCACAAAAAAGTCCTGATTTTGATCAGTCTGATCTTCCTAAATAGCATTTTACAATCAGAATTAGGAGTTGACAGATACTGAAGAAGGCTCAGCAGAGGATTTTTCATTGTGACCTTAGTACATATTTTTACTGTGCTGTGGTTTGGAAGGAGGCCCCAAGCTCCAGCTGCAGCCTGGGGAGACCCTGTTGACCTAAACACTCCCCAGAGCTGCTGTGGGACTGACCCAGAACCAGAATCTGTAGGGAACGGTGTAAAACACTTCCCACTAGAAAGCACTTGAAGCTTGATGGTGATGCACAGTTCCCAGCTCAGACCACAGGCCGTGCCAGTAATGACCAGTTTGTGCCTGCTATGCACAGAACTGATGGCTGTGAGTGGGAGAGCTGTGGGATGAAGAGGCTGATGACTTTTGGGGCACACAGAACCTTCCATCTCTACTGCTTTATCCACACTAGAGAGTGGAATTTCTTAGAGAAATTCCTGGAGAGTGGGAAGGATGAAGAGCAAAACATTCTCTGCCAGTGGATGCTGTGCTTGTTACAAACACATGAGTTACATCTTGTAGGAGTTCTTGCTGTCAATCCACAGGGATTCTAGGCTGAGATCTGCTCATCTCTGTCATTTGCCAGGGGAGTGAGGACCAGACTCTGCACCACACTTCCAGAGCTGGAAACGGTGGGTTGAATCACATCCAGAGACAGGATGAGGAATGGCTTGTGTTTTTTCTTGCCATGCACAGCAGATATCCTAATTTAAAGCAGTACTATCTTCCCAGATTCTGCTTCTTCCTCTGAGAAGACCCATTCATTTTGACCCTGTTCCTTCCACCCATCCCACTATAGATTTCCAGTGCTGGAATAATTGGCACTACTGGATGAACATTCGATGTGATGAGCAGTGGATTTTTGTAGACAACATGCCAAATAAAAGTGCCACAAATAAAAGATCAATGACTTCTTTCCTGGAGAAGAAATTAAGGTAAAATCTTTTCATGTTATAGACTGAGTGTACAAAGCTAAAGAGGTAGAAGATGGAAATGAGACTGTCTCCTGAGAGGAGTAAATTTGTCAATTTAGCAAATTAGAGAGAATATGCTTTCACCTTGGAAGTAGTCAGGTACCAAAATGATGCCACTTTGAGTAGGCAGGGCTGGGATGGGAATTGCTCCTGTGGGCTTTGACAGATCTATTCACACAAGGGCCCATTTGCTGGTGCCAGCCCTGGAAGCAGGGCCTGGAGAGACAGCTGGTCAAGGACAATTTCTCTGACTGATTTTACAGCACGTTTGACAGAGCTTTCCATTCTCTTTGCACCCTGTGGATGGTGTCCTGGATGAGCCTGCCCTGCCACACGCTGCCTGTGTGGTGGCACTGAGGTGGCTTTCATGAGGCACCCGGGCCTGCAAGGGCCCTGTGCCCTCAGCCAAAGCTGTGGCAGGTCAGAGGGAATTTAATGAGTTATTCAGCAGCATCAAAGGCCCTGTGAGAAGTAATTAGTGCTGTGAGATGAAATCAGAGCATTTAATGCTTTTTGCATAGGATCGGGTGCTGCTGCAGAAACTCCCACCCAGAGCGTGGCAGCCCAAGGCCTCAGGGAGACGGATGAGGCCTGACCCAGCTTTTTGTCCAAAATCAGCCCAAAACACATTCCCTCCTAATGCAAGTAACTTCTTTTTGGTGCCTTCTGCCAGAAACAGGGCAAAAATTGGGAGAGGGGGAACACCAGCCCTGAAATGCTGAGGAAAAAGAGTTCTGTTCCTCAGGGCTGCTGTGGAGGGGGTCAGAGGCAGCGTGTGCCAGCGGGTGAGTCCCTTCTGCATCTGCTAATGTGCTCCTGATTTTATTTAATTAATTAGCAGCAGGGGGAGAATGTGTAATCAGAGAGTGCTGCTGGAGTAACAGGAAACAAGATGTTCTGGGGTGCTGGAGCAGCTCTCAGGTGCTGCTGGCTCTGCTCGCCAAGGTGACAGGGCAGTGACTCAGAGGAGGAGCAGGAGCAGCTGCTGGCACCCTGCCTGCTCAACACTCGGATTTGCTGCTCCCCAGCACAGACCTCAGGTTCCTGCAGCAGCTTTCCATCCAGGAGTGGTGTGGAAAGGGGTGGTGAGCCCCTGGGATGTGATGAGATTAATTTTCCACATCAGCCCTTTCTTGCTGTGTTATTTCCTCCCCTAGCGAGAGAATGTGCTGGGATCCCTTTCAGGGGGGCTTTTAATAAGTAAAACACTGCCGTGCAGACATTGCACTGCACCTTCCCCTGCTGGTGCCCAGCCTGGATCAGGGCAGGTTGGATGCCACATGGGATCCATCCTTTGCCATGCCATGTGATCCTCCATGCAGTAGGGATAACAAGGCCAGCACTGGGCAACCCCAGGTGCTGCAGCAGTGATATTTTTGGGAGAAACACGGAGCTGTGCATGGCCAGCTTGAAGTCTGCAGTGGTGTGAGCACCAGGCCTGCCATGCTGAGCCCAGGGCCACAAGCAGTGCTCACCCTGGCTGGGACATTGAGTCCCAACATGGGATCCCACGGGACCGGGCACGCTGGGATTTGCCCCTGCAGCTCCCAAGTGTGTCCAGAGAGACTGCAAGGAGACAGTGACCTCTGTCAGTGGGACCCCTCTGTGCAGGTACCCCCACTCCTGGGGTGGCTGTGCCAGCTCCCCCATGAACCTCCCGCCCTGGGAACCTGGAGCAAGCGGAAAACACAACTTTGCCAATACTGCCTGTGCCTGAAGCAAATGGAAAGGGAACTGGGGTGTGAAAAATCAGGGTTGTTTATTTACAGAACAGCAATGAAAGCACAGAACACATTGACTTTTGTAAGAATATTTGTAAGAACAACAATTTATTGAACGTATATACCTAAGAACATATCTAACAACAATATTTGAAACGTATTTACAGAAGACAAAATGAAGCACTAAAACCTATATCCTAAAGGGAACAACAAACTCTAAAACTATGTACAAAAGGGTGCCATCTCTGTCGGGGATCTCCATCAGTCCTGGAAGAAAAGCAGGTGCCATGGTCACTCCAGTCAGGCACAGAGGGCTCTTCCGTGTGTCCCCAGGCCGGCACAGTGGGACCCTGCTGCCAGAGCTGAGGCTGGCTGGGTCTGGGGGCTGGGCCCCAGGCACTGGGATGGGGCTTGTGTGGCCGGAGCAGGGACCACCCAGCCCAGCCCCAGCCTGGCTGCAGGGAACCCACTCGTCCTGTGGGGACCATGTACCTGTCGCTGCTGGCATCGGTCTTCATCCCAGGACCATGGCCTCCTCCTCATCTTGTTCATCAATGTCCATTTCCTCGGTGTATTCTTCCATTTCGACGTCCATCTCCTCTTCCACATCCACCTCCATCTCTTCCTCTTCAGTGTGTTCTCCATCCACTTCCATCTCCTCCTCCATATCAATCTGTGTGTCCACCTCCATCTCTTCCTCTCTGTCTGCGACAGCCTGCAGAGGTAGCAAAACCTCAGAGTGGGGTCCCTGTCCCACCCCATCCCCCCAGAACTCCAGCCCACCGGGCAGCTGGGGGGATCCACCTCTGTGGAATGGCACCGTACCTTTCTCAGGACAAAGGTGAGTATCCTGCAGGGATGGATGACGCAATCCAGGCCTTCGGCAGCTATCGAAACTGATGATGGGGGTATCCGGGGGCAGGAACAAGAAGGGTGGCAGGAGCGGGCAGGAGCAGCGTGCAGGGTGTGCTGACCCCAGGGCCAACAGTTGTGTTGTGCTGCTTGCTGGGTGCTGGCAGTTCCAGGTGGGACGTGGATTGTGACGTGACAGTTGAGCTAGAGAGCCTTTGGTTCCATGCTTAGCAACGTTCCCCCAGACCATGGTGCTCAGAGCCCTGTTCCCAAGGATGGGGCATCCACAGCCTGGGCCAGTGCCTCAGCAGCCTCAGTGGAAAAGAGCAGCTTCCTGAGATCCAACCTCAATCAGCCTCCTGCAGCTGAAAGCCATCGCCGCTTGTGCTGTTGCCACAGGTCCTGTTGAACACTCTGAACACTCTGTCCCAGCCTTTCTTGTGGGACCCTTGCAGTCCTGCATCAGGAACTGAGCGATGGAAGCTTTAGGCCCAGGTTTGCCTCTAAATGTACAAAATTAATAACAGTGGAGGGGAAGATGGTGGGACACTGGTTCTGCTCTAACTGGTGAATATTTTCTTTTTTTTTTTTTCTTCTTTTCTCTCATGCTGATGCAGGTTGAAATGAAGCTTGGCACAATATCCATTTTCTTCTCCATTTGTGAAACACGGAACAAAGTCTGGGCAAGCTGATGTTGCAGAGGAAAATCTGCAAATGTACTGGTTATCCTGAGCCTGGAGGATGAAGTTAAAGCCAGCCAAAAGCAATTTCTGGAAAGTCAAGCCTGGTGTACATTTTCTTGAGTTTGGCTATGCCAAGTTCACCTCTCACTTCTAAAAAAGCAAACAAAAAACTCAAAGCAAAACAGACAAAAACCCAAACAAACAAACCCACACAAACCAATCAAACCAATGGATTAAAAAAAACACAAATAAAACCAAAGGGAATGAGGAGTTAGTATTAGTTGTGAGGATATCACAGCAGGCAAATGGCTGCTTCCCACCATAAAAAGCCACAGAAAACAGCTGCTCCAAAATATACCCAACAGGAGAACCATAAAAGTGATACATAGCAACTTTGGGGGCAGCTGCCCATTAGGGTGAAGGATGAGCACACAGTGGTACAGCTCCAGCATTCCCCACCCTCCAGGCTGCTCTTTGCTCCTGATGAAAGACCCTTGCAGGACTGTGGCCCCTCTCAGTGCATTATAAATCATTCCCACAGCTCTCAGTTGAGCCACTGGCATTTCCAGAGCGAGATCCAGGCACAATCCTACTGCCTGCTGAGCCTCTCTGGGAGATCCTGAGCATCTTCCTGCCTAGAGCCACAAAAGAGCTCAGGCTCTCCCTGACTGGGTTTTCAGGGGAGGTTTCCATATCCCTGTGAGATGTGTTCACCCCTCAACACATCTGATTTTATGTACAATGATGTGTTTGGGTTCCTTCCCTACTCCTGTGTGCCAGTGCGAAGTCACCCATGTGAATGGAGGGTATTGTGAGCAGGAAAATGCATTCCTGGGTTGCTTTTTTGCTTCACTGTCACTCAGCTGAACAGGGTCCTTTTCTTAGAGGGACTTACAAGAATGGGTAGGAATTTTGGCTCTGAGAGGAGCAGAAAGTACATTTTCTGCACCACATTCCCAACAGATGCTGTTTCCCTGGCAAAACAGTGACTGTCATCCATGTTCCTGGGAAGACTGTAAAGAGCCATTCAGAGATGACAGGTCCACCTGGCCTTTGGCTTTGTGTACCTCATTTCACATGTCCAGTTTCAAGGGCCATGAAAAGAGGCCACCTTTTGCCCTGGCAGTGCTGATCCCTCCTGCTGATGCCCTCCCTCAGCGTGGGAGGAATGCAGAGCTGGTCTCAGAGAAGCACAGGGCTTGAGGGTTCCTGTGTCATTTCCGTGTGTTGGTAACCATGATTGAACCACCTAGTTCTTGTCTCCTATTTATTGAACTCTGGTTGGTTTCTGGAATTGGTGAAGGATGTGGAGCTGCTGGAGCCACTCCAGGGAGACCTTTGAGCTCCTTCCAATGCCTGAAGGTGCTTGAGGAGACCTGGAGAGGGACTTTGGAAAAGGCTCTGGAGGGAGAGAACAAGGGGGAATGGGTTCAGCCTGACAAAGGACAGGTTTAGAAGGAGAGTGGGAAGAAATTCTTTTCTGTGAGATTGGAAAGACCCTGGAACAGACTGACCAGAGAAGCTGTGGCAGCTCCATGCCTGGAGGTGTTCCAGACCAATTGGACAGGGCTTGGAGCAACCTGGCATAGTGGAAGGCAGGGGGCATGGAATGAGATGGTCATGAGTTCCTTCCTAAGCCAAACCATGCTAGGATTCTATGAGTGGGCTGCTGAACTTGGCCAAAAGAAGAGCTACATTGCCGAGGTGAAGTGAGAAGGGGGATTAGAGCCACCTGTGTTTGCCCTTTAAATCCCTTCCAACATCAGTTCTGGGCTCTGTCTCTGGGTATGGGCACAAAGGAGCCTTTGTTGTTCTTCAGTTGGGCTGAAATCTAAATCTCAGCGAGTGCAGCTCAGAGGGTGACACGTGCTGCCGCTGGGGCCACTGTGTGGACTTGTTTTCAGAAAAATGGGAGATGCAGAGGAGAGAGAGGTTCCTGGATACAGTCACTCTACCTACACCTGGAACTGAGGCATCTGCCCAGGGATTTCATATTCACCGACTGGGAAGGAAATCGAATCAGGGCTTGCTAATTTTCATGAAGTCAAACACCTGGGATTCACTTCAGACTTGCATTTTCCTGGAAGAATTCAACACAAGCGCTGTATATTTATACACAGGCACTGGACTTTTCTGTTGTTTGATGAGACTACAATTTGTCTTCCTCTTGTGGTTCCTGCAATCCTTCCTCTCCTGAGGTTTGCAGTTGAATTACCAACCTCTACCCCAGGAATATTCATCTGTCATATTTTGGCTATTGTTGTTCTTCAAAGGAAAGCAAACAATGCGATTTTAAGCCAGGCCTCTTCCCAGGCAGATTTGATTGGAACCAAGTCCTGCCTCAAATCCAATCTCATCTCCATTGTTGTGTACGTCTATTAATTTTCCCACCATTGCTTTTCCATTTCTTATTACTATGCAGCTCAGTCTTGAACACCATCATTCAGAACTACACAGAAGTCACATACTGCTGCTTCCCTATTCCTGTCTGCTTGTTACCTAATCCCACCCAGCTCTCTATTGAACATCTGCTTTTACCTGGGCTGACAGGTGTGTGTTTTAGCAGAAAATACTGCAAATCAGGGATGCAGAATTTCTCCTTGCTCTGTGAATCTGATCAGGGTCCTTCCAATGTGTCACTGAACATGTGAATTCTCCCTTTCTCCCAACAACCCCCAGTGCTGGTTTTGGCTAAGATAAATCAGACAGCGCTGTTTGGAGTCACTCCCCACCTGCTTTTCCATCTCATCCAGGGGCTGGGGTAGGATGGCTGGTTGGGTTGTGCAGACATTGCACTGCACCTTCCCCTGCTGGTGCCCAGCCTGGATCAGGGCAGGTTGGATGCCACATGGGATCCATCCTTTGCCATGCCATGTGATCCTCCATGCAGTAGGGATAACAAGCCAAGAACTGGGGAACCCCAGGTGCTGCAGCAGTGATATTTTTGGGAGAAACACGGAGCTGTGCATGGCCAGCTTGAAGTCTGCAGTGGTGTGAGCACCAGGCCTGCCATGCTGAGCCCAGGGCCACAAGCAGTGCTCACCCTGGCTGGGACATTGAGTCCCAACATGGGATCCCACGGGACCGGGCACGCTGGGATTTGCCCCTGCAGCTACCAAGTGTGTCCAGAGAGACTGCAAGGAGACAGTGACCTCTGTCAGTGGGACCCCTCTGTGCAGGTACCCCCACTCCTGGGGTGGCTGTGCCAGCTCCCCCATGAACTTCCCGCCCTGGGAACCTGGAGCAAGCGGAAAACACAACTTTGCCAATGCTGCCTGTGCCTGAAGCAAATGGAAAGGGAACTGGGGTGTGAAAAATCAGGGTTGTTTATTTACAGAAGAACAGCAATGAAAGCACAGAACACATTGACTTTTGTAAGAATATTTGTAAGAACAACAATTTATTGAACGTATATACCTAAGAACATATCTAACAACAATATTTGAAACGTATTTACAGAAGACAAAATGAAGCACTAAAACCTATATCCTAAAGGCAACAACAAACTCTAAAACTATGTACAAAAGGGTGCCATCTCTGTGCGGGATCTCCATCAGTCCTGGAAGAAAAGCAGGTGCCATGGTCACTCCAGTCAGGCACAGAGGGCTCTTCCGTGTGTCCCCAGGCCGGCACAGTGGGACCCTGCTGCCAGAGCTGAGGCTGGCTGGGTCTGGGGGCTGGGCCCCAGGCACTGGGATGGGGCTTGTGTGGCCGGAGCAGGGACCACCCAGCCCAGCCCCAGCCTGGCTGCAGGGAACCCACTCGTCCTGTGGGGACCACGTACCTGTCCTGCTGCTGGCATCGGTCTTCATCCCAGGACCATGGCCTCCTCCTCATCTTGTTCATCAATGTCCATTTCCTCGGTGTATTCTTCCATTTCGACGTCCATCTCCTCTTCCACATCCACCTCCATCTCTTCCTCTTCAGTGTGTTCTCCATCCACTTCCATCTCCTCCTCCATATCAATCTGTGTGTCCACCTCCATCTCTTCCTCTCTGTCTGCGACAGCCTGCAGAGGTAGCAAAACCTCAGAGTGGGGTCCCTGTCCCACCCCATCCCCCCAGAACTCCAGCCAACCCGGGCAGCTGGGGGGATCCACCTCTGTGGAATGGCACCGTACCTTTCTCAGGACAAAGGTGAGCATCCTGCCGGGATGGATGACGCAATCCAGGCCTTCGGCAGCTATCGAAACTGATGATGGGGGTATCCGGGGGCAGGAACAAGAAGGGTGGCAGGAGCGGGCAGGAGCAGCGTGCAGGGTGTGCTGACCCCAAGGCCAACAGTTGTGTTGTGCTGCTTGCTGGCTGCTGGCAGTTCCAGGTGGGACGTGGATTGTGACGTGACAGTTGAGCTAGAGAGCGTTTGGTTCCATGCTTAGCAACGTTCCCCCAGACCATGGTGCTCAGAGCCCTGTTCCCAAGGATGGGGCATCCACAGCCTGGGCCAGTGCCTCAGCAGCCTCAGTGGGAAAGAGCAGCTTCCTGAGATCCAACCTCAATCAGCCTCCTGCAGCTGAAAGCCATCGGCCCTTGTGCTGTTGCCACAGGCCCTGTTGAACACTCTGAACACTCTGTCCCAGCCTTTCTTGTGGGACCCTTGCAGTCCTGCATCAGGAACTGAGCGATGGAAGCTTTAGGCCCAGGTTTGCCTCTAAATGTACAAAATTAATAACAGTGGAGGGGAAGATGGTGGGACACTGGTTCTGCTCTAACTGGTGAATATTTTCTTTTTTTTTTTTTCTTCTTTTCTCTCATGCTGATGCAGGTTGAAATGAAGCTTGGCACAATATCCATTTTCTTCTCCATTTGTGAAACACGGAACAAAGTCTGGGCAAGCTGATGTTGCAGAGGAAAATCTGCAAATGTACTGGTTATCCTGAGCCTGGAGGATGAAGTTAAAGCCAGCCAAAAGCAATTTCTGGAAAGTCAAGCCTGGTGTACATTTTCTTGAGTTTGGCTATGCCAAGTTCACCTCTCACTTCTAAAAAAGCAAACAAAAAACTCAAACAAAAACAGACAAAAAACCTAAAAAAACAAACCCACACAAACCAATCAAACCAATGGATTAAAAAAACACAAATAAAACCAAAGGGAATGAGGAGTTAGTATTAGTTGTGAGGATATCACAGCAGGCAAATGGCTGCTTCCCACCATGAAAAGCTACAGAAAACAGCTGCTCCAAAATATACCCAACAGGAGAACCATAAAAGTGATACATAGCAACTTTGGGGGCAGCTCCCCATTAGGGTGAAGGATGAGCACACAGTGGTACAGCTCCAGCATTCCCCACCCTCCAGGCTGCTCTTTGCTCCTGATGAAAGACCCTTGCAGGACTGTGGCCCCTCTCAGTGCATTATAAATCATTCCCAGAGCTCTCAGTTGAGCCACAGGCATTTCCAGAGCGAGATCCAGGCACAATCCTACTTCCTGCCGAGCCTCTCTGGGAGATCCTGAGCATCTTCCTGCCTAGAGCCACAAAAGAGCTCAGGCTCTCCCTGACTGGGTTTTCAGGGGAGGTTTCCATATCCCTGTGAGATGTGTTCATCCCTCAACACATCTGATTTTATGTACAATGATGTGTTTGGGTTCCTTCCCTACTCCTGTGTGCCAGTGCGAAGTCACCCATGTGAATGGAGGGTATTGTGAGCAGGAAAATGCATTCCTGGGTTGCTTTTTTGCTTCACTGTCACTCAGCTGAACAGGGTCCTTTTCTTAGAGGGACTTACAAGAATGGGTAGGAATTTTGGCTCTGAGAGGAGCAGAAAGCACATTTTCTGCACCACATTCCCAACAGATGCTGTTTCCCTGGCAAAACAGTGACTGTCATTCATGTTCCTGGGAAGACTGTAAAGAGCCATTCAGAGATGACAGGTCCACCTGGCCTTTGGCTTTGTGTACCTCATTTCACATGCCCAGTTTCAAGGGCCATGAAAAGAGGCCACCTTTTGCCCTGGCAGTGCTGATCCCTCCTGCTGATGCCCTCCCTCAGCGTGGGAGGAATGCAGAGCTGGTCTCAGAGAAGCACAGGGCTTGAGGGTTCCTGTGTCATTTCCGTGTGTTGGTAACCATGATTGAACCACCTAGTTCTTGTCTCCTATTTATTGAACTCTGGTTGGTTTCTGGAATTGGTGAAGGATGTGGAGCTGCTGGAGCCACTCCAGGGAGACCTTTGAGCTCCTTCCAATGCCTGAAGGTGCTTGAGGAGACCTGGAGAGGGACTTTGGAAAAGGCTCTGGAGGGAGAGAACAAGGGGGAATGGGTTCAGCCTGACAAAGGACAGGTTTAGAAGGAGAGTGGGAAGAAATTCTTTTCTGTGAGATTGGAAAGACCCTGGAACAGACTGACCAGAGAAGCTGTGGCAGCTCCATGCCTGGAGGTGTTCCAGACCAATTGGACAGGGCTTGGAGCAACCTGGCATAGTGGAAGGCAGGGGGCATGGAATGTCTTGGTCATTAGTTCCTTCCTGTTGCAGCATTTTTGAGAGAAAGAGGACATGAGTTATGAGATTTGAGCTACTCCAGTCTAGGCCTCAGATTTGGGCCTTGTGAGGCCTTCACGCCTCTGACACAGTTAGAAATTCAGAGCTTGTGGCACAGCTAGAAAAAGTATTAAGGTGTGATGGGGACCACTGGGCTGTCTGGGTATTAATTAGTATAGGTTTATAGTGTAAGGTTTAGGCCTCCTTAAGGAAAAGGTAAACAATGTTAGCTTGCCAATCAGAGTGCCGTTGTTTCTGTCAACTGTGTAGAAGTTTATAGAAACTGCCATCTTATCTTGAATAAATGGAGAACGTTTGATTAACCACATTGGTTAAGATCTGCGTTTGTCCTTTCCAGCTTCCCATTTTCTGAGATTCCCTGGCTTTTCATTATACTTTCCTAAACTTCATATTGCAACATATATTCTAATGACATCATTATATGAGCCCTTGTAGCACATGTGCAGTTTCTGCACGAGGTGCTCATCTGGGGATGACAGCCTGGCCAGAGAGGGAGAAACGACATTCGTTTTTCACAGCGGCTTGTGAGACCTTTTAGGGAGTTGCAAAAATGATGATAACTTGTTAGTATAAACAACCGGCAGGTGGTGTTTTTCTATTCTGATTTTCTGTTCTTCTTAAGGACTGTTTGTAAGAAAGATGTTTTCGTTAATTAGCCAACCAAGTAGAATGTGTCAAACCTGTCTATAAAAGACAGAGCTTTTGTATTAAACTTTTGTCTTCTGCAATTCAGTCTCCTGGTGAGCTTGTGTCACTCTGGGCTTAATGACAGTTGTCAGCCTCCTGCTGGTCATTTTGGATGAAGGCTCAGAAGGCTTCCTTGGGCTTCAATTTTTTAACCTCTGTTTCTGCACATGCTCTACAAGATTGTCTGGTCAAATAGCCAGTGGTTCATTAGCCTTTTGCAGTTAGCTTGTTCTGCTAAATTTGCTGATTTCTAGAAAGTGCTTCATTCCCATCCCTGGGTACAATGTAACTACTTCTTTCTGCACAGCTTTTAGCATAGCTCAAGCATTATCTAGTTTCCTTGGCATCTAAAAGAAAAAAGGAGGGGGCAAACAAGTGAGAGTGAGGGGTCATTATCTTGTTAGCCAGGTATCAATTATTAGATTAAGTAAGGGGTATTCTTGTCCATAAAGTACGTGTCGGGATTCCATAGGGACAGAGCCAACGTGTGGATTTGGAGCGTTGGGGTTGGTGCCAAAGTCCTGCTCTTGAGAGGGGTGCAGGGACACAGGCAATGTCAGAGGACAATGAGAGACAGGGGACATGAGGCCATAATGGGCCAAGCATGATCCTGCACAGGATGGCAGCAAAGACACTTCCTCACCGTGACCTTGGCAATCCAGGGCACCCCAGAAAGGGCCGAGGAGTCCTGTGTGTAACCAGGAGGGATGACGGACATCACTGTGGGTCCCAGCCTTCCCCAGTCCCTTGCTGGCCATTCAGTTCACACTGGGGACGCTGGCATGTGTGGAACATGGGGATGGGGTGCACAAAGTTAAAGGGGACCCCAAAGTGGAAGGAGTGGAAGCCAAAATAGCTGGGTGGAGATACCCAAAAAGGAGGTATGATATCCCAAAATGGAGGGAGGACGCCAGAAAATTGGGACACACCCCAAAAGGACACACAAAGCTGTTCCCTCCCTCCATTACTTACCAACAAGAACTATCTATCAACTCTAAGTTCAGCAAATAATTTCAAGTGTTTTTGTGGGAGGGGGTGTGGCTAGTGACCTCCCTGCTTTGCCATGGGAGGCCACTGATGTGTAGTTTTCCCGCCTTCCCAGTTGTTTGTTATCTGTTCTCCCTTCCCCCAGTTTATGTCAATCATTTTGTACTCCTTCCCCTTGTTCTGGAAAGTTCTAAGTTCTTTGTACCCCCATTGGTTCCTCCCCCGAAACCACTCCTTCCCTCTATCCCAGTTGGCCGTTGCCATGTCACTCTCCGTTGACTCCACCCTCATACTCTCACCCGGTTGGATGCTCTACCCCTTGACCCTCCTTCCCTGTTACAGTTATAAACCCTGCCCCGCCCTGGTTCGGGGCTCTCAGAGCTGGCTCGCCCTCTGAGTGGTTGTCTCCCTTCACCCTCCTCGCCTTCCCTCGATAAACCCTCGGAATAAAGCCACCTGAGAGACCCCGCCTGGTGGAAGACTCCTTCTCTTTATTACCATCATAGCGTGCCCGAAGTCCCCGACTCAGTCGGAGCGGACCGGACGCGCTATAACTGGCGCCCGAACACGCTGACCCCTGCACGGAGTCAAGCGGAGAGCGTCTCCTCGACAGCTTCGACTCCGTGAGCCGGCTGCCCGAGGATTTCAAGCGCCGTTCGGACGTGGTTCCACGGACGACGGTGCTTCGTTTTCTGAAGACCCCTCGCCTCGTGGGCTGCAGACACCCGGAGGAGCAGGAACAGCAGCTTCGCGGAAGCTCCCTCGCACTCCGGACCTGCAGCGCTTCCACCCCCCTTTGAGGCCATCTTCTTTTCGACGGGCGTCCGTTGTGGTGAGTTTTTCGTGCCCCGTCTGGCACCTGACCCCGTCTCTTTTCTTTTCTGTTTCTCCTTTGCCTCCTTGGGGAATTTTTAGCCGTATTGACATAATGGGCAACCGTATGTCTCCGGCTCGGCGGGATTTTTATTCCCATGTTAAGTCTTCCCTCGTTTTGGGAAATATTTCTTTTAACAAAAGGGATTTAAAAGCCTTAATTAACTTAATTTTTGACCACCTTCCTGACACTGCGCAGGAAGATTTTAACTCGGTTCAGTTTTGGGGAAAAGTTGGGCGTTTATTATACGATTTACAAGTTAAGGGGAATTTTAAAGTGGGACGTTTCTTTCCTTTATTTCATTCTATTTTTACGTTATTTAAACAAAAACGGGAGAGTTGGGCCCCCAGTTTTCCTAACCCTCATTCCGTCCCCCCCACTCCTAACCCCTTTTCCCCTAAGGGTGGGTCGGGCAGCAGACCCTGCCAAAGTCCGGCACAGGGCTGCCACCGTCTCCCTGCTGCTCCCCGTCCCATCCTGTCCTCTTTTCGACCTGGGACTGGCCACCCCAGTTCGACCCTTTCCTCGCCCCAAGACCCTCAGACCCCTGTCCCCAGTTTAAAACCCTGCTGTTCAATACCTAATCTGTGCCAGCATCAATCACAAAATGGCGCCGGCCGCATGGCCGAGCTGGCATCAGAAGCGCCACAAAATGGCGTCCCAGCTCCTCCCTACTCCCCTCGGGTTCCCGCCACTTCCCCATTGACCCCTCCTCCGTCGAGTGCCGCCCCTGCGTCGGGTCCCGCCCCATCTGACGCGTCGATGGTGTCATCGTCGGGACCCGCCCCCTCTGTCCCCTTGACCGCGCCCCTGGGTGGGCCCCCAGTGGGAGGGACCGGCCTACAGGAAAGCCACGCCCCTGTGGGTGGGAACTCCCTGCCGGAAGGCCCCGCCCCGGGAGGTGGGCCTAGCCCCGCCTCCCCCTCTCCAGCCACTTCCGATTCCCACGCTACCGGAACCGGAAGTCGGCCTGGCCGGAAGCAGGCCATCTTGGCCTGCAGGGCTCCACGCCACCGGAGCCCAACGGTCAGGGAGAGGTTCAAGGCCCTCACCCGTCCTGCCTCATCCTCCGAAGAGGATGAGGACAGGGACAGCCCCCGGCCCACACCTAGGTCGGGAGGCGGGTGGGCTAAGATACGGGCAGCGGCCATCGAGGACGGGGACTTAGACCTCGCCCGTGACCTTGGGCCTTTTGCGGCACCGGTGATAAGGGAGAGGGGAAAGCGGCCCCGGTGGGAGCAAGTACCATACGCTGAGGTGAAGGAGCTGAGGAAGGCGGCAAAAGACTATGGCCGCGAGTCGCCATTCTTTAAAAATGTTTTGGACCTTACCTTTTCTGGACGGACATTGGTACAGCATGATATCAAGTACATTGCCAAGTCCCTGTTGTCCCCCACGGAACTGCTGCTTTGGGAGGTTCAGTGGAAAAAGCTGCTGAAACCTCTCATTATAAAGCACAACCTAGCAGCGACCCTGGGCACGGGTGACGAGGTAATGGAGGCTGTTGCGGGAGATGGAGAGTTCGGCCAGCCAGAGGACCAAATCCAACTACCAATAGCGCTCCTCGATGACATCAGAGAGGCTGGCCGTGCCGCGCTACTGAAAATACCGGACGGCAGAACTCCCTCCCAAAGTTTTTCAACCATTCTCCAAGGACCGGACGAGTCCTTCATCAAATTTGTCGACCGCCTCAGAGAGGCCATAGACAGGCAGATAGAGCACCCTGCGGCGAGGGAAGAGCTCCTCCGAAAGATGGCAGTGACCAACGCCTCTGCGGAGACCAAGAAGATCTTGAGGGCGTTGCCGCAGGACCCCGAGCCCACCATCTCCCAGATGGTGGAGGCATGCGTCAAAGCAACATCTACAGAGGTAACGGTCGCAATGGCAGTGAGTAAAGGGGTGGGGGAGGCAATGTTAAATATGAACACTGTGCGCTGCTTCGGGTGTGGCCAGATGGGCCACATACAAGCGAACTGCCCACACTGGCCCCCGGAGCAGTTTTACAACCCGTATATGCCTTCCCCAAGACCCCCACCAAGGAACTCTTTCCCGCCATACCAGCCGGCGGGAAACGGGCCGCGGAGCGCGAGGAGGGGCCGCGTGAGGACAACAAATGGCCCTTCTCAGCGCCCGAGCCTCCCTACTATCCGGGAGGATCAATGGCCCAGGGGACAGTTTCGGAGGATTGGCGGAGCACCGACGACGGACTTCGCCTCCTCCGAAGAACGGCCAACTTAGATCCCGGCCGCCGCCAGGTCCTCAAGAGCTCCATGACTGTCACCTTCCAGGATGAGGACCTGGTGAGAGTCCCCGCGGGGTTCCTGGAGCCCCCTCACTGCCAGGGCGAGGCGACCGTCCTCATTGTAGGAGACGCAAGGCACACACCCGACAGGATCTCCATCATCCCTGAAGTGGTGTGTGTCCCACCGGGGTCCGAGGTAACGGTCTCGGTCACCTGCCATGAGCCCCCCTACACCTTGGGCAGAGGACTCCCCTTCGCCCTGCTCTATCTGCTGGACTCAAACGACCTCTCTGAGCGGAACTCTGGACAGGACATTCATGTTTTTCTGACTCAAAATGTAACTAAAGAAAGACCAATAATCCGGACTGTGCTTTCGTTACAGGGAAAGTCGGTGGCGATGGACCTAATGGCAGACACTGGGGCGGATGTCACCATCATTCCCAGGGCAAAGTGGCCCCGCGACTGGGAGTTGGTGCCCCCTTGTGGCACGATCTCCGGAGTGGGCGGAGCTGTCAACTCCATGCGTAGCCGACGCTTGGTAAGTGTGGAGGGACCAGAGGGACAAATAGCCACAATTCGACCATTTGTGGTTTCTTCCAACATCATGCTATTAGGCAGGGACGTATTGTCCCAGTGGGGTGCCCGCCTTGACATCCCTAGCCCTGCGTGGGATTTTTAGTGTGGGCCACTGCGGAGCGCACCTCCCCACAGTTGAATTGGAAGACCGATGTTCCGGTGTGGGTGGATCAGTGGCCCCTTGTGGAGGAAAAATTAAAGGCGCTCAATGAACTGGTAGAGGAGCAGGTGCGCCTTGGGCATTTAATACCCTCCACCAGCCCTTGGAACACCCCTGTCTTTGTAATTAAAAAACCAGGCAAAGACAAGTGGCGCCTGCTCCAGGACCTCCGCAGGGTAAATGATGTCATTGAAGACATGGGCCCCCTCCAGCCTGGGCTTCCCTCACCCTCCATGCTTCCCCGGGATTGGCAGCTCGCAGTCATTGACATCAAGGACTGCTTTTTCAACATCCCCCTGTATCCTGGAGATGCCCCCAGGTTCGCCTTTTCCGTACCATCCATCAATCGGGCGGAACCTTATAAAAGGTATCAATGGACCACCTTGCCCCAGGGAATGAAAAATTCTCCAGTGCTCTGCCAGACCTTTGTAGCACAAGTTCTTTCGCCAGTCCGCCGACTTTTCCCTGAAGCCATCATATTACATTACATGGACGACGTCCTTGTCTGCGCGGAGACGACCACCTACCTCCGCGCAGCACTTAATAAGACAATAAAAGCCATCAAGGATGCGGGTTTCCAGATCGCGGAGGAGAAGATCCAACTCTCCGCCCCATGGAAGTATTTGGGCATCACCATCACTGGAAGGACCGTCGCGCCCCAGTCTGTGACCATCAAAGACGACCCACGGACCCTGCGGGATCTGCAGCAGATCTGCGGTACCATCACGTGGATCCGACCTCTCCTGGGACTCACCACGGAGGAACTGGCGCCCCTCTTCGAACTCCTGCGAGGAGACGGCGACCTGGCTTCTCCACGCGAGCTGACACCTGCCGCGAAGGGAGCCCTGGAGAGAGTCGCGGAAGCCATCAGATCCCGCCAGGCGCACCGTGTGGACCGGGTCCTTCCTATTACCCTTGCCATCTTGGGTAAGTGCCCAAACTTCCATGGGTTGCTGTTTCAGTGGGATGCTGGGCGTAAGGACCCACTCCTCATCATCGAGTGGCTGTTCCTTCCGCACCAGCCCCCAAAGACCATCTCCACACCCGCTGAATTGATGGCCAAACTCATCATTAAAGGCAGGCAACGCCTCCGGACCCTCGCAGGGTGCGATCCGGCGTGCATTTATGTCCCTTTAAATTTGGAACAATTAGAATCTCTTCTACAAACAAACGAAAATTTACAAATTTCCTTAGACAGCTACCCCGGCCAGATCTCAATACACTATCCTAAACATAAACTGTTTAAGGATACCTTCTATTTGGCCCCAAAATCTTACAAAAGCAAAACGCCAATTAAAGATGCTCTCACCGTGTTCACTGATGGATCGGGAAAATCCCACAAATCAGTGATCACTTGGAAGGACCCGGAGAGTCAGAAGTGGGAGTCTGATATCCAAATCGTTGAGGGTTCCCCCCAGATCGCAGAACTTGCTGCGGTCGTGAGAGCATTCAAGAAATTCCAACAACCTTTCAATCTGGTCACTGATTCGGCATATGTAGCCGGGATAGCAGAGCGAGCAGAACATGCCATGCTCAAAGAAATTCAAAACAAAAAACTGTTCGGGTTGCTCACGGAATTAATTTGGCTGATCTCCCACCGCGAGCAACCCTATCACATAATGCACGTCCGGGCGCACACAGACCTGCCAGGAGCCATCGCTGAGGGTAACCGGAGGGCAGACCATTTAGCAGCGATTATCGCCACATCCTCTTCTGTACATGCAATTACTAATACCGTCCCAGACATCTTTGCACAGGCAAGGCTCAGCCATGCGTTCTTCCACCAAAACGCCCCTGCCCTTGCCAGGCAATTCAAAATCTCGAAGGAACAGGCCAAGGCCATCCTCGCCACTTGCCCCAGCTGTCAGTCCCTCGCCCTTCCACCAGTGGCGTCCGGGGTTAACCCCCGGGGACTGGGAGCTTTGGAGCTGTGGCAGATGGATGTGACACACTACAATGCTTTTGGCCGTCTCAAATACATACATGTGTCAGTTGACACATTTTCAGGTGCCATCTTCGCCTCTCTCCATACTGGAGAAAAGACGAAAGATGCGAAAAAACACTTATTCATGGCATTCGCGACACTGGGAGTCCCGAAGGCAATTAAGACCGACAACGGCCCGGGACTCACCTCGAAACAATTCGAACTGTTTCTGCAGCAATGGGGTATCAAACATACCACCGGCATTCCACATAATCCCACAGGGCAGGCCATAGTGGAGCGCTCCCACAAAGAACTCAAAAGATTGCTCGATCAGCAACATGACGCGGCGTTGTCCATGACTCCGGTCGAGCGCCTTTGTAAAGCACTTTATGTACTGAATTTCTTAAACTGCACCGACCGTGAGCCAGACCCGCCCGTCATCAGGCACTTTACAAACACCACGCGAGCACTTTTAAAGGAGCGCCCACCGGTCCTTGTCCGGGACCCGGAATCCCGAGCCATCACAGGGCCCTTTCCCTTAATAACCTGGGGGAGAGGGTATGCCTGTGTTTCAACAGCTAATGGCCCAAAATGGATTCCGGGAAAATACGTGAAGCCATTCCTGGAAGATGCCCCAGATGCAGAACCACCGTCGCCACAGAACCCACAGGCTGCGTCTCCCACGACACCGGACGACGCAGTCGCATGGAGAAGACGAAAGAAGAAGAGGACCGGGAGCCGTCCCAACTTGGTGTCCTGAGTCCTCATCACCAGACTGTACCACCCACCGGACTCGACATCTCAAAATACCCCATCCCCTCCAGTTACCTTTCCCTTACCCCCTTACCTTACCCGCTTTCCCTATACCCCAGTGCCCTAAATTGTTTACCTTTTAACCAAAAAGGGGGAGTGGAGAGGGGAGGGAACCAAACCTCTTCTGTTATTTACGTTTTTCTCTTGCGTTATTAGAATAAGGATGGCTGCCCACATGTCACCAATCCGGGAGAAACATCAGGAATCGCCCCACTGCACCCAGCTGGCCGTCGCCGTGGCCTTTGTCATCTTGTGGCTGCAAGCGGCGGAAGGATGGATTGTTCAGCAGCCGAAAGAGAACGTGTGGGTCACGCTCGCCAAGTCCTTGCAGCAGGACAATCTATGTTTGGCCATGGGCAGTGTGGACAACCCCTTGTCCACATGCCTGGTGGGGGTTCCCCTGGTTGCCGACGATTGGCCAGTCTTCAACTCCGACCTACTCCGAACCACGGGTAAGAGACCCAACCCGGTCGACACTTGGGACGAGTGGACAAAAATTCTATCAAACAGTAAAGAGGAACCCCAAGAATTGGACCTGCTGGGGTCCTCTCACGCAGAATACTGCGTAAAATTTTACTATAGAAGGCCAAGTCAGAATTGGCATGGAATTGACTTGGCCAAGAATACATACAGAAAGGATGTAACACCTTTAAGCAAAAAATATAATAGCCAAACCTGGTGCAATTACACCAGCCAGGTAGTTTCGGTTTCTTCCACACGTCCTAAGGTGTTGCCCAAGGGGATGTTTCTTATCTGTGGAGACAGAGTATGGTCAGGCATTCCATCCCGGCTCCAGGGAGGACCATGTAGCCTTGGCAAGCTTGCGACTCTCACTCCGAATAAAACCCAGATTTTAGAATGGAGGAAGGAAAAACAATTGGCTCGCAAGAAACGTTCATACGACCAATTCGACTCAAATTGTGATTCACAGTTGTACAATTGGGGCAAGACAAAGAGAATCGCTGCGTCCATATTCCTTCCATGGTACGCAGCAGCAAAAGCCCTTGGTGAGCTTTCTCACCTGGAGTGCTGGGTAAACAAGAATGCCAACGCTACGTCGGCCGCCCTCTCAGACCTCCTGGCGGACGAACAGACCACCAGGCACGCAACCCTGCAAAATCGGGCTGCTATAGACTTTTTACTCTTAGCCCATGGCCACAGCTGCGAGGACTTTGACGGGCTGTGCTGCTTCAATCTGTCATCAAGAAGCAAATCCATCCAGGCCCACATCCAACAGATAAAAGAGCAAGTAAAAGACTTAAAGACTGAGAATCCATCGGCTGCTGACCCTATAGACAAGACATTCTCGCAGTGGGGCATCCCCGGATGGGCAGCCCCCATCGTTAAAGGACTTATCTGGATTTTAGTTATTATTTTCCTTATTTTCGTTGCCTTAGCCATTTTTAAACAATATTTAGTTAAGACTTTCGGTTCCGCTTATTTAGTTAATAAAGACGGGGGAGATGTGGGAGGGGGTGTGGCTAGTGACCTCCCTGCTTTGCCATGGGAGGCCACTGATGTGTAGTTTTCCCGCCTTCCCAGTTGTTTGTTATCTGTTCTCCCTTCCCCCAGTTTATGTCAATCATTTTGTACTCCTTCCCCTTGTTCTGGAAAGTTCTAAGTTCTTTGTACCCCCATTGGTTCCTCCCCCGAAACCACTCCTTCCCTCTATCCCAGTTGGCCGTTGCCATGTCACTCTCCGTTGACTCCACCCTCATACTCTCACCCGGTTGGATGCTCTACCCCTTGACCCTCCTTCCCTGTTACAGTTATAAACCCTGCCCCGCCCTGGTTCGGGGCTCTCAGAGCTGGCTCGCCCTCTGAGTGGTTGTCTCCCTTCACCCTCCTCGCCTTCCCTCGATAAACCCTCGGAATAAAGCCACCTGAGAGACCCCGCCTGGTGGAAGACTCCTTCTCTTTATTACCATCATAGCGTGCCCGAAGTCCCCGACTCAGTCGGAGCGGACCGGACGCGCTATATGTTTTAGCTGAAACTCATTCTGAGCAAACTTTGTAGAAGTGAGCACGGATCACAGAATGTTCTGTGTTGGAAGGGCTCCACCATGTCCAGTTCTGAAGGGAATGGCCTGCTGGCAGGGTCAGCAACAAAGACACCCACAGCAATTTAAGGAAGAAGTGCCATTTACTGTAGGGCAAAGCAGCAAAGAAGAACAAAAGGATAAGCTAAGCAATGCACCGGATTATTACTACGAAAGATACATCACCAGTTACCCTAATACTTGACCATTGTCCTGACACACACATCAGCTGGGGATGCCCTGTCACACCAAAGGATTGGAGAAGCACTCCCAGTAACTGGGAATTCCTATGTGGTTTGCCCACCCTCAGGTGAGGCTGCCAACTTTGCTGTGAGAGGGCCCAGATTTTATAC
This sequence comes from Taeniopygia guttata, assembly GCF_048771995.1. NCBI lineage: Eukaryota > Metazoa > Chordata > Aves > Passeriformes > Estrildidae > Taeniopygia > Taeniopygia guttata. The sequence continues at coordinate 4,308,084 of NC_133057.1, forward strand.
TGATGAATAAACAAGGTACCATAACTTCTAGTGCGGGAACATCTGGTTTCATCCTCCCCTTGGCCAGGGCTCAGGGAGGAACCAAGGGAGTTTGCTTTGACCCTATACCTTCAAACAAAGCCAGATAGAGAGAGATCTGATTTTGTGGCCTTGTCTAGCTTCTAAGTGTGGAAAGGTAAACACCTGCTTCACTAATGAGCAGATACATACATCATACTGGTAATGATCATGCATATTTTGTTTATAAACGATTATAAATATAACGTTTGGTTGGAAGGTTCATCTGGAGGTCAGCTTTGGCCGAGGGTCTGTTGTTCAGGCCTTAGTACTTCACTAGAATTGTCCCTTTACAGGCACTGATCCTGTCCCCTCAGCTGCAATGGCATCTTCAGCTGGTCCCACGGGGATTGCCCAAGCTCTGCTTGTGCTGAGCTCCTTGTGAGTGGAGTCATCAGTCTCTTGGATGAACAGATTCTCTGTCACAGCTGTCCAAAATTTTGCCCTGGGATACCACCAAGGTAACAGGATAGCGGGTCTGCAGCTCTGACATGGAAGCTGTCCTGCTGGGTGGGCTTTGCTGTGAGTCTGAAACACAGCAGCTCTCTGGCCATATGGTGCTGCTGTCAGAGCTGCCTGCTGCCTACTCAAGGCTCAGGCAGGCACCTGAGCTGCCTCATGCACTGCAAAAACCATCTCAGTGCCCATGGCACCTCCCGAGCCCTCGTCTCAGTGCGGGTCCTGCTGGCAGTGTCAGAGCGGTGGCTCCTTGGGATCAGCGCTGCCCGTGCTCTCTGCCCGCCCTGGCCCTGGCAGTGCTGGCCCTGCTCCCATGCACGCACAGGGAATGGGAGCTGCTGCCTGATGGTTTCTGAGCTGCGCCACTGCTGCTGCTGGAGATCCCTTGATGAACACATTAGTGGGACTATGGGCCATACTGGCCTGCCATAGCAAGGTCCTGGACAGGAAGGCAGAAGTGCAAAAGGTCCTGTCCATCCTATTTCTGTGTATTTCTGGGAACCAGGGAATCTCTCTTGAGCCTGTGAGGCACTGAGTTTGCAAAGTAATGGTTCCCTTCTTGTTGTTGTTGTTGTTGTTGCTTTCCCTTTGGGCTGTATCCGTATTTGAAGCCAGTCGAGCCTCTCTCCAGATGGGCATCTCTGATCATCGCAGTGAAGCAATGGAGGGAGTTCAGGAGGTGGTGATGACCATTTCAGGAAGGCTCTCTCCAGTGAGTGGGACTCAGAATAAAAACTCTATCAAACCTCAACTCCATTGGAAGGTTCCCTTCCTTGTCACCCTGTGAATAAACTCTACGTTAACTTTCAGAATTGTCCATTGTTTTTACAAGATGGAAAGTCCCATTTGTGGTGGTTTTGGTATGGTTAGGGATTGGGGAAGGGTCTCCTTCTGATGCCAAAATGATTTTTGCTTTTAGATTTCCTTCATAGTTATGCATGGCTTTGTAGACTGTTTTATAATTATCTAGTTCCTATGTAACTTCAGTATTTTTCCTCCCCTGATAGGCAGAAAGGCAAAACACCTTCCAAAGGTTCCTATCCTATCCTGCCTCCTCTGGGAACTGAAGTTCAAACAGGTTCTCAAGACATGGAGAACTACACTTTTCCATAAACTAACTGTAGCCAGTACAGCTAGTAGAGCTAGTCACAAAGAAAGAGGGGCTCCAGAAGAGGTGGAACCAAAGGGGGGAGATTTCCCCTTTACTTGTGCTTCTAATTGGGAATTCCTGTCAATTATGCTAGTTTCCCAAACTTATAAAACCACATTGGCCCTATGTGGGGTGGTCCCATATTTTTCCCTATCTGTCCCTGGAGGCCTCCAGTTAAAGACCAGATTTGATCTTAGCTCCTATACTTATATTGTCTGGAAAGTGTGTTGTTTCATTTCCCAATCTCTAGGGCATCCCTTCCTCCACACTGCAGTGCCTTTGGAATACGGCCCCTGGCTGTTGTTTGCACAGCCATGGTGCTGCTACCTGAGGCAGAACGTGCAATTGCATTTCCAGCCAAACTCCACGAGGAGTGGGGCAGCCAGAGCACCCTGTGCAGATACAGGCCTGCAGCTGCGACTTGGCAGGGCTTTGGTTGCTGCCCAGCGCAGCGGGCTGTCTCCTGTGTGACTGCCCCCTTCCCTGGTGCCCGTGGATAGTAGGTGCAGGGCTCTGCCAGGGGCATGGAACAGGGTGGGGATGTCTGCTGGAAACAGAGTGCAGTGGAAAATGCTGGGAAAATGTTTGCCTGTAAGAAATTGTGCATTCCTTAAGCTTAACGTAACCCCCTGTGCAGTTTCTGCTCACTGGGAAACATGCCTGAAACCTGAGCATGAGGCTGCAAAGGCCACAGAGTCTCTTCTGCTTCTTGTGCAGTGTTGCTGAAACACTTAGTGACCATGTTTCTCTCATAGCCCAAGCCACGTTCTCCACATCACCAAGCCGGACCTTGTGAGGGGGAGAGCCTGCCAAAACCTCCTGTTGTTTCCTGGCATTTTCTGGGATGGGCCTACCATTCATGCATTGACTTGAGAAGCCAAATGAACATAGGGTGTCCATAGGGAGGGCATTTCTCCTTTTTCTGAGCAGGAAAAATTTTTCTTTTGCTGCATAAGGGAAGCTGAAATTTTCAGACTGCTGAGACACAGAGCTGCAGGTGGCTCCTGTGTGCCCAAGCAGGCATCTTCATCCCAATAGATTTGTGCATGCATCTTAATGTGTCTGTGTTGAATATGAGATTGTAAATGTTTGTTTCCTTACCTGGGGATTAACTGATGGATTTCCTTTCTTTTCTTCCAATTACCATTGTTTTCAAGAACAGGACTAAAAACTTGATGAGTCTTGTTCTATGGCAACTGTGCTTAAGGGACCAACAAGCACTGCAGAGATGCCGTTCATGTACTAATCCTTGGAATTAGTTAACATAGCAAAGTCCCCCTTCCAAAAAGGCTGTCCAGCTGGTGTGAATCCTCAGAGAAGGAGATGTGCTTTTGCTGATGTAGTTCCCACTAACTAGGTCAGTCAATGAAATCGGCTACCAAGGCAAGATTGGCAGGATGTTGGCAAAGTTGTGGCTGCATCAGAGTTTGGGCTTTTTGTTGGTAAAGGAAAGTCATCTCTGGGTCTCTGCCAGGGCAGAAACTGCCACTGCAGAATGGAGGTTAAACAATGGGCTCTGGGAGAGCAGTTACAGATGGGAAAGAAGCAGGTGGAGCCTCGTGTTCCCTTTTTCTCCAGACTAAACACCTGAGAGCCACAGCAGGGACGCCTCAGCTGCGGCAGCCCAGGCTCCTCTCGGCTTGGCTGCGTGACTTCCTGAGCTGCTGCCTGCAGAGAGACGAGGAGCGGCGCTGGTCTGCCGACGAGCTCCTGCAGGTAAAACGCAAAGGGGCTGCAGGTGAAAGAGTGTCCGAGGGATGGGCTCCTCCTCCAGTGAGGCCCGAGGCATCAGATGAGCCCCCTTCCTCCTCACCTCCACTCTTGGTGCTCTTCAAATGAAAATGCTGAGCAGTGCTGGGCTGGGCTGGGCTGGGCTGGCAGGGCTCTGTAAAGTCCTCTGGTCCAAGTGTCCTGCAATGAGCAGGGACATCTTTAAAGAGATCAGGTTGCTCAGAGCCCTGTCCCACCTGACCTGGAAGATTGCAGGGATGGGGAACCTACAAGCTCCTGGGACAACCTGTGCCAGGGTGGCACCATGCACCGAGTAAACAAGGTCTTCCTTAGACCTACTCTGATTAGATCCCCTTTGTGTTTTAAACTATTCACCCACATTCTATTGTAACTGGCCCTGTTAAAAAAGGTGTCCCCCACTTTCTTCAAAGCCACTCTGAAGTCTTGCAAAGCAGCAATAAAGTCTGCCTGGGTCCCATTCCTCACAAAACTGAGTAACTCCACCTCTCTCTGCATTTCCTGAGAGGACAGGTGCTCCATTTTCTGACTGTCTCTGTTGCCCTGTTTTGGAACTGGGTGGTGTGTTCTGTTTTACCTAACAGCAAAAGAATTGAAGTAGAACAATGCAGAGTACAGAGCCATGAAATGGTGGCAGAGGAACCCAAGGCTGCCAGTCCTGGCAGAGCAGTCTGGAGAGATTTGGCTGTGAGCAGGAGGGGCTGTGGGGCCTCACTGTGAGCCTCTGAGGGGCCCTGGTTTGTGCCCCCCACCCCACCTTTAGAGGCTTCTGGCACACAAACAGGGACAGCTGAGAAGGACTTGCCCCAGCCCCGTCTGCTGCCTGGCACGCTCAGGCAGAGGGGAACTGGCCCAGGCTGACTGCCAGGTTGTGTGGCAAAGAGAGAACTGCAGGACCCAGCGCCCCTCGGCTGGCCCTGCTGGGAAGGAAGGTACCAAGAGAGACACTGCTCTGTCTCCTGTGGAAATGAGCATGGTGCCTGTCTTTCAAAGACAGGGACCTATGTGAGTCATTGGAGTTTCCTGAAAGGAAGGAACCCCAGGGACAGAAAGCACTGGCAAGGCAAAAGTCCCAGCAGGATGGAGAAACCAGAATAAAAGGATGAGTGGGATTCTGGGCATGTTTGCCTGTGATGGCAAGGTCTTGCACATTGTGACTGGGGAGCAGATGGTTCCATCGCTCCTACGGTCCCATCACTCCTCTTTCTGGGTCTTTCTAAGTAACAGAGGAATCCTGATTGAATCTGTGAAGCACTGACCTTAGAAAGTCATACTTTATTGGTTTTTGTTGTTTGTTTTCCTGTGAGCAGCATCCACTGCTATCAGCCAAGCCAGCGTCTACCCTGGCAGCACTTATTATTTCAGTGAAGAGGAGGAAGGTGAAGCAAATACTGTGATAATCACATCAGGACCATTTCTTCCATAACCAGCTAAGAATAGGACTGAAGAGTAGTTTTGTAGAGTAGGATTGTAGAGAAGAATTATAGATTAGGATTGAAAATAAAGCTTCTGAAACTTTAATTTGCCTGGAAGATTCCCTTCTTTTTCACCCTGTGAATATGCTCAGCATTTCCTTCTGAGTTCTCAGCTGTCTCTTAAAGGTACAAAGTGACATTTATGGTGTCTTTGGTAGGGTTTGAAAGTGGGGATGGCTTTTCTTCATTCATGCCCTCCTGCCTACACTGCCCTTGGAATATGGGTCACTGGCCCCACCTGGCACATCTGTGGCACTTCTAGATGCAGGCAGAACCAAAGGGTCCAGTGACGCTGGAGACTCTTCAGATCCCTGACAAAACAGGATGAGGAGGGCTTCAAGGAGCTAAAAGAGATCCTTATGGTAGCTCCTGTGTTGAGCCTCCCTGATGTGGGGAAGACCCATTTCAGCTGTTTGTGGACGCCAGTGGTCACACTGCTCATGGAGTGTTGATTTGGGAGTGGGCAGGGGCCAAGGGGCCGGTGCTGTGTGTTTGCTGACACTGTTGAGGGTGGACAGGAATGAGATGATTCCACTTCAGAAGGAGAGAGTAAAACTCTGATTTATTTCAAAATGCATTGCTCTTTATACAGAGCTTCATACAGACTAACTCTATTGGTCCTGAAGTGAAAACAACCCTCACCATTGGTGCACAGGGCAGGGAGGAGCCGCAGGGGCGTTCCGAGCGCTCCTTCGGGGCAGCATTTTGTCCCGGGCCGGGGAATTCCCGCGGGCCGGGCGGGCCGGGGCCGCTGCCGAGCGCCGCCGCCTTTCCCGGGAGCCGCCGGGCAGAGCTCTCCGCTCGGGGCTGTGAAAAACACCTTCACTCCGCTGTGAAAATTTAAAGAGTTTAATGCAGGACAAGAGGAGACAAGGGCCATAGAGCAAAGGTTGTTAGGGCCGGGTGCATCTCGGCACTGAGCCAAGAGCACACGGTTATCTCCGGAGATACCCCTTGAATACCTTTTCCCTTACACCAGCCTGTTGCATATTCATAGTTCCTTATGCATAGTAAACTTTTTTCCCAAGCTAGTTTACATATTCCAAGAACTGTTTAGCAGCGCTCCCCGGGCCCCAGGGTCAGAGCAGCATTCCTGCCCTGGCCCACACGTTCCTGGTCTGTGTCACACGGCCGTGCTTAGGATGGCCACCATGTGGGACGTGTCCCGAGGAGGCCGTGCCAGCTTCTGTGCAGGGCCCCGTGCCCTTCCCGCCGCGGCTGCGTCGGCAGCCCTGGGGGCTCCTGCTGCCCTGAGCCCGCAGAGCAGGGCAGCGTTTGCTGATGGTCTGAGCCGTTCCTAAAGATCCTGTTGGGCTGTCTGACACACCTGGGGCAAGGCATTCCTTCCAACCTGGGCCACTCTGGGGGGGCTGGGGGTGGCCCCAGGGCAGGTGGCAGTGCGTGCAAGGGCCCTTTGTGACACGGTGCAGCATGGTCACCATGGAATGGAATGGGACAGGGTATCCAAGGGCCCTTAGTGACACGGTGCAGCATGGTCACCGTGGAATGGAACGGGACAGGGTATCCAAGGGCCCTTTGTGACACGGTGCAGCATGGTCACCGTGGCATGGAACGGGACAGGGTATCCAAGGGCCCTTTGTGACATGCTGTGGCAAAGGTGTTGGCAGTGACAAGGCCACTCCACAGTGCTCTGTGCACGCGACAGGACAGGATGGAGAGAGCGGTGCTGTGAGGAGCCCTCGCACAGCCACTCGTTCCTTGCTGACCTGGAGCTTTCCCGAGGTATTACTCCTGCAGGTGACCTCGTGGCCAGACCAGAACACTTGGTGACCTCTGGCCTTCCCAAGGCATCTCTTCTGCAGCTGCTCTCGAGGACAGACCGTGGTATTTGCTTTGCACCGTCCTTGACAGGAGTCTCCTGTCCTTGTGGCTGGAGCCCCCAAGACCAGAGTGCAGGACTTGCTGTCCTGTAGCCTTGCCCAGACTTCACTCTTGCAGGTGCCCTCAAGGCACAACTGCAGCACTTGCTGACTCAGACCTTTTCCTTTTCACCTTCTGCAAGTAGCCATGAATCCAGGCAGTGACGCAGAGCACAGACCTGCGAGCATGCCCAAGCTGGCCTGGGGGAAGGAGGAGAAAGAAGGCCTTGGAGCTGCCCCAGCACAGCAGCCTGAAGAGGTGGAGCAGCTCCAGCCACCGCAGAAGGGTGAGTGGAAGAGCTGGGCCACAGGGCTGGTGCCTGCAGCCAGCTTGGCCCCATCCCATCCCATCCCATCCCATCCCATCCCATCCCATCCCATCCCATCCCATCCCATCCCATCCCATCCCATCCCATCCCATCCCATCCCATCCCATCCCATCCCATCCCATCCCATCCCATCCCATCCCATCCCATCCCATCCCATCCCATCCCCTGGGGCCATGCCCATGGACAGGATGGAATAGGGGCCGGGCAGACACCCCACAGCCGTGCTCCATGCCCTGGGGCGGCGCGGGGCTGTCCCTGCCTGGGCAGCGCAGGGCTGGGCTGTGTTCTCCGGCCTCTCCCGCAGCCCCTCAGCTCGGGCTGCGCTCGCTCTTTGCCAGGTGCAGCCGTGCAGCGCACACGAGAGCAGGAACGCACCCGTGGCCGCTTCCGCAGAACAGCGCAGGTACCTGCAGCCATCCCCACCTGGGCTGGGCCTGCTGGCACTGCTCAGCCCAGCACTGTGCTCGGAGCACTCCATGCAACATCCCGGGCTTCTTGCCCTTCTGCTACAGATGGTTTGCAAATTCATGAAGAGGATTCGGGAGGAAGAGAGCAGCGTCACGGGCGCTGTGGTCAGAGCCCAAGACCAAGTGCTGCCCTGCTGGATATGCTTGTGCAGGAGGGTCCTTCCAGCCCAAAGCAAGTAAGCAGCCTGTGGCCAGGGTTTGATCCTCCCAGCAATTGCTTGGCCTCCCAAGCCACACCTGCTGCTCCCTGGAAGCCTTTGAGGCCATGGCAGTGTGGTGGCAAGGGAAGCACTTCTCTGGGGCAGCTGGGCACATTCCTTCCTCTGGCAGCTTTCCAAATCTCCCCTGCCTTCTCCAGCTGCCTGCCATGGTGAGGTACATCCTCATGGCCAAGGAGTTTCCTGAGTACAATCTGTAGAGGCCCCTTCTGGATCTGACAGAGGCACAGCCCTCTGACGTGGTGATGGCTCTCCTGCGTGTGGCCCCGGTGTGTGACAGGTACAGGGCCCACGTGTCCACAAGGCTCAGCAGCCCTTCACCCTGTACAGCCTGTCCCAGATGTCTGACAAACAGAGAATTCCAGGGCCCTCTGGCTGCTCCCTTTGCCAGCCCTGGCCCCTGCCAGCCCCCCAGCATGCTGCCATGCTTCCCCCCTTCCCCTCAGGGGCCAGTCCCCACAGGGCTGGGCTGCCTGCATGCTCCCAGTGAGGGGCAGTGGGCAGAGGCAGGGCTGGCAGAGCAGCTCAGCTCCCCGCTGCCACCCAGGCCACGCTGCTGTGTCCCAGACTCCTCTGAGACAGAGCTCTGACCCCACAGAGCTGCTTTGGCCATGTGGAAGAGCATCATGTGCTCGCCCAGGACTGCAGAGCCGGCCATGCTCGTACTCCTCGATGTGCTGGGGAGCTGGCCAGAGCACAGCACGTGCACCTCCGATGGGGACCACACGGCTGTCCTTGCCCTGGCTGTGAGTTTCTGCCTTTGCTGGCCCCAAAGCCACCCCTCCAGCAGCTCTCCATCCTCCCTCCCCCACGGCGTCTCCCTGCCTCAGGCGCTGAGCTGAAACCTGGCCTTGGGACAGCTTCAGGGCCACCAGGCCCGGTGCTCCCCCTGCGTCTCTCCGGGCCTCTCCCTCCCGTGCTCGGGCCCTGCCACACGAACACCTCGGCACTGAGCGCTGTCTCGAGGGGCTTTGTCCTTTGCAGGCAACTGTGGTGATGTGGAAGATCCTCCAGCTGCCCTGTGTCCCACAGATTGTGACTGTGTATTTCCCCTGCCTGTTTGTCCATCTTCTCTTCCAAGTGCCCTTCAGCACTCTGGATATGCCAGAGGAGGTCGATACCTTCTGGAAGGGATGTCAGCAGCAACATGGCCTTACCTCCAACCCCAGCAGGTGCTCCATGCCAGTCCTCCTGTCCTTGCCAAATCCCTGGGCAGGAGCCAGTGCTCCCAGTGTGACCCGGGCTTTGCTCTGCGCACAGCTTTGCAGAGCAGACCCTGAAGGCCCTGCTCTGCCGACTGCACTATGAGGATGTGGTGGTGGCCATGGAAGACAAGGGTGGCTGGGACACACTGCTCTGTGCTGACACCCACCACTGTGCTGTAGGTCTGCTGACCAGGTGAGACCCCCTGCTCCCCAGCTGTCCCCGGCATGTGTGCCCTGTGCCCCAGGTGCCCCACACAGTCCCCGTGGCCGTGGGCCAGAAGGCCTTGTCACCAAGGGATGGCCAAGGAGGCTGCAAAAGGCTGGGAGAGGAGCGTGCCCAAGAGCAGCAACCTCCCAGAGGGCTCAGCTGCCCCTTGCAGGGTGCTGGAGAAAGGCCAGACCTCTGTGAGTCAGTCCTGGGAGAGGTTTGCCCCTGCTGGCTCAGGGTTTGGCTCCTATTTCCTCCTGTCAGAGAAATGCACCGCGCATCCGAAGCCGTGTGTTCCGCGATTGCATTCCAGCTGCTCGGGCTGCTCAGCAAAGACACGCCATGCTGAGATTTGGCCGCCCTGGCGTTCCTTGTGGAGGTGAGCCTGAAGGCCAGCGCTGCCTCGCTCAGCTGCCTCCCGGCTCTCTGCCCTCTCTTGGCCGCAGTGCCTGGGACGGAGCCCGCGCCCTGTGCTGCTGCCTGGGCCCGGCCCTGTGCGGTTCTGGGCTCCCGCCGGCCGCTCCCCTGTCACTGCCCTGTGCCTTTCAGGTCCTGGAGCGCCTGAACCTGAGTGAATGCCGTGACAGCGTCCTGGAGTTCTTGTCAAAGAACCTGCAGAGCGAGTGCAGGGGGAGGCGTCGCTTGGCACTCAGAGGCCTCGTGGTGCTCGGCACCACCAGTGCCTCGGTGAGAAGAGCGCAGGGGCTGAAGCCGTGCTGCCAGCGTGGGGCTGGGGAAGGCAGTCCCTGGGGCTTGGCTGGCCTTGGGGCACTGAGGCAGCTGCTGCCAGCTCTCCTGCCTCCTGCTGCAGCTGCCAGAGTGCTTTGGCACAGGCCTTTGGCCCCTGGGCCCTGTGGCAGCAGGATGGTGTTTCACACACTTGTGTTCCACAAGTAGATGGCCATAAGGATGTGGAGCCTGCATGAAAGGCTCGTGGAGCTCCGGCAGGAAAATGACAGTGTCATGCTCAGGATGACCACGGTTCTCCTCAGGGGTTTATTTCTCTGCAATGGTGCCCCAATAACCAGCGCCCTCGCCCTGCAGCTGGCTGAGGCGCTCCTGCCACTCTGACAACGTAAGGCTCTGCGCCTCCAGCCACGGCCAGCGGGTGCTACCCGCACACTTTGTGCCCTGTGCACTTACAGGCTGTGCCCTGCTGGGCCTGAAGCAGTTGACGCTGAGGTCTTTCTTCCTTCCTTTCATACAGGAGGATAGCCAGGTGAAGTTGTGCTTCATGTTTGTCTTCCGAGAGATGCTGGATTTTTTTTCTGGAAGAGGATAAAAAGGCCCTGAAGACACACGTGCGCCAGAGCCTGCTGCCACTCTCCTTCCACTGCCATGATGAGAACCAGCGAGTGGCACAGGTGAGGACTCGGCAGCTGCTGCTGTTCCCCTGGCAGGGGCTGGGCTGCCTCCTGCCCTGGCACCTCGCAGGCTGCAGCCTCCTCCAGGCCCTGGCACAGGGACGGGGTCCTGCGCCCTGGGCTGTGGGGCCATCTCCGCGTCTCTGCTGCTCTCCAGGCTTCTCAGGAAACACTGCTTTGTGCGGCCGAGTTCCTGAAGAGGAGGGATCTTGAAAAGCTGGTGAAGAACCAGGAGCTGTGGAAGTTCACCGAGTGCCTGGTAAGGAGGGCCGGGAAGCCGCAGCCCCAGCCTGGAGAAGCCCCCTGAGCGCGGTGCTCGGTGTGCGGGCTGGCAGCTGTGCCCCTGCCCGCTGCTGCAGCCCGAGGCCGCGCGGGCTCTGCTCCAGGCTCCTGCGGCCCGAGCCGGGTGCCCATGGAGCCCCGGCCCGGCGGGGCGGCGGGGCCAACCCTTCCCTCCTGCCGCTCTCTGCAGCTGGCAGAGGACAGCAGCAGCGCGGCCGAGCACCTGCGCCGGGCCCTGCCCTACCTGCAGAGCCCACAGGAGCCCCTGCGAGAGGCGCCGTCAGGTTCATGGGTGAGCCACGAGCCGGGCCAGGAGGGCGTGTGGGCACAGGGCTGGCAGCGCCGCTGGCAGGGAGCTGTGCCGCTGGGCCTGACAGGCTCTGTGTTCCCAGGGACGGCCGGGAGGAGCTTGAGGGGACAGCAGGAAAAGCTCCAGCTGATCTGCAATGGTGAGACAGGGCAGCGGGCTGCCAGCGGGGGCTGCCGGGGCGAGCTGCAAGCCCTGCCCCAGCTGCGGAGAGCTCTGCTCTCCTAGGTAGAGCACACAGAGATTTCAGGGACACGTGGGGGATGCGTGGCCAGCAGCTTCGGGCTGATCCCCTTGGTCCCTGATCCCTACCGGCCATGGCAAGAGCCGGCTGGGATGGCCCTGGCAGGGGGGGCTCCCCTCGGCTCCCCGCAGAGTCGGGATCTGACCGTGGCTCTGTTCCTCTCTCTTGCAGCCCTTGAATGCCTGACAGAGGATGTCAGTAGTGCCATGTCAGAGCTGGCACTTCAAACATTGCATGTGCTCCGGGCAATACAGAGTGGGCGATACTCCATCTTCCAGAAGGCGCAAGATCATACAGCCCTCTGTGATGTCACACGGACATCTCTGTGATGTAACACAACTCTCTGTGACATCACACAGCTCTCTGTGATGTCACACCGAAATCTCTCTGATGTCACACTGACCATGTGAGGTCACACAGCTTTTTGTGATGTCACACAGACATCTCTGTGATGTCACATGGACATCTCTGTGATGCCACACAGCTCTCTGTGATATCACACAGACATCTCTGTGACATCACACAGCCCTCTGTGATGTCACACGGACATCTCTGTGATGTCACACTGACCCTGTGAGGTCACACAGCTTTTTGTGATGTCACACAGACATCTCTGTGATGTCACACAGCTCTCTGTGACATCACACGGACACATCTGTGATGTCACACAGCTCTTTGTGATGTCACACAGGTCTTTGTGATGTCACACTGACATTTCTGTGACGTCACACACCTCTCTGTGATGTCAGACGGACATCTCTGTGATGTCCCATAGCCCCTGTGATATCACACAGCTCTGTGATGTCACATAAAATGTTTCTGTGATGTCACACAGGATCTGTGATGTCACACAGGATCTGTTATGTCACAAAGCTCTCTGTGATGTCACTCAGGACCTGTCATGTCACACAGCCCCTGTAAAGTTACACAGATCTCTGTGATGTCACACAGCCCCTGTGATGTCACACAGATATCTGTGGTGTCTCACATTCCCTGGTCTCTCACTGTGGTTGTTTATCTGTCTTCCAGCCCTTGAAGCCATGAGCGATGATGACAGCCCATCCTCCACTAACCTGGAAATTCAGGCAATTTTTGGACAAAGATGGGCAGAACTAAGGTCATCTGCTGGATTCAGAGAACCAGGGTCCCAAGCAGAGTACCAGGAGACAGTGAAGAGAGCAGCAGGACTCAATGTCACTGGAGCTCCAGGCACACCTGATGCTGGCCACAGCTGTGCCTGCTGCAAGCTCCCATAGCTGCTGCCTTCCCCCTCCCTGTTGACAGCTCCCTCCCTCCAGCCCTCAAACGCTGCCCATTCCCTTTTTTTGGCCCCCATCTCATCCCTTCCCTTTCCCTTCCATTAATAAACCGTTTGGTTTCTCCCCCTTACCTGCATCTCTGTGGAGCTGAAGCGGCGCAAATCCCGGGCCCTGGGACACACAGGCCCCTGCTGCTGTTCTCTTCCACGCCGTGTTCTGTGCACACACACAGAGGAACGAGGGCAGATCAGGCTGGAAAGGTGCCTGTGCTGAAGGTGCAGTTCCACAACCCTGTGGAGTTGCAGATCTTGCTGAGCAGCCTGGAGCCCCTGGAATTTGGAAGAGCCAAGCTGAGTATGCTCTGAAGGCAGCTGTGAGGGATTCCATGGCAAGCTTCCAGGGAGGGCAAAGGAGCTTGGAATGCTGGAAGTTTTCAGGAATAGCTTCCTGAAAGCTCAGCAGTGCTCCATCCCTGCACAGGATCAGGGAGAGGGCAGAACCAGCGACCATCCAGGCTTAGCAGGGAGCTTTGGGTGTGCCTGAGGGCAAAGGAAGCAGCAGCGCGGTGCCCGAGACTGGGACGCACGACCCTGCCAGTGCCCGGAGCGCTGTCAGGCAGTGCCGGGATCCCGGCTGTGGTTCTGGTGCCCACAAGTGAGGAATGGCAGCCCCAGGCTCAGAGCCAGTCAGAAAGCCAAGCAAGTGAGAGCAGAGGGAGGGCACCCTTCCAGTCTCTCTTGGGCATGGCCGCAAAACAGCCCCTGCTGCTTCTTCCTCCGCCTGTGTTTGGGCTGTGCTGGTGGCAGAGGCAGCCAGGCTGTGCTCTGCCTTCCAGAGCCTGTTGGGAGCGGGCATGAAAAGCGCTGTGTGCACAGCAGAGAGGCCTGGAAGGTGCTGGCAAGAGCGTCCTGCGGGAGCAGGGCTCTGGGCTCTGGCTGGGAACAGCCTGGTCTTGGTGCCGTGGGCGCAGGCAGGAGTTGAGGCAGGTGAAGAGGCAGTGAGCAGCTTGTGTTTGTAGAGGGCCTGGGGCTGCACGTCTGAGCCTCCACCTGGAAAGGCACTTGGGGGAATAGCAGCTAGAGCTGGAGTGCCTGTCCTGAAAGGACATGAAGTCCTTCAGCCTTGCCAGCGTTTCTTAAGGGTGTGTTGGTGTTGAGCAGAAAAGCTGCACATTTGGGGAAATGCCTTTTGAGGACAGGGGCTTGCTTCTCAAGGGAAGTGCTTCCCAGGGAGCTCCCAGTGAGGCAGGTGCAAGTGTCCCCCTTTGGCTCTCTGTGCTCCTTTCAGTCCTTGAGGCCTGCTGCACTTGGCAGAGGGGCAGGGGAAGGGAGAAGGCTGTGAAGAGCAGGTTTGGCATCCACCTGGACCTGCAGAGACCAACCCAAGCACCTGCAGCAGCGTGTGTTACCCCTGCTTTGGACAGAGGGGTGAGCAGAACCATCTCTGTCCATCTGTGAGCCCCAAAGCTCTCAGTGGGAGCTGTGAATTAAAAGGCCTTTACACACTCACGTTTCACATCTTCCCTGCCTGCTGTGTTTCAGCTTTTGGCAAGATGCATTTGCCTCCTGCTTGCTGGGAGCTGCTGTGGCCCAGGGCCAGCACAGAGCTGGGCTGGGTGGGCCAGGCAGTGTGGTGGAGAGTCTTGGCTGATCTTGGTGTGTGCCTGGCCTCAGAAAAGGCTTGGAAGGTTTGCCTCCCAAATGTCCTGCTCACTGGCTCTCCCTGTGCATCTTGGAGAGCACAAGGGAGGCATTTCTGGCAGGCCAGACGCCCTCTTGGGACTTCCCCTCTCTTAGATCTTCCCCCTCTTGGAATCCCTGCTCTCCTAGAGCACCCTCTCTTCCCTTTGTCTCTCCCCTCCCCCATCACCTCAGGCCCTGCCACGTGCTTCGTCTGGCAGCTCCAGGCAGGACCTTTCACCATCCCTAATAAACCTTATATTCTAAGAGCAACCAACAGAGATCTCTCGTTTGAATCCATCCAAACCGTCCTGGAGGCTCCTGCGTCCTTACAAAATTATTTTCCCTTTTAACCCAATAACTGATCCCTTGAAGCCTGCAATGCAGGATTTTCTGTCCAGTCACAAAATATCACCCAAACCCATGAAGAAGGAGGTAAGAAGAAGGTAAATAAGAAGAACCTGTCTCCACCCTAAAACCTCCATATGCTTCATATTTATTACTATGTTCTAAAACCCCAAACTCTAAGTTTTCCACCCTGTGGTAGTATACATCTCTAACCAACTACGCACCTGTATCCCCAGTGCTGTTAATCAATTTTGGAAGTCTTCTCCACAGCCTCAGGTCAAACGCAGTGTTCTCTTGCAAATCTGTGCCTTTCAGCACAGCAAGGTTAAAATTCTCAGCATCCAGGGTTCCAACACTTATGGATGGACACTCTTGTGACACTAAAGGCCTCACTGAACCATTGTGACACCACAAGGCCTCATTGAACCGAGGGGCCATTGTGACACTATGGAGTGTTGGCAGGCCAAGGGCAGTTGTCACACTGTGTGGCACCATGGAACCAAGGAGCTACAGGGTCCCATGGAACTAAGGATTCATGGAACAGTGTGGGACCCCACGGAACCAAAGGTCCATTGTGACATTGTGGGGCCTATTGGAATACTGGAGGCCATTCTGACACTTTGAGGCCTCGTTGAATCAAGGGGATCTGCAGGGCCCCATGGAAACAAGGAGACCCTTCTGACACTGTGAGTGCCCATGGAACCAAGGGTCCGTTGTGATCCTGTGGCACCAAGGAAACCCCTGTGACCCTGCAAGGCCTCATGGAAGCAAGGGACCATTGTGACACTATGGAGCCCCATGGAAACAAGAGGCCAGTGTGACACATCTGGGCCTCATGGAACCAAGGATCCAATATGACACCACCTTTGTGACACTGCAAGGGCCCCGTGGAAACAAGGGGCCGGTGTGACCCCGCAGGGCCCCATGCAAACAAGGGAACAGGTAACAGGTCTGATTGGCTTGGCCTGACTGGTCCAACTGCCCTTGGCATGTTGAGGGTTTCTTCTCATGTACTCCTGAAACAGAGCCCTGGGGCTCTGGGCTTTCCTTCAAATGGAAAAGAACTGCCTTTCTCAACCAAGCATCCATGGCCAAAATGGGATTCCCCCTCCAAAATTCCCAATATCCAGGGATTGTCCCTAAACAAAAGCTGCCATTACCAACAAGTCTGTTTGACCTTGTCTTCCTGAGAGCTGGCTCTCACCTGCCTTCAAACACTGAGGCTCTGTGCTTTCCTTTCTGTGGAAAAGAACCATCCCTCCTGCACAGGCAACCATGGGCAAAATTGGTACTTTTCCTCCAAAATTCCCTATATGCAAGGGTTTCTCCCAGACAAAAGCTGCCAGGACAGACTGCTCTGGCTTGCCTTGGCCTCTGGTGGTCTCCCTGTTCTGCCCTGCAACACTGGGGCTCTGCCCTTTTCTTCCTATGAAAAACAATCGTCTTTCTTCTTCACCCTTCATCCATCTCCTTCTTTCAGCCAGGTGTCCATAGCCGAAATTGGGATTCCACTCCCAGAAGTCCGATAGTCAAAGACTGCTCCTACATAAAAGCTGTGATTACAGACAGGTCTGGCTGGCCTTGCCTCCTTAGGGGGGGCTCTCACCTGCCTTCCAAACACAGGGGATCCATTCTTCCCTTCCTATGGAAAAGAACTGGCCTCCTCCTCCAGGCACAAATGGCTGAAATTTGGATTCAACATTCACAATTCCAAATATCCAAGGGTTGGTCACAGACAAACCTGCCATGACAGACAGGTCTGACTGGCCTTGGCCTCCGGTGACTGCAGAATTCATCAGACCCTGAAACACAGGGGCTCTGTGGTTTCCTTTCTGTGGAGACCATTGTGACACTGTGGGGCCTTGTGGAACCCAAGGGCCATTGTCACCCTGCGGGGCCTCATGGAAGGAAGGGGCCACACTTCAGAAGCAAGCAGAACATTGGGACACGGCAGAGTGCCATGAAACCAAGGGAACATGGAACAGGTCTGGCTGGCTTGGCCTCCCAGGGGCCACCTGACAGGTCCAGCTGATCTTGGAACATCGAGGGCTGCATCTCATCAGCCCCTGGAGAAGTGGGGCTCTGTGCTTTCCTTCTTATGGAAAAGAACCATCCATCTTTCCAGGTGTCCACAGCCAAAATTTATACTCCCCCTGAAAAATTCTCTATATGCAAGGGTAATCCCACCCAAAATCTGCCAGGACAGACAGCTCTGGCTGGCCTTGGCCTCTGGTGGTCACCTATCTTCTCAAGGAAGCCCTGAGGAAAGTATTTGAGCGGGTTTGGCAGCTGGAACATCAATGAGTGTCTTGTCCTTTGAAAAACTCAGATGCTCTTCTGATCATATGTGTATTTTTTTCCCCTCATTGTGCATCAAGCATGAAATATAATTTTCAGCTAAAAATATTATTCTTTTCACTCGCCCAGTGTTATCTGGTGCAAGACATCTCATCTAATGGCTGTAGGTCACCTGTATAAGCAAACCCAAGAAAGAGTCCACTAGGATTTATTTGTCTCTGCTCCCATCTGTCACATCTCCTCTGGAGCTGGAGGTGCAGCCCCAGCACTTGGGAGGGCTCAGGGGGTCACAAGCTCAGCTCCCACACAGAGAACTTGTGGACCTTGGATGATCTTCCTGCTCCTGCCCGCTCAGCCAGGCTGAGATGGACACTGATGGTTTCTGTGCCAGGCTCTGCCAGCCCAGCCCAGCTCCCTGCAAGCTCTGCCAGCTGCCCTGAGCTCTGGGCAGCACCAAGGGCCTCTCCCCAGCACAGCCCAGCCGGCTCTGGCCCCACAGCTCCGCTCAGGCCAGGCTGCTCTGGGAATGGAGCAGCTGAGGAATGGAGTCACATCCAGGGGTGTCCCCAGGGCTCAGCACTGGGGCCAGGTCAGTGAAATCTCTTTATTGCTGATCTGGACTAGGCCATCGAGGGCACCCTCAGGCAGTTCCAGGTGAGCCCAGGCTGGGTGGGAGTGTGGCTGTGCTGGAGGGCAGGAAGCTCTGCAGAGGGATCTGGACAGGCTGGAGCCATGGGCCCAGGACAATGGGATGAGGTTCACCAAGGCCAAGGGCCAGGTCCTGCCCTGGGCTCACAACCACCCCAAATCCCTGGCTGTGCCCTGGCCCTGATCCCCACAGCCTGTCCTGTTTCCTTCATCCCTGCATTGCCAGGGACTTTCTGGGACAAGGGAGCTCTGCTCTGGGGATGGAGGGAGGTCCCAGTGCCACCAATGGACTGGGAACCACAACTCATCAGGTTTGTGTCCTTTGGGGGTCAGGAACTGGTGAGACTCAGAGGCACAGAAAGTTTCTCTTCATGGCCAACAGACCACAGCTGAACAGGACACAATTTAATAACAATCACTCTTTAATAACAATTGCTATTCCCTGGGTTATGTGCAATGTCCCAGCAGTGTCTGGTGAGTCCACCATCCACAAGTGCTTTCCATACTAAAATTGATTTTAGACTTGCGTGGTTGTGGGATAGATGTAAACACAATTCTTCTATCAGGATGCTCGTCCTGGACTGGGGGCAAAACAGCTCAAACAATTCTCGATTTGCAAAGCTGTCAGTGGGGGATGGGAAGGGAGGTCAGGCTGCTTTTGGTGTTGAGGAAATGCTAAAAGCAGCCTGGCTCATTTAATCTCCTCCTGGCCTGGCTGATCTCCCCTCTTTCCCCTTCCACCCATTGGCTTTTGTCTCCCACCAGGCCCCCCGGTGAAGAGCCTGGCTCTGTGTTCTCCATCCCCTCATCGCTGGCACTGCCAGGCTGGCATGAGGAGCCCCTCAGCCTTCCCTGCTCCGGGCTGGACAAGCCCAGCTCCCTCAGCCTCGGCTCACAGCCCAAGGGCTCCAGCCCCAACCTTGGAGGCCCTTCCCTAACCCTGCTCCAGCTGCCAGACATCTTTCCTGCCCTGGGGAACCCAACCCAGGCCACAGGGACCTGGATAATCCACGCCCTTGATGTCCTGGTCACACAGCCCTGGCCCCTTGTCCCCATGTCAGGCTCTGGGGTGGATCCTGTGGAACATCCTTTGATGGAGGCTGTGGCTCCAGGTGGACCAGGGGGATACCGGGGGACAGGGACCCTGCTGGGCATGAACAGCATTGGACTTGTTGGGAGAAACTGTGAGGGGGAGCTGGGGCAGAGTGACCAACCCAGTGACCTCACAGAGCCCTCCTGGGATGTCACACAGCCCCTCTGAGATGTCACAGCCCATTCTGGAATGTCACACAGCCCCTCTGAGATGTCACAGCCCAATCTGGAATGTCACACAGGTGGTCTCTGATGTCACAGCCAACTCTGTGATGTCACAGTCTGCTCTGTGATTTCAGATTCCCATCCTGTGATGTCAAAGCTTGATCTGTGATGTCACAGAGGTGGCCTATGATGTCATAACTCCTTGATGACCTCACATAAACCACTCTATGATGTCATGGACCATTCTGCCATAGATTACTCATGTAATGTCATGGATCACTCTGTGACCTCATGTCACCAGGTGATAAATTGCCTACACCAGGTGAGCTGACACCTGGAGCTTGTTCTCCAAAACCCCAGGCCCATGGAAACCACACAATTCCCATTGTGGGAGAAGGGGAACTGGAAGTTCACCAGCCTCAGTGTCCTGCCAGCTCAGCCAGGCCCAAGGGAACATTGGGGTCCACGACCACCAGGGACCACCAGAGACCCCCAGGACAGAACACATGGGTAAAGGAGAGGGGAAATATGTTAATGACTTCGGGGAAATGATTATCAGATGTGTGTTTAGTCCAGGACAATCAATGAATATGTGTGCAAAATACAGAATATGAACAGAAACTTTCCTGCACTCAGCATGCTCGGCTTTGGAAGGAGCTGTCCCCTGTGCATCCAGCTGAATAAAGAATGCAGCTTCTTAATGCTGCACTGGTGTTAAGGAGTTTTCTGTTTTACTGAATTTTTGGTAACACTCCACTCCCAAGGAAAGCTCTGTCTCCTGCTGTTCACAAACAGAGAAGGGCTGGTGGCAGATGTGGGGGTCAGAGGCTGCCTGGGGCACAGGGACCATGAAATAATCAAGTTTTCAATTATCTGTAAAAGAAGGAGGGGCAGTAACAGAACTTGCACACTGGAATTAGGAAGGGCAGCCTGTGGCCTATTTAGGATGCAGACTGGGGGAGTACCAAATCAGGTACTGATTTTTTAAAGGGAAACAGCCCTTAAAAACCATGGGGTCCAAGAAGGATGGACACATTTCAAGACAGTGATCTTAAGGGGGAAGGAGCAGCCTGTCCCAGTTTGGCAAAAGATGAGGTGGTGAGGAAAATGACTGTCCTGGCTGCCCATGGAGCTTTTGTGGGAACTCGGGGGAAGGAAGAAGGTGCTTTAACTTTGGACAGAAGGTCAGGCAACTTAGGAAGTGTTTAAGGATGTTGTTACATCATGCAGAAAAAAAAAGGAAAGAGGTGAAATGTCAATAAGAGATTATTCTGGCCACTTCTGTGAAAAAAAATAAAATATGTGTCTATGAATAAATTCATAGCAAAATGTGGGATAAGGAGAACCTCTACACTTTATTTGATGCAATGGAAAACATAGTAACTAAACATAAAGAAAAGCCAAACTACTTAACAGCTTGTTTGTATCAAATTTCAATATATGGACAGGTTGTCCTCAGGACAAGTTTTCTCCTGAGCTGGTAGGTGGGCACAGGGAGCAGAACAGCCCCCTGTAATCCAGGAGGAAGCAGCTGGTGACCTGCTGAGCCACTTGGATGCTCACAGGTGTATGGGATGGGATGGGATCCATCCTAGGGGGATGAGGGAGCTGGTGGATGAGCTCCCCAAGCTGCTCCCCATCATTTACCATCAGTCCTGGCTCACCAGGGAGGTCCCAGAGCACTGGAGGTGCCAGTGTGAGCCCATCCCCAGGAAGGGCTGGAAGGAGGATCTGGGGAACTCCAGGCCTGTCAGCCTGACCTCGGTGCCCGGCAAGGTTATGGAACAGATCACCTTGAGTGCCACCACAGGGCACCCACAGGATGGCCGAGGGGTCAGAGCCAGCCAGCGTGGATTTAAGAGGGGCAGGTCCTGTCTGAGCACCCTGATCTGCTTTTATAACCAGGTGACCCACCTGTGGATGTGGGAAAGGCTGTGGATGTGTCCATCTGGACTTCAGCAAAGCCTTGGACACTGTCTCTGACAGCATTCCCTGGAAAAGCTGCAGCCCACGGCTTGGGCAGGTTCCCTCCTGGCTGGGAGATGGAAGAGCTGGCTGGAGGCTGGGCCCAGAGAGGGGTGGGGATGGTGCTGCACCCAGCTGGTGTCCAGTCCCTGGTGCTGTCCCCAGGGATCTGTGTTGGGCCCAGTCCTGTTTAACATCTTCACCGATGATCTGGGGGAGAGGATCGAGCCCACCATCCCCAAATTTGCAGGTAACACCAAGCTGGGTGTGAGTGTGGATCTTCTGGAGGGCAGGACAAGAAGACACAACCTTCAGCTGCACCAGGGGAGGTTTAGGCTGGACAAGAGGAAGAAGTTCTTCACAGAAAGGGTGAGTGGGCACTGGAATGGGCAGGCCAGGGGGGAGGTGGCAGAGTCACTGTCCCTCTCCAGTGGCACTCAGTGGCATGGTCTGGGTGACAAGGCGGTATTAGGGCATTGGTTGGACTTGATGATCCCAAAGGTCTTTTCCAGCCTATTTGATTCTGTCATTCTGTGATGATTGGGACACTCTGGGGCCATTGCGACCCTGCAGGGCCTCGTGGGACTAAGAGGACCATGGTGACACTGTGCAGGCCCATAGAACCAGGGCTCCATTGTGGTGCTCTGGGGCCCAATGGAACCAGGGAGTCCCCGTGACACTGGGTCCTGGTGGAACCACAGAGGCCATTGTGACACTGTGGGACCTCGTGTAACCGAGGGGTTTCACCATTGTGACACTGCGAAACCAAGGAGAGCATTGGGAGAGCCCAGGGCCCAATGGAACCAAGGGGACATTGTGACACTGCGGGGCCTCATGGAACCAAGGGGACATTGTGACACTGCAGGACCTTGTGTAACCAAGGGGCCACTGTGACACCCTGGGGCCTCCAGGAATATGGAAGGCCCTTGTGACACTGTGTGGCCTCATGGAAACAAGGAATCCATTGTGGCACTGAGGGGACAGGAGGAACCACAGAGAGCATTGTGACAGTGTGGGACCTCATGTGACCATGGGGCCTTTGTGACACCCTGGGGCCCCATGGAACCGAGGGGCCACTGTGAAACTGCGGCACCAACGAGAACATTGTGACACTGTGAAGCCCCATGGAACCAAGGAGTCCATTGTCACATTTTGGGGCCCCATGGAACCAAGGAGACCAGTGTGACAGTGCAGGGCCTGGTGTAACCAAAGGGACTTTGTGACACTGAAGGGACACATGGAACCAAGGACATCTTTGCAGATGACACCAAGCTGGATGTGAGCGTTGATCTGCTGGAGGGTAGGAGGGCTCTGCACAGGGCCTTGGATACGCTGGATCCAGGGACCAGATCCAAAAAGGTGAGGTTTAACAAGTCCAAGTGCCGGGTCCTGCACTTTGGCCACAACAACCCCAGCAGCGCTACAGGCTGGGGACAGAGGGGCTGGACAGCGGCCAGGCAGAAAGGGACCTGCAGGGACTGATGGACAGCAGGCTGGACATGAGCCAGCCGTGTGCCCAGGTGGCCAAGAAGGCCAATGGCTCCTGGCCTGGATCAGGAATGGTGTGGCCAGCAGGAGCAGAGCTGCTGTGCCAGCACTGATCTGCCCCCAGCCCTGCACACAGACATTGCTGCTGCAGCTCCAGAGAAGGCAACAAAAGGGCATCTCTGCAGAAAACTCTGTTGGGAGATCCTTGAGTTCCTATGAATCCACTGAGAGCACAGCCCCTTATTTGCACAGTCTGTGGCCAGAGGGAGAGAAGCAAAATGAGAAATGGCACAAGGAAAGGCTTTCCTCTGTGGACAAGATTAAGAAAATAAAACAAAGAAAAAGAAACTCCAAAATGAAACCAACAAGAAATATCAAAGAAGACTTTTATTGCAAGTAATTTGCAGAAACTGGCCAGCAGGTTAATGTTCCTGAAAGCATCCAGTCATCAGTCTCCACACTGCAGCCTTGAGCTCCTGGTTCCTGAGGCTGTAGATGAGGGGGTTCAGGGCTGGAGGCACCACCGAGTACAGAACTGACAGGGCCAGATCCAGGGATGGGGAGGAGATGGAGGGGGTCTTCAGGTAGGTAAATGCAACAGTGCTGATAAACAGAGAGACCACAGCCAGGTGAGGGAGGCAGGTGGAAAAGGATTTATGCCGTCCCTGCTCAGAGGGGATCCTCAGCACGGCCCTGAAGATCTGCACATAGGAGAAAACCATGAACACAAAACAACAAAATGCTAAAAATATAGAAAACACAAGAAACCCAAGTTCTCTCAGATAGGATTTGGAGCAGGAGAGTGTCCTAGTTTAGGGCAAATTTGGGGAAAACCCTCTGAAAGGAGCCCCCAGGAAATAAACCCCCACGGCCCCTCCCCATCCACCTGGTTCAGGGAAAAATTTCCTCTGAGAGAGAAGTGGAAAAGAACCTGTTTATTCAACAAACAAAGCACTCCCCAGCACCAAAACAATTAACAACACCAGATGACAACAAAACTCTTTCACCCCTCTGAAGAGATGAACAAATCCAGAAGGTCTTTCCTGGGAGTGGTCGCCCGGGTCTGGGCACTGGGGATTGCTCTCCAGCACTGGGGATGGCTGCTGCAGATCACAAAATGCAGGCTCCTGGTGTTCCTTGGTGTTTCCCAGATCCCAGTCCAGAGCAGGTTGGATGGTATTCAGGAAGAGGAAAGGAAAAAGCAACAGTCCAGGGAAAGAATTGGACTGCTTAGCTAACCTAACTAGGAAGCAAAGGCAAAAGCAGAAGCAAGCAAAGCAAGCAAGCAAAGCAAGCAAGCAAAGCAAAAGCCAGCCAGGCAGCACCAGCCTTTTCTAGACAGCAGACCATGGGGGGAGGTGAACCAGCTGATAACAAGGCAAAACAAACCTTCACTTTCAGAGTCAGTTCTGAAAGCACAGAACATAATATCAAACGTAAACAGAACCCACGATTGGAGATACAAACACCGTAACGTCACCCTAGGACAGTCACAAGTACTGCACTGAGAACTAAATTTGGGGTTTTCCTTTCAGTTTTTGAATAGCTGTAGTAATGACTAAAATGGTCTAGGTTTTGTTAGGTAAAAGGGTCTAGCAAAACCTAGAATTTTGCTTGCTTTTTTAATTTTTTTTTTCATTTAATGCAACCTTTCTATCCCTGAAATCAACATAACAAATAAGATATTAAACAGAAAGCAGGAAGAATGATGGACCTTCAGCATAGTGAATGTGAACACAGATTTCCAATATGTGATCACTTTATAAAGTGAATTTGATGTTAATTGAATGGGGTTAGGGGAGTAGAAAAATGCAACATGAGAAACAGTCTTTATGAACCAAAGTAAAAATGTGTGAGAACTAATGAGAGTGGTCACTGTTAATGAAGTTCATGGACTAGAAAAAATATGACAGAGTGCTGCTGACCTCTCTGAAATGGTTGAGTGTAGAGCTGAAATGAGATTCCAAAGTAAAGGCTGCGTGGAATCTCATTTGGAAAGTCCTTCAAGCAAAGACAAAGACAACCACAGAGAAAAAAAAAAAAAAAACTTAAAAGAGAAAGGTTCCTAATATTACAGTGACAGGACAGATGCCAAAAATTACTCTCCAATCACATCTACTTGCCAATTTAAATATACTGGAATTAAATCCTTAGGATTTAGATATAGCAAAATCACAGATGCTGGAAATGGTTACAATATAATAATAGATTTCTTTGCTGTGATTGTATATAACATTTGGAAATTATTCACCAAGGACTGTGTCATCAACTGTTTTCCAATGCAAAAAAACCCCTGCTCTCTTCAACAGTAGTTAATATCTTTTGATATCTAGTAGAGCTATCTTTTAAAATGGACATTTAGACATTCAATTAGAAAGAAGATAAAAATGACTGTTTTGAGGAAAACATTCATGAAAATGTTTATTTTACACATCTGAAGCAGAATGTCAGTACTTAACAAATCCTAATCAAAATGAAAGTCATCTGGAATATATCAATCCAGACATAACTAAATAACCAAATAACCAACCAAAAACCAAGCAACCAAAGAACACACAAACAGACAAACCGAAGACACTGAGACATCTGAAGCTGTTTTCAGGGCATTGCCAGCTCTTCCTGCCTAGTTGGTGGCCTCTGGTGACCCTTCCAGGCCTGTATCCATGGCTATGGCTGATCCTAGGGCTGGTCCTGCTTTTCAGAATGAATTTTGATTCCTTATTTTAAGCAGGATTTCTGCTTATAATCTACTCACTCCGTTTGATTTCTGCTTTGTCCTAATTCATCTCTCTCTCATTGATGGGCAGGATCTTGGGGGGCAACTGTGTCAAAAGCCTTATAAAAATCCATTTAAGTCAGCAGGCAGCTCTGACACATCTTCCAGGATAACCATGTGGTGCACAGCACCCACTTTCTCAGAAGCTCTTCAACCATCACAGCTGCAGCAGGATTTCCTGTGTGAGGAGGTGCTGCCAAAATGGTCCTGTGGCTCCAGGGGCTTTCAGCTGATGGTGGGGTGTGGGGGTCAGGCAAAGACATTAGAAGGAGAAGAAAGCAGAACCCAGGAGCTTTGTCAGAGAAATAGAATTGTTTTTTTTTTTTCTTGGCAAAAGGGTTACGAGAATCTCACTAGTGCCACCATCAGGGTGGCCTCTTGCTGGCCCTTTCATGTCTCCTCCATCGTCCCCACAGGGAACACTGTCCCCAGCTGAGCAGGGAGCTGCAGAGCCAGAGCCTGTGTGTGGCCTTCTGCCCCAAGTGTGGGCAGGACTGTTCCGACAACAACAGCACCTCCTGGATTTCGGCAAGGTGGAGGGGAGGTCTCCCTGCCTGTCTATTGGTCCCCAGCAACTCTCCTGCCTGTCTGCTGGTCTCTGGTGACTCTTCAGGGGAGCTGATGGCAAATTGTATGTAGTCCTCTCCACCCCACTCAGAAAACCTGGTAGTCTCTAGTGGACTGCTGCAGAGAGGGCAAGCTGGATTTCTTTCTGCCTGCTGCAGGATACCAGGCAGAACTGCTGGTGACAGGGAAGAGCAGAAGCCACGTCATTCTTAGTGACCTGACAGATGGGGCAGCTCCACTCTGTCTCGTGGCCATGTCTGTCTGTTGCAGCAGAAGGGGACAGATGAGGACTAGGCATGCTTGGCAGGAGTCAAGAATCAATCCGGTCGGGACCCAGGCTTGGCTGGCACCAAAATTCAAGCAGTGAAGGATGAGACCTCATATCCATCCCCCAGTGCTGTCACAATCCACCACTCAGTGGTGGATCCTACAGAGGGACATCAGCACCTGAATATAAACAGAAAGGAGTGCAAGGTCGCAAAGCACTCACATGTGATGTTATCCTCCACCATCCAGTGACATCACAATGGGACATCATGGCAGGCCTTTGTTCCCTCTCACCTCAGCACACAGGTCTGGGACTGCTGGCAGATATTGCCATGGGGACAGACATGGAGGGTCACCAGAGGCCAGCAGCCAGGCTGGGTCAGTGCCCTGAGAACAGCCCCCACGGCCCAGTGCTTCTGGGTGGCCTCATGCCCAGCGGCTCGGCAGGACTAATCCATTGAAAATGGCATTTTCCAGACTCTATGTGGCCCTGGTTGAGACAAAGGCAGGAGGGAATACACTAGGGCAGGTAGTGGCTGGCAGGGGCTGTGGAGAGCAGCATCCTGCACAGAACAGTGGCAGAGATGCAGGAGAAGCCAGCAAACTGGAGGCCACCTCCACCAGGGCTCCCAGTAAACTTTCCCTTCTGTGCCTGTCACTGCAGAGCAGGACCAGCCCCAGGAGGAGAGGATTTTCTCCAGTTTCAAGATAATCTAGATTCTCTTGCCTGTTGACCACAGGGAACTGATAGAAAAACAAATAAAAGGAAAGCAAGGTATAAAACAAATTGGTTTCTACTAATGAGGCTTTAATTACACTCCTCGAATCTCCAATTTCCAGCGCCTTCAAAAAACCACTTCTTTCATGCCATCAAGTCAGTTATTTCCATATCTAACTAGCTCAATAACCAGTTAGCCACTTACCTACCTAACAGCTCTCAGAACAAAATGGCATTCAATTAAGTTATGATATCAAAGTTAATCATAGTCAAAGGCTTCAGCTACTTTTCACATTACACAGGAAATCATGTGTCTTAGTACTGTTAAAATCTGCTTGAAGCTGCAACTTTGGATTTAGCATGTGCCCGATTTATCTGATGCATACTGTATATATTTGATAGCCAATAAAAATAAAAGGTATGTATGAAATAAAAGGTACGTATGAAAGATGCATTGAATCAGTTATATATCACTAATACTTTCTGAAAGACTAAATGTGGTCTGCATTAATTCTGAAGTTCATCAGCTGCCTACATTTTTCTATTCTTAAAATGTAAAATTGTACTGCTTTCAAAAGAACCTTCCTTAAACTGCTAAGTAAAAAGTTGTTTGCAACATATTACTTCAAACAAGAAGTGTTTCTCAAATATTTTACAAAACTTAGTGATAATATTCTCTTCTTGCAAAATTTCACATTCCTGTACAGACCCAAGCCAATTGTGCTTAAGCAATCATAATTACTGCACTATTACTGTGTTCTTCTACACTACAAAGTACGTATTATTTAATGTCAGTAACTTCATTTTATAAGCTAAATTAAAAGTTTAAGACTTTCCATTAGGAATCAAAGTGTATCTGACAGTATTTCAGAGATTAAAATGTGTGAAAATACCACAAATACATAAAATTGCATTCCTATGCAGCATGTAAACATAGTAAAATATCATGATCATGACAGTTACATTTTTCCACTCTAATCTTTTTCTGAAGATTTGCATGTGTACCAGGTAACTGGGCTGGGCTTGGTGTATCCCTGTAGGGCCCCAGGAGCTCTGCTCCCAGTCAGCTGAATGTTGGCACGAGGGTACCAGCCCTGGGCAGGAGCCAGTACAGGGCCCCTCCTGCAGGAGAAGGGAACAGGCCCTGCTTGGTAACTTTCATTTTGGCCACTTCTGTCAACAGGTAAGAAAGGTCAAAATGAAACCTTTCCCAGCTATTTGCCTCTGCTTTATCTTTTTAGGTGCCAGAACTCTGTGTCACAGATGGTCTGGGTCTGTGCTGAGCAATGCAGCCCCCACAAAGCCCTTGGTTTCCCCACAAGTTGCCATGCCTTGTTCCCAGGTGTGCCCAGCTCTGGCAGGAGAAAGAGCCTGCAGCGCCGTGCCCTGCCCAGCCGGGGCTCTCTGGCACAGAGCAGCAGCAGCGCCAGCACCTCTCAATCCGCTCTTTCCTTATCTTCTCCTGGCACACAGAAGCCTCTGGAAATCAGCACCACCAGTCGTGTTCCCAGCTCGGAGCAGCTCCTGCTGGCAGGCAGACGCTGCCAGTTTGACTGCTTCCAAAGGGGAATAAAGGCAGAGATGTACATCCTCAGGAGCCCTGGGCGTATCCAATAAACGTGCAGATACGTGGGAGATTTGTTAGGAATTGTTTCAGCTGTTATGCCAACAGTGCCTTCTCTCCTGGTTCTGTGTGCTATAGATGAGTAATGTAACAGTTGGCTCTCACTGTTAAGAGGTAGATATTATGTGGATATAAAAATGTATAGTGATGTTATTGTAATATAGGCTCCCATAGTCCTATTTCCCCTCCCCCTTGTATAGCCTTGGTAGTCAGGGCTTTTGGGGAGGGCCGGCTTGTGACCAGGAGTGTGGCGTAACAACACCTGACCTCCAGTCAAGATGTAAGAAAGAAATCTCCACCAGTGGATGGCAAAACTTTGACAAAACTTGGCGGGATTAAGGGTATAAAAGGCAGAGCAACCATTTCATAGATGAGCTGCTCTATGTAATGGTCACAGAGACTCCCTGTGCTGCAAGTTTTCCTTATTCAGTCCTTTGTTAAGATTTAATAAACCTTTAAATTTTTAAAAGTGAGGGTTGTTTCTCAGATGTGCAATGCTTTGGGCCATTTTCTTGGTCTGGTTTCCTTTAGTTGGGTCCCATCTGAGTGCTCAGTTCGGGTACAGGCTGTAGGGGCTTGGTGCACTCCTGGAGTTACTCTTGGATCCCTTGAACAACAGGGTTTGGCCCACGAGGGGAATTTGTGCTGCTTTGTGGCAGAGGAGAACTTCCCTGGCTATTTTGCTTTTGCTGTACGGAAGGTTGGTTATTGCTCTGCCTAAATTCACAGGCCAATATAGAGTGTTTGCACTGTGATGTCAGGGCATGGTTGCCATGTGGTCATGGTGACATCAGAAGGTTGTCTTGGTGCACGGAAGGCCTCAATGTCAGAGCAGCCCTGGGGCTTGCTCAGGGCAGGAGCATCCTCCTGCTTGAGGCGTTTGTCAGTGGGAGCTGCCCACAGACAAGAGCCTTGATTTTTCTGCTGTTGGAGCAAATCTGCACAGCAGTGCTACAATGATTGAGAAGGTTGCTGCTGCAGCTATTGCAGTTTATGGCGTTTGTTATTCTGGCTATTACCTGACCAACCTGGCACGTAAGTAGAGGTTTTCCCTGGGTGTACCCGAACATGGCTTTTGTATGTCTTCCTGCTCTTTCTTAGTGCCTGAGTTATTTTGAAACAGAAAGAGCACTAGCGTGCCACTGGTTTGGTAAAGCTCCTGTCAAGGAGTTCAGCTACAAGGGGATTTCTGTAGCCACAGGGCAGCATTTGCAAGGGAACCTGCAGGGGTTCTGTTCCATCCATGGGAGAGTCTGAGGCAGTAGAGTCTGTCATTTCCTCAGTTTGCTGGGACAAGCAAGACAGCTTTGAAAATGTTAACTGGAGACCTTCTTGGAAGGCCTTCTAACAACTCTGCAGTATTTCCCAGAATTCAGGGAAAACTTCTTTCTTTCTACATTTTGTCATGAAAGGATTTGACTGTCTAACTTGACCCTTGACTGAGTGTTAAAATAGTGATTCCCTTTGCAAGGAAGTGCAAACTCCAAAGCAGTGAGTGTCTGCTCCTGGACCCTGGAGCTGCTGCTGTGCTGTGTCACAAGAGAGCTGCCACATCATAGTGGAATTTTGGGGCAGCTTTTCTGGGCAACTGTTTCCAGCAAGTTAATGAGAAATTGTGCATGCAACTGATTTAAAAAAAAAAAAAATACTGTAAGGAGAGGATTTTAAAAAGATGTGTTATGTGTTTGGTAGAACAGGAGCATTGAGTGTTAGAGAACAATTTGCATTTTCTTGATCATGTTTGTATCCATTTAAGGGCTAAACAGGCCAAAGGGTAGGCACGCCCAAGAATATTATCTGGATCTCTTGCTGGTTGTGTGAATGAAATGTGTATCCTGGAGGGATGTTGTGAAACGGAAAATACTCTCTGTTTGCAGTGCTTGTTCTGTGGGATTCACCAGCCCAGGCAATTTTCTCACAGCGTCTGGTTCATTTTCCCTTGCCCACTACAGGTCACCTGAAGCATGCATTCAGCGGTGCTGGTCCTAAGGTGAGTGAGAAAGGAACATTTCAGGTTTGTGCTGTTTAGCAATTGTAGAGTAAGCTGTGTGCTTAGCCAGAACCAGTAGGCTGTAGAGGGCCGGGCACGCAGGCTGGAAGAAAATCCATTTTCATGCCTTCAACAACAAATACAAAGGCATAGCTGGATATTTCCTAATTTCCAACTCAGAGCCTTGAAGACCTACAAACTCAGTTTTGCAGAGAGAACATTGCTTGATGATACCAGACAGGGATGAATACTTAAGAGAAAGCAACTTCCTGCAGAGTTGAATAAGCCCATTTTAATGATGTCACAGCAACTTAGATTTCTATCCCTATAAAACTTCATGATACTTCCTTAGAAGATGTGGTTGTAGAATTAGAAGGACAATTTAATGCTGTATTTGCAGTCAAACGGGCAACTTTGTGGCGGGGGAGCTGCGTGGGCCAAAAGGACCCAGGGGTGCCGGCCAAGAGCAGCTGAAGGTGGGCCAGCGCCTGGCCAGGTGGCCAAGAAGGCCAAGGGCACCCTGGCCCGTGTCAGCAGCAGTGGGGCAGCAGGAGCAGGGCAGTGACTGTCCCCCTGGGCTGGGCAGCGCTGCGGCCATGGCTGGGAGTGCTGTGTCCACTTTCTGCCTGATCCGTCTGCGTCTCACAGAACAGGATGGGACCTGCACTGGCTGCAGAATTAGGATTTATTATGTCTGTATCATACAAGCAAAAAGCGAGAGACACAGAGAAATGAACATCCATGCAAATCTAGATCAAAGACAAGATGGCAGTTTATGCAAAGCCTTTTTCTACATATTCTTTGAACCAATAGCATAAAAGAAAAGGTGCCGAGTCATTATACTCTAACCAATATAAAAAGGACCCATGTGGGTTTAACATTAACAGAAGGACTTCTATGAACCTCAAACAATATATAATAATTCATTATATAAGATTGAAACTTTTTCTATATTTGCAAAGCATATATCTAGGACTTTTGACATCTCAAGCTGTCACTAAGTTCTTTCTTGTTCCTTATGATAAATATAAATGTATTCACTTGGTTCTTATTTTCCTAGCTTCCTATGAGAAGGTTTTGAAATTTCCCAGCCTTTTTCAGCTTTATGTCTACTTTCTGGGGCCTTTTTGCACTTTCTAAAGTTTTTTACCTTTTATATATTCCTACAACTCCCCCTCTCTTTTTAAATAAACTATTTTTGACTCGTCACTTATTTATTACTTTGTGTTATAAAGCTTCACTACTGCATATATTTATTCATTTAGGAAAAAAGTTATAAACTTTTTATATGAAGGTACTTTTGTTTTTGTTTGTTTTAAGCTCTATAATTTTAAGTTAAAGCATTATTAATGTTGGGTAAAGTTAGGTTTAGTATCTGTATTAGGTTCTGATCAATTTTGGCATTTTTAAGGTCTCAATTTAAAGGTTAAATTTGTGAGTGACTTTAATTGCTTTTGGTGAGGTTTTGTGAATTGTTTGTAATTTTTCTTTTGTATTTTTCTTTTGGACAATAAAAACTTTTTTGATGAGTTTGTAATTTGTTGTGAATAATGAAGTGTATAAGGTATTAATATTAATATTATAACAAGATTTTACTTAACTTTTAAAGTTGTTTTGATTAAGAAGTTAAGCTCTACTTCCTGAATAAATTGTTTAATTGTGTTTCTTTATTTTTAATTGCAGATGTTAAGTTTTTGTATGTTTTTGTGAATGGATTTAGAATGATTAGACAAATTTATGTAACACATTCTTTTGAATTCTTTACAACTCTGTTTATGTGTTAGAAAGGGAAATTAATGGTTGTTTGATTTTGGAGTTTGTTGGACACTGCTGACGTCAGTCCGCATGTTACTGAGCGCACTGGATGTGGTATTAGTTTGTTTGTTTAGTTAATATTTAATCTTATCCATTTGTCTTAAAGTTGTTTCTGAAGCATTTGTAGGTAAAAAGAAGCTTGCTGAAATATTTTGTGGTTTTTTTTAACAGACTGAAATTACTATTGTAATCTTTTGGGTATATATGAATAGATCTTTTTTCTTGTCTTTTTTGAAACTGTTTTAGTACTAGGTGTTATTACAGTGAGTGTGCTAATGTTACATGGTTTGTTTTTAGGGTATGATGGAATGTTTTGCTATGTTTTATTTCTACAAATGAACTAATAACATTTTGGTAATTTCTGTGGATATTGGTTAACTTTAGATTTTTATCTACAGTGTATGAGTAATTGCACTAAAAACTTAAATTTTTATATTCATAGTAAGAGTGAATAACATTGTATTTTGGAGAATTATATTTTTGCTAATTATTTCTTGAAAATGTGACACATAAATTTATTGTTAAGGATCTAAGGATCTTTAATTCTTGGGGTTCTGAACTTGTTTTGAGGAGTTGTTTGGTCTAGAGACTTTAATCCCTTGTGGGATTGTTTCTATTAGTAATTCCACTTGGTTTGTTATTAAGTCACTTTTTTGTTAAAGGATCATGTTATATAGGTATTGGCTAATTTTTTAGTGGTACACTAACTAAACCGGTTGAAAAAGGCTTTTTTGGATTTGAGTGAGACACATATGGTATCTGATCTTGTAGCTTTGGTTAATGCGACTTAGACATTTGGTTTTGGTTGTTGTATAGGAAAATTTGCGTTACAAAAAGTAAGCAAAGTTAGAAAACATAAAGTGAACTGATTTTCTTTCATATCTTTTTTGTTGAGTTACTCTTTGTTAAAAGAATTTTCTATGTATTTTAACTTTTAAACTGCATTTTTTGGAGAGTTTAGAATGTTAATTTTTTAGAATCTGATGATAATAATAAATCTTTCTTTTTTATGTTTTTGTTAGAAGAGCTCTATGAAAGAAGCTCTTTACACATTTATCATTATCATTAAATTGAAGTTTGCAGATTCTACAGGTGACATAGGAACACTAGGCGTGATTTGTAGTCTCTGTTTAGCTTACGTTTGTGTGTTTGCTTTTTTACTTTTGGGTTTGTTAGTGTGTTTTGGTGTGTTGTATGGTTTGACATTCTTTATTTGAATTCACTTTGCTTTTCTAGTACTTGTAGAAATACAAGTATACTCTTTGCTTTAAGTTATTAATTGGAAAGGAATTTTAATTTGTCTTGTTTCAAGGCTTTTAATTAAAACAGGAGGATTTCTTTTTAGTTTTGTTTGCGTGTTATTTGTAAAATGCTTAAAAATTGGTGGATCTGGTTCTGAAAAAGAACTGTTTAAAAATTATTAACATATAAAGCTTTACTTAATTTTATCTATCGTATTACTTCTGCTCCCCTCTTCTGTTGATCTAAATGTGTTTTAATGTGTGATGTGTCTTTTTAACAGTTGTTTGATTTGATGGGGAGTGGGGAATACTGAAGGTGTAATGAACATTTTAATTTATTAGGAATGTTGTTACTTTTTGAGATAGATATGTGGGGCTATTGTTTGTTTTCATTTCCTGGGGTACACTTAATGACGTAAATGTTTGTAAAAAATGTTGATAAGTACGATTACTTGTTCTCTTGTGTGGATAGAGGTAAAAACTGTACTTGATAGTGAATCTACTGAAACATGAATATTTTTAAATCTCTCAAAAGAAAGGTATTTAGGGATGTTTGTTATAATTGTAGATTTTATAAACTTTGTGGATTAACAGTTCTTGTAGAAACAGGTGTTTGCACAAGCTGACAATCAGGGTAACTGTTAATGATAGCTTTAGCTTGGGATTTAGAGATACGAAACGTCTGTACAAGTGCTTGTGTATTTTGATGCAAAAAGGTATGACCAAATTTGCGTGCTCAAAAATGTTTGGTAATGTGTTTGAAATAACTATGGTCAGTTTATTTGTTCTTGTATTTCTTTTTGCTAAACATCTTGGTAAAGATGAATGAGCTTTAATATTAGAAATAAAATACAGGTTAGTTCTGTGTTGTAAAATTTTATGAAGACATGAAAGCTAGCAATATAAATTATTATTACTAGTATTTTTTAAAACTATTTTTTTACTTACATTAGTAACATAGGTAGAATCTGTAATTAAATGGAAAGTCTTTGAAAATAGCTGAAAAGCTTTAACAACAGCAGCTAGTTTAACTACTTGAGGAGAACTTTCTACTTTTGGAATTTTTGATTTCTAATTTTTTGTTGTTTGATTTAACTATACATTTACTGATTTATGTGTTTTTCTTGACTTATTAGTGAGGAGCGTTGTATTACTTAAAGGCCCTTCACTTAGCAAGGGCTTTTCTTTGAAACTCAGTTTTGTTTGTAATAATTTGTGACTTGGATAATGAATAGAACAAACACTTGAAAAATTTAACAATGCATTTTGTAAATCATCTGAATTTTGTAATGCCTAATCTAAATAATCTTTATTTAAAGGTAAATATAGAACTGTAAAGTCTTTGCCTGTTAAGGTTAATATTCTTGCTTTGGCCTTAATTACAATTTGTGCTATTATCTCTAGGGTTGTAGAAATTGTTTTTGGAGACTTGTAGGGAAGAAAAACTTATTCTACTATTAAAAATGGATCTTTCTCAGATGGATCTCATTGGAAAATGAGGCTATAAAGTTGTAGCTTCTGTCTCAAAGCAGTCAGGAAGAAAGGTTTCTTTGGAGCATAATAATGGTCTTGTCTTTTTTGGAAAGTTTTTGTGACTTTTTATGGTGAGTTGAGCTTCAGGTGTTTAAATCTTGGGAGATTTAATGTCAAAGTTTTCTCTCAGTAGATCAAAAAGTGGAGCAAGTTCATTGTTGGTAATTTTCAAAATAGGTTTCATCTTGTTAATTTCTGTTAAAAGTTGCTGCAAATCTTGCAAAGTGTTGGTGTTGAAGTTGTATCTTTTGGGGTGAAATTGTTTGTTTTGTTATGTTCGATCTTAGATATTTTTAGAGTGGGATTTCTTGTATCTTAGATGTAGAAATTCTAGTTCAGTCTTTTGGATCTCAGTGACAGCACTGTCACAAGTTTGTTTTATATTTGTGTTGGTGCTGCAATGAGTAGATCATCTGTGTAGTATAGAATCATGGATTGTGGATGCTTCTGTCGAGTTGTACACAGTACTTGTGGGACAAAATATTGTTAAATTGTTAGAGAATTCTTCATCCCTTGTGGTAAAGATTTCGAGTGATATCTTTGCATTGGCTTTCTTTGATTGATGACTGGAACTGAGGAAGGCAAATCTTGGGGCATCTTCATAATGAAGTGGTACGTTGAAGAAATAGTCTTTTATATCGATGATGACAAGAGGCCAGTTTCTAGGAATTATTGATAGAGAGGGACGTACAGCAGCTGTCTTCCTTTCAGGACTTGTAATAGTAATCATGGATTTACTTTGTAAACAAACAGTAGTTTTTCTGATCCTTGTGAGTGTTCTCATAGGTGCTATTAAGTGTTAGTTATGGGCTAAAACAGGAGAGAAATTACAGAGACATCTGCACCGTACCTGGTATGCCTGTAACATAAATTGTTCTACCACGATGAGTTAGGCCACAAGTCAGTTCTGGTTGCTTTAGAACATACTTCTTAGTATGTTCTACTTAGAAGACATCTAGCATTGGAGTAGAAATCACATCTGGAACACCTTGGTACACCGTTTGATTGGTTAACAAAGCATTTTGTTGAGATACATTTTGTTTGATTATGTCTATAGGTAAAGCAATTGTAAAAGCAAGAGGTGCCTTAGGTTGAATTACTGTTGGGGCTTTAAGGGCAAGAGCTAAAACTATTAGGTAAAGGCTAAAGCAGGGATTTTTCTTGCACAGCAGAAGGCTGTGACCTAGGCAAGTGATCTAGGCAAGTCCTGCGTTCAAGTGGCCAAACCAAAGAGAATTTTTAGCTTCCTAAATTCCCCTTAGACTCCTGACTTCCAACCAGTCATCAGATAAAAAAATCTTCACAGAAATATACTCTTTGAGTTTTTTTATGGGGTTGTTTTTTTTGGTTGGGTGTTTTTTTTTTTTTTTTGTGGGGTTTTTTGGTTTTGTTTGTTTGGTTGTGGGGTTTTTTTTGGTGGAATTGGTATATCTCCATCCTGAAGGAGCCCTTCTGCCCCACATGTCTTATTGATGTCATTTTTATGACATTTATATGTTACCACTACTACATCTACAGTTTCTTTTCATGAGAATGCGATATTTTTGTCAATAAGAACTACTGTGAAAGAACATTAGGTTACAGGATAAAGAGAGAGCAGGAGGTGTTTTCCGTGTGCCCCCAAAGACAAGAAACAGATACTTTTATAACAATCTGTATTTCATATCCTAGTTTTATGCTTCTAAAGTTGTGTCCAAGAGACACATCGAAGTGGAGTGATCAGATAAAACTGTACTGCAGGCATTTCTCAGGAGACAGCCTCCAGGCCATCCATGGTATATTCCTCAGATCCATGGCACTTTTTCATACCTTCCCCACTCTTTCCCATGACTCTTAGAATCCCACCCATCAGCCCGAGCCCTGCTCAGATCCGTCTCTAGGAAAACACATCAAGTCCTGTGGGATTCTGCAGCACAGCCCAATGAATCTGCTTCTTGCCCATAACAGCTGCCAGTGCTGAGCTCTCAGATAAGACCTGGTGGGGCTGAGAGCAGAGCCCAGTGGATTCTGTGTCTACCATCACCTGTTGGGACAAAAAGGGCATTGATCTGCACCTCGGTGTGTCTGATCTCAAAGCCCATCCTGTTATGTCCTGAATGGGGGCAACAGTTTGTAAGGGGCTCAGGCTGCCTGCGGCTTCTTCCCATTGCTTGTCAGTGCTCATGCTTGGGCTTTGCCAGCCTGCTTGTGGTAGCTGCCCTGTCCCTGAGGGCTGGTGGGACTGCAGAGGCTGGAGCCTTCCTTAGCCCCAAGAGGGGTGTCTGTGAGCTCAGCCTGCTCATAAAGGGTGAGGGTCCCGATGCTGAAAGCCCCATTGGGATTGGTTATAGCATGTGCTGCTCTGGTTTACAATTGGAAAGGCATTGTTTTGGCAATCTTTTGGCTGAAAGCTGGAGAAGTTGTGCTCCACTCCTGGGAATGCATCTCCCTGTGCTTTGTTTCCTGTCAAGAGAGCTCTTCCAAGGACTCTACAAAAGCAGTCTCTGTGCCAGCCATCTGCACTGCAGGGCTGCCTGCCTTGTTGCTGTTGTTGTTGCTGTTGTTGCTAACCAGCTGACCACCCCCAGACACTGGGGCTGCCTTTTGTATCTCCTGGAAGCTGGGATCTCTGCTTTAAAGTGACCATCTTGCATTTGGTTTCCCTCAGGGAAAATGGTGAACACGGAAGATCCCAAGATGAAATACACTGAAATGGAATATATTGGCAAGGGGTGAGTCCAGCCACACATGCATCTACACAACCATGGGCCAGGTGTTCTTCTGGTATATCATTGGTCTATCAGGTGTTCCACTGGAATATATCTATCCAGTGTGAAGTCAGGTCAGCTGCAAACATGTTCAGACACTGGAGACAGATTGTCCCATCTCTTCAGTGCTGCTCAGAACTTGTGAGTGTGCTCAGAAGGCATTGTCAGAGACATCTCCATGCTGCTGAGGTCTTGCCTACATCAAGGAACCGGACCTGGAAGATCTCCTTGTCTCTCAAGTGTGGGACAGCTCTGTGTTAATTTCTTCAGTATTTTTGTATGTCTCAAAATCACACGGCTACACCAATGAACAAAGAAGAATCTTGCTTGCCTGAAAGGGCAACCTAGCCCCTATCAAAGCTGTGAGATAACAGTTCCCAGGAACATTTCTTTCCCATGATTTGTGGAAGGAAATACTTCATGGTCAGGATAGGAACCACACAGTTTAGAAACTGAAACCCAAGATGAAAGAATCAATTCCCTTTAGGAGCTGAGGCAGTAAACCCCAACGCTTCTGCAACCAGCCCAGACACTGTCCATGCACTTGAGAGGAAAATACATCATCTGCCTTCTGGCAGAGCCCCCCTGCATCCTGCAGGTTTTAGGCATTTACAGCAGAGATCTCCTGTGTGGGCTGGCTTTCACTCTAAGAAATAAACAGCTTCTCCCTTCTCTGCTTCTGTTTTGCTTCTAGGCATTTTGGATCTGTGGTTAGAGCACTCAACAAAGCCACAGGAGGAGAGGTAAATGCCTACATCCCCTGCAGACTTTGCTGCACTCAAAGGCTTTCCCATCTGCTGTGAGCAGCTTTGGGTAGAGCTGTGCTGAAGAGGCAAAAGAAACACAGACTGGTACCAGCCTGCAAAATACATTGGGGACAGTCTTTGTCCTTCTCAGCTGCCAGAAGGAAGGCACGCAGGGCAGCAGTTCCTTTCAGAGAAGGATGTGCTCACTCGCTCTCAATTGCTAAAACAAAGGTGGTGCCTTAGAGCATCTCACTGCTCTTTGGGGCTACAGCTTCAGAGTCCTGAATTCTCACTTCTGGTTGCCAGCAAATACATCTGAGAGTTACCGGTAGTTCCTCAGCCACCTGCAGTGCTACACTGGGGAACTGCACATAGGGAGAGATCTGCAAGGCGTCCCTAGAAGCCCTAAGCCCTGCCCATAGCCCAGGATGTAGCCACAGAGTATTAAGGCATGGATTACTTCTTCTGAATCCCATACAAAGCAGCAGGGAGTGGGCTCGGAGGTTTGTGAGTGATGGTTGAGACACCACTGTTACCAAGTGGACACGGCAAAACCTCAGTGGCCTCGTGTCCTGTAACTGGCCTCCAAGGGCGCGGAGCAATGGGCTGGTGCAATGTCAGTTCCTAATTACTGCCATGCCTAATCACAAGGCAGTTTGGCACAGCTCAGCTGTGTCATTGCAAAATCACTCGCTCCATGTGCCTTGTGGTCTCCTGCCACCAACTTCTCAAGTTACTGATTTCCAGTGTCATTTTAGGTGGCCATAAAGAAAATAAGACTTAAGGGACGGCAGAGGAAGCAACTAACCGTTAATGAAATCACAATCATGAAGAAGCATAGGAGTCCCAGTGTTGTTAATTATTTAGACAGGTGAGTGGTCGTGGTCTTATCCCATGAATATGCATGTACATACCGCAAACATGAAAGGTTAAAAATCCACTTTGGTCACTTCTAGAAAGTAGAGCTGTTAATCAATATTTTGTTAATAACAAAAAGCTGTGTGACGTCAGAGATGTCAGTGTGACGTCACAGAGATGTCTCCGTGACATCACAGTGATGGCAGTGTGACATCACAGACTTGTCTGTGTGACATCACAGGAGGTTGGGTGATGTCACAGAGATGTCAGTGTGACATGACAGAGATCTGTGCAACATCACAGGGGCTGTGTGACATTACAGATACTGTGTGACATCACAGAGAGCTGTGTGACATCACAGAGGTCTCAGTGTGACATCACAGAGTTGTCTGTGTGACATCACAAAGATGTCCGTGTGACGTCACAGAGAACTGTGTGACATCACATAGATGTAAATCAGACATCACAAATATGTGTCTGTGACATCACAATAACCTGTGTGACCTCACAGGGTCAGTGTGACACCTCAGACATAGTGGTGTGACATCTCAGAGATGTCTGTATGACATCACAGGAGGTTTTGTGACATCACAGAGAGCTGTGTGACATCACTGATATGTCTGTGTGACATCACAGAGAGCTAAGTGACATCATAGGGATGTCCATGTGACATCACAGAGATGTCTGTGTGATGTCACAGAGAGCTGTGTGACATCACAAGAAGCTGTGTGACCTCAAAGGGTCAGTGTGACATCACAGAGGGCTGTGTGACATCACAGAGGGCTGTGTTACATCACAGAGATGTCCGTGTGACATCACAGAGATGTCCGTGTGATGTCACAGAGAGCTGTGTGACCTCACAGGGTCTGTGTGACAGCACAGAGATAAGAGTGTGACATCACAGAGAGCTGTATGACATCACAGAGGGCTGTGTTACATCACAGAGATAACAGTGTGACATCACAGAGGGCTGTATGATCTTGCGCCTTCTGGAAGATGGAGTATCGCCCACTCTGTATTGCCCGGAGCACATGCAATGTTTGAAGTGCCAGCTCTGACATGGCACTACTGACATCCTCTGTCAGGCATTCAAGGGCTGCAAGAGAGAGGAACAGAGCCATGGTCAGATCCCGACTCTGCGGGGAGCCGAAGGGAGCCCCCCCTGCCAGGGCCATCCCAGCCGGCTCTTGCCATGGCCGGGAGGGATCAGGGACCAAGGGGATCAGCCCGAAGCTGCTGGCCACGCATCCCCCACGTGTCCCTGAAATCTCTGCATGCTCTACCTAGGAGAGCAGATCTCTCCGCAGCTGGGGCAGGGCTTGCAGCTCGCCCCAGCAGCCCCCGCTGTCAGCCCGCTGCCCTGTCTCACCATTGCAGATCAGCTGGAGCTTTTCCTGCTGTCCCCTCAAGCTCCTCCCGGCCGTCCCTGGGAACACAGAGCCTGTCAGGCCCAGCGGCACAGCTCCCTGCCAGCGGCGCTGCCAGCCCTGTGCCCACACGCCCTCCTGGCCCGGCTCGTGGCTCACCCATGAACCTGACGGCGCCTCTCGCAGGGGCTCCTGTGGGCTCTGCAGGTAGGGCAGGGCCCGGCGCAGGTGCTCGGCCACGCTGCTGCTGTCCTCTGCCAGCTGCAGAGAGCGGCAGGAGGGTGCAGTTGGTTCAGGCTCAGCCCCTTGGCTGCAGCCCTGGGCAGGGGAGCAGCTGCCAGCCGCACGCCCTGAGCAGCGTGGTCAGGGGCTTCTCCAGCCTGAGCCTGGGGCTCGCAGGCCGGTCTTACCAGGTCCCCACTGAACCCCCAGGTCTGATCCACCTGCAGCATCTGTTGGAGATCCTTCCTGTTCAGGAATCTGGCTGAACAACGCAGCGTTTCCTGAGAAGCCTGGAGAGCAGCAGAGACGCGGAGATGGCCCCACAGCCCAGGGCGCAGGACCCGTCCCTGTGCCAGGGCCTGGAGGAGGCTGCAG